>NW_009260182.1:5116590-5178250 GCF_000687185.1 Egretta garzetta | reverse complement strand
TCGGTCCCTTTAGTCTCTTAACTTATCTATACTGTTCCATTAATGAGGCACTCTGATGCTTACATAGGTGAGCTGTAGTTACATTAGAGACATAGCAAATTATCTTAGTGGTGACCATCATCTGGAAGGAGTGGGGAAACAGTGAAAATGAATCTTAATGACCAATCTGATTTGGATCCATCTCGCTATTTGTAGCTTATACATGCAGATCTTTGCCATTTCCTTATTGTTTATTTACTACTTAAACATATTTGCTTTAATAATGCATATTTGGCTTCTGGATCAGAAATGCAAAAAGAGTCATTGAGTAAAGGAGCATATACAATTTGTGAACACCTACGGGCACTGAAAGAACTTCTGCAATGAATTACATAGGAAAGCTTATCCATTTCTGCCAGTAGAATTAAATGGCATAAATATTGGCAATTAATAAATGTAAAATCTAGGAGTAGATTGAATCCCAATTAGAGTGTCCTAGAGAAATTATATCCACATAGTCAAAGCTTTTCCCTCTTGCATCTAAATATGTACATGACACATGTTGGTCTTAAGATGACAGAGTTGTCAATGAATGTTAAGCCGACACACACAGCAAAGTAAAATACTATCTTTTTTTTTGGGATGAAGAATTGAAGGGCAGATATGATAAGTGACTTTCCTAGAGCAAGGGCTGCAATGTGTGGTTAAATTGAGAATTGAACCTAGTTCCCTTGATTCTCAGAGGCGTTGTATCAAAGCATGCTGTCTTTCAGTTGGCAGTTTGCTGTTATTAGTGGGGAAGTGGTATGTTTCAAAAGATGTTTGAGGTTCTCAAAGCATTGAAAATTTGATTTCAGCTTAGTACAAAGAAAATCTTGCTCTTGCTTCATTACTTCTAAAGGCCAAATATTCTGTCAGCTTCTTGAAACATACAGATAAATTTTGCATGTGTAAGAGTGTTTTCATGGCTATAATTTTTACTCTTAGCTTTACTATTAATGTTAAGGCAATCTTAACATTTGGCTTGCTTGACAAAGCAGGCTCACCAGTCTGAGAAGGTTGAGAAACACTGCCTTCATCCTTTCTACCTATTTGTATTTGAAATAATTTAAACTTATTCTTTTGAATGCTACATTGCCCTTTAGGAAATATGTATGTTGTGGTTGGAATGCTGAGTCACTATGGTGTGAAATCAGTGTGATTTTTTTCTTTTTTTCTTTTTTTTTTTTTTTTTTTTCTTCCCCTTCCCCAGCAGTTCTTGTAGGTGTAGGATCAAGGTAATGCTGCACAGAAACAGTGAGTTGTTGATCCAGGGCTGCTGAGTTGAAACATCTTCTTAGTACTGGAGCCAAAACAGAGAGGCTATGAAATGCATAAGGGATTTTTTTTTTTTTTTTTTGCTATGGCATAAATGGCTAAATAATAAGCATGCAGGGGGCTTGTTCAGTTTCTAGGCATAAAATTGTAATTTAAAGCATTTAAATCACTTAATTCATACTCTCTTGCAAGTGCTTCCAGCCAAACCACAGACACACCTATGCAGAAGATGACTAGGACAGGACCCAGAGATTTCACTCTGCCCGCATGATTGTCAGTTCTTTGCAGTTAGGAATATTTTAATACTGGCGGTTCTGGGCTCTCAACACTATTGCAGAGTTTGGTGTCATTCTCAGCAGCTTTCTGGAGGGTGTGCAACATCAAGCTTAAGAAATGGTGGGGGTGGAGAATGGCTGCCAAGGTATCTTGAGAATCTTTAGGAGTCTGAGACTCCAAAGATTTAGTGGTAGCCTAGAAAAGGCTCAAAGGACAATAGATTAGTCACAAGCTTTCTATTAAATCATGAAGTCTCCTGGCTCACACAACCAAATCTTTTTTTCATAAATTATGTACTTTTTCTACTCTATCTCTTGACACCATGAGCCAGTCAGAGTAAGGTCCCATGTTGCATTTTTGGCTTCCTTTTTCTGTGCCATCTGTTATTTTGGTGTATTGTTGAAAGGTTGGTATTGCTATTGCACATGTGAGAGTAAAACAGATAGACAGGGCATACTGTGTCAATATGAGATGCCAAAACATGGGCTGCATTTTAAATTAATTTTCAGTAGGTTGAAGCTAATGTTTTTTTATCAAGGTTTCTGGATTTGAGCAGAGTGTCAAAACGACACCTAATGACTGTCTTGCTGGGCAGAGCTAGTTTCTGAGGGTTGTTCAGGTATTGGAGAACACTCTCCCCTTTGATTCCTTTATCTTCCATCCTCGGCTCAATCCTGCATTTCTCCTGGGGCTGAGCTTGCCTTTCTGATGTTCTCATTCAGTACCTTTAGCTGGTTACTTCTTGCTCAACCTTTGTCCTGTTTTGTGGGTTGTGTGTGTTTGGTGGTTTGTGGTTGGTTTTTTTTCCCCACCCCTCTAATTCCTCACTTCTGCAGGCTGAAGTTGGATACGCGGAACATCAGCACTTTGGGAGATCCAGGCTTATATAGTGTATTCTTATATAGTGTGTATAGTCAGCCTTTCTGCATGATTCATGTGAGTTGGATGTCTTTCAGTTGTTTTTCTGACTGTTTCCTCCTATTCCAGCCAGTCTGAATTCTGTTTTCACTGTTACTCTCCTTCCATTCTCCTCACTGATTTGCGAAGCCTGACTTCTGGCCTGCTTGGCTTTCATTCTCATCTGCTCTTCCATTTGCCTACTGAAAGAGTTAATGATGGCACACCGAAAGAGTGAGACTATGCATATTAAAAGCACAAACATTTTTGTTACTACTATATAATAAAAAGGAGTACTTCTGTAGGAGGCATTACATAGGGGTAGGCATATAGTTAGAATGGGCTGCTTTTCTGATGCAGCAGGATACCTGTCTAGAATATGCAATGCGATTTCCAGATAACTGAATGTCCGGGGAATGCTGGAATTGAATCTATATTGTTAATAGACTGGAGAATAAAGTATATGTCTTCATACCCCAAAGGATGCTGAGGAAAGATAATTTGTTGCCTGATCGTGCTCCTGTGAGACTATCAGAGCAGAGGACTGATTTATTAGATGTATAATTTTTGAAGAGAAGCAGAGCAGTGTCTTGGAGAGAGACACTTATTTTTTCCCTGTTTCCCCACCCCCCAACATATCATAGTGCAAATCATCATCCTTATGATACATACTGAGAATTATTCACAGAAACCCAAAGTAGTTGAAGTTGGAAAGGATCTCCCTGCTCAAACCATGGTCAGCTAGAGCAAGTTGCTCAGGATTGTGTCCAGTCAGGTTCTGAGTAGCTCAAGAACGAAGAGTTCACAACCTCTTTACACAGCCTTTTCCAGTTCTTAATGACCTCTATAGTAAAAAGGTGGGATATTTATATACATGGATAAGATCCCCTTGAGCCTCCTCTTCTCTAGGCTGAACAGTCCTAGCTCTCAGTTTTTCCTTGTATGACAAGTGCTCCAGTCCTGTAATCACCTTTGTGGCCTTTTGCTGGACTTGCTCTAGTCTATCAATGTCTTTGCACCCCCCACCCCGCTCCCAACCCTCCTGGAGAGAGCTCAGCACTGGGCACAGCACTCCAGATGTCTCACCAGTGTTGAGCACAGGAGAATAATCATCTCCCTTGACCTGCTGGTACTTGTCTTCCTAACGCAGCCCAGGGTGCTGCTGGCCGCCTTGGCTGCAAGGGCATATTGCTGGCTCATGATCAATTTGTCTGCTAACTGGACAACCTAGGAGTCCATTTTTGTAAAGCTGCTTTCCAGCCAATCAACTCCTAGATCATCATGGTACATGGGCTTATTCCTCCTCAGGTGCAAGACTTCCCATCTCCTTTTGTTGAACTGGATGTGAATCTCATTGACCAATTTCTTCAGCCTGTTCAGGTCCCTCTGAATGGCAGCGTGGTGATCTCTTATCAACCATTCCTCCCAGTTTATCATCTGCAAACTTGCTGAGGGTGTATTCTGCACTGTCATCCAGGTTGTTAATGAAGATGTTAGTACTGGTGCCAGTATCGACCTCTGGGTTTACACTGTCAGTGACTGGTCTGCAGCTGGACTTCATATGCTGATCACAACCCTTTGAGCCTGGCAGTTCAGCCACATTTCAGTCTACCTCACTGACAATTTATTTAGACCTTCTTCAGTTTGTCTATGAGGATGTTAATGGCACAAAGTGTCAGAAGCCTTGCAAAAGTCAAGAAACGAAATCCACTGCTCTTCCTGTATCCGCTGAGCTAGTCATCTTGTAGAAAGCTTCCATGTTTGTTAAGCATAATTTCAAAACCTTATTGTCTTATCAACTTGTAATAATATCCTATTTTTGATATATCTTATTGTGAACATATCCATTATTTTGAAGACTATTATAAAAAAAACCCCCTCAATAACACCAGGAATATGTGCCTTACAACTGCAAGACTAACTGTCTAGACTTCCAAACTCACTCATAGGCTTTTCTTCTGATGTAACAGATGGCTCAGGTTACCATCTGTATATAAATATAGTAAGTCTTATGGATATAGCAAAGTTTAAACACTTTGACCACCAGAATGCAAGATAACTGCAAAGCATTATTTTCTCCCTTTTCAGCAGTTTTTAGGATGGCTTTTTCCTGTTAAAATATAGGAACTGCAAGAAAGGATAGTGAATGTTTAATATTCATTGTGAGTTGTAGATATTGGCTGTCTGTCTCTTTATTATTGCTAATCAGAGCCGCATGGTTAATTTCCCCATAAGTCACAATGAATATTTACCCTGGAATGTGTCATTGTCCTAAGTGAATTTAAGGCTGCTGTCTCTTGCCAGTAGGACATGTTTCAAGAGACATCTGTTTATCCTCAGAGTCTGGACAGTAGAAAAAAAGAGCCAAGGAAATCATTCTATGCTTTCCTGCAGATGCTGTATGTAAGCTAGACATTTTTTTAAAACCTTCTCCCACTTGCTGTCACTGGTGCAACTTCACCAGTAGTAGCAGAGCTGTAGGGATACAGTCATGGCTTACAGCCGCTCTCTCTCAAGCTTTATTCACTTTAGGGCTAGGTGTGTCTGCTGTTTAAATGCCACTGGCCTGACTTCTAGTGCTGCTAGCACTGCTGACTCCAAATAGAGCTGCACAGATGTGAAACTGTTCAAAACTGTTAGGGCGTAGCGTAGACAAAGTCACGCTGTTTCAAGCAGAGCTGGACAATTATGCAAAAAGGTTTTTGGTTTTTAAGTTCTTTTTCAAGTTTTTAAACAAATTAATTTCTATTGTGTTCAGACTCCTTCCATAACCCTGTGCATGCTTTGTTTTTATTGAAACAACAGTAGTATATTTGGAAGCATTTTAAATTTGGAAAAAAATTACTTTTTTGGTATCATTCCAATTGCTTATGCTTGTCTAGTTATGATTGAAAAGCAAACTGAATGACTGGGAGATCCAGCTTGTTCTGAGCATTCAACCCTTGCAGTGGGTAACTTGCAGTGATGATACTGCGAGTAATTTTGAGCCATTAACATTTATGGAAATAATATTCTCTTCAATATGCTCATAACACTTTGCGAACGGGGAAATGTTTTAATGTATTCATTTTAAGCTAATTTTCCTAGCTCTAGTTTCACCTCTCTCCTGATGAGGCTGCATTTAGGATGTGAGAATGAGAGTTAATTCTCCCTGGCCTGTTCAGTATGCGATGCCTCCCATGAGACAACATAAGGGTAGTACAAGTGAGCACCACAGTGTGGTGACTCTACTGCAACTCGGGAAATTACATCTGCCTGAATTCCCCCTGAAATTTTCTGTTGTGCGCAGTGCTCTTCTCTTCCCTGTCCCAAGTTGTTGTGGACTAATGTGATGTAGTATGGAATGGATGCTGTGTTCAAATATTGTCATGGGTATATAATCACTATGCATGGCTTTCATCATCAGGAAACTGCATCTTGGGACTCATTCTGATAAGAGGAATTTCATATGGAAGATTATGATGAGCGAATGTAGTTACCTCTCACTGAAACTGCTAGGTGTGTTTGGTTTTTTTAGAGACCAAGGAATAGTAGACAGCTAGGACAGATCAAGTCATTATGGAGATCTAGGTGAGATACTTGCTACAGCAATATTGATGATAATTGACTGGAGGGTAAATTTGTACCCTCCATTGCCATTGAGTATGGATGTGCTCGTGTACGTATGTATGAGGGATACACTTGCAGGAAAAGGGTGTTAGATAAACTAACCACATAAGGTAGAGTTCTACTGTCACTGTGATTTAGAAGACTGATGTATAGAAAATGATGAATGCCTATTGCAGGAAGCTTTTCCTACCCTTTCCCATGCTTGGAACATGGTTCCTAAATGGAGCTACTGTTTCTTTTAACCTGCAAAGCCTGTCTCAAAGTATTCGGTCTTGCTTACTTTTTGCACTCTCACTCTCTCTTCCTTTCTTTCATCTACTCCCACACCAACATATTATTTATCCTTTTTGAAGGATCCATGAAAAGGATCCATCCATGCCCATTTATTCTGCCTTGCAGGAAAAAGCAATGAATGCATAAATGATGTTACTCTACATCCAGGCACTATAAAGGTTTGAAAAATGGCTTTTCAAGTGAGTGCACTGGAGTTTTGGGGGGAAAACCAAAAATCTGTAAACTAAAAATGAAATTAGCCAAAGGTGTAAAGTCTCAATTCAAACCTGAGCTTAGACATATAATATTCAGCTGGGGAGCTTTTTTTTTTCTTGGGATGTGTGCTTATAGGATTGAAACCTCAAACAGAACAAAGTGAGTGTGCCCAGCGCACCCAAGACAGTCAGGATGGCAGTGGTTTTACCCACCTACAGGAAAGTTTTGAGACTGTAGGCTTTGATAATCATATTGCTGTTGTGCTGGTTTTGGCTGGCATAGTTATTTTTTGTCATAGTAGTTGGTACGGGCCTATGTTTTGGATTTGTGCTGGAAACGGTGTTGGTAATACGGGGATGTGTTAGTTCTTGCTGAGCTTACACAGCAAGGGGGCTGGGGGGGGCCCGAGGAGTTGGGAGAGGGCACAGCCGTGACAGCTGACCCCAACTGACCGAAGGGATATCCTAACCCATACGACATCATGCTCAGCATGTAAAACTGGGAGAAGGAAGGGGGTTATGTTAGGAGTGATGGCATTTATCTTCCCCAAGTAACAGTTATGTGTGATGGAGCCTTGCTTTCCTGGGGATGGCTGAGCACCTGCCTGCTCATGGGAAGCAGTGAAGGAATTCCTTGTTCTGCTTTGCTTGCATGCATGGCTTTTGCCTTACCGTCTTTACCTCAACCCATGAGTTTTGAGGGTTTTTTTTTTTCCTCACTTTTACCCTTCTGATTCTCTCCCCCATACCACTTGGGGGGGGTAGGGAAGTGAGCAAGGCGCTGTGTGGGGCTTAGTTGCTGGCTGGGGTTAAATCACGACAGCTGTTTTCACTAGTGCAAAGTTAGACTGTGTCTCTGTAAAAAGACTCTCCTTATAAAACATGCAAAGTGATCTATGAACCAGGTCAGAAAGGGGGTTTGTGTGCCTTTTTCCCCATGTATCATGAAAGAAGACATAGAAGTAGTCTTTCAGGTTGTTTTTTACACAGTTTTAAAAAGAGAGAAATATTTGGGCAAGTGAAAAAAGATGGAACAGGCTCCTGGTTTTTCATTCAATAGGAAAGTCTCTCCGCTGGACGTATCCAGTGATAAGTGAAAATGTAATGAATATAATTTCGGTGGAATTAGAGGGTAAAACCTAGCAAAGGAGAGGAAAAGACTTTTTTGAAAAAAGAACAGTATAAAATAGTCTTTGTGCATCCCTATAACTCTGAGGCTGAACCCATGCTCTAGGTAACTGGTGTCCAGTAAGCATTCATCCATCTCCTGAGTGTCTAAGGAACACGTAAGAATCTGTAGCGTGCATTTGGCCTCCTTAAAAGGGCCACCAGGAAGAGTAGTGAAGCATTCACCAGGAGAAGAATAGGTCTGAGCTGTGTTATTGATATTTAAAGGCAAAAGTAAGAAATTCCCCTCATCTATGAAACTCTCAGGGCTTCTCCCTAAAGCATACAAAACATGGAAGCATGAAGACAGTCTTTTTGCAGGTCACCTTGGGGTGGGGGATGGGGTGGGGGCAGCGGAGGGGAAGAACTAAGTGTAGGCAAGGAATGGGAACCCAGTTTCAAAGCCTAGTGATATACCCTGAAGAGCAGACTGTCATTTTAAGCAGCCTTGTGTTAAGCTTGTTTGGGGACCTGCTATTTTGTCTTGATTCCAGCAATTAAATTCTTTTTCATAAGCAATATCTAGGATGTGAACTTTGAATGTGCTTTGCCTGATTATTGTAGGACAGGTGTACAGATAGGGTTGAATAAATGCCGTGAAAATGTTGTAGTCACAAAATGGCTATAGATGTCCTAATTCCAGACACTCAGCATTATATATTAGACAGCAGCTCTGCTCAAACAGTAAAAGAACACGTCACTATATATCCCTGTCAGATTAAAAAACTAATTTGAAAAGATTAATGTATTCCATTCCTGTTAGCCTGAATCAGATACCGCTGTGCCTACAGCAGCACTGCCTCCTGATTATTGAATTTTTATGGCCTTGTAATTAATTGCAGATTCCCTGTTTTGTTCTATTTCTTTTTCTCTGACATTTTAATTTCAACAAAAAGCAGCGGTCTCCATGCAGCCTCTCTCAGGAGATCCTAATGGCCTATAAAACAAAATGACTTATAGATATGGCACCCACTTCAGTTGGCTAGCGATTGTTCGAAACCTTGCTGATCACGCGGAATTTAATTTTTTCCCTTCCTCTACTGTACTTATTTCTTGTCTATTAAATTGCAGCTCCAGTGTCCTGACTAACAAATGGATGTAACAAAGTGCCACCCTTCCGTAATACATTACTGTTGCCACATGCAAATTTTTTCTTAAAAAATTGCAGTTCATTTTATCTAATTATAAATGAATAAATGACTCTTGCACATGAATAGAATATTGTCCTTGACTCTGCATGTGAGAATTTTATGTTCTGGTAAATCACTTGGATTTATTATAAATTTAAAGAATCAAATGTGGTTTAGATTAATTTTGCATTTCCTCCCTCCTTCTCCTTCTTCTCCCCAAAATACTGGAATGTGCAAAAATGATTTATTTCTGTGCTGTAGAAAGGCATGTTAGCATGACTCGCCATCTCCCAGTGAAACTCCTGGAGTTACTGAAGGCTAGTAGTAGTGAATTATTGTTATTTATATTACAGTAGTGCCTTGAGATCAGAACCCCATTTTTCTGGGCACTGTACCAACACATAATAAAAGATCATCTTTGCCTGAAAGAGTTTAGAATCAAATGAAAGCATCCTCAAAGGGACGGCTGGGGGTGGGTGGGTTGTGCTGGAGAAGGGAGGAACGGGTAGTGGGAACTGGGAGTCCTGGTGCATTGGAGGACGGTGGGCTATGCTGGTGAGGCTCTGTCCTGGAAAAGGGCAGACTGCATGGGGAGCAAGGATAGCAAGACCCAGGATTGCCAGGATGTGTCCCAGCAGTGGTGTCACAGGCTGCTGGAAGCCTCATCTCTGCTGCCTGCACTTTCCCTGGGTGAAGCTGGGCCAGTGGATCTTCATTGCCCACCCTCTGGGCTACCTGAGCTGTTGTTTCAGTAATGTATTCCTTCACTGTGCTCCCAGGAGCTCCTGGGCAATGTCCCCTCTCTGCTGTGCAGTATTGTTAAAGCACAGTGGGTATGAGGTGGCTGCTGGAGTAGGGGAGCTGCTGATGAAGAGCTACTTGAATTAACTGGCTTCAAAGCAGCTAGCTGAAGCCTTTGTAACCTAACTACGGCAGCGCTAAGCTCTGCTTACAAACCAGAGTAAACTAGCCCCTGTTCTTAGATTAGTTTAAGTGTAGCTTTCCACAGACATTACCTGTCTTGTAACCATGCCTGGAGGTCATGAAGGTGCAGTGACCTCAGTGAGTGCTTAGCTTGCATGCTTCATTCCAAAGAAAGGACTTGTAGAGTGTAGCCTTCTTCCCAGGCTTGGAAACTAGAGGCAAAAGCATGTGTGGGCGACTGAAGCAGAGTGACAAGAAGTCACTGATCTAATTCAGCATGTATTATCTTTTAAGTATGTGCTTATCTAAATGGTAGCACTTAGGGGGATAGTCGATACTGACTGTACGCTCTTGGTGTTCCCACACTAGAAGTCCCTAGATAATATAATAATAAAAATAATGGCTTTGCTGGATTGGAATCTTGCTTGCTGCTTCTTTCAGCTTCCTAACTGAAATGCAGGCAATGATCTTTTCATTGCTATTGCAAAACTATAGAGAGAATTTCTGACAGGGCTGGCAATTGTGTATTTCTAAGAGGAGCTATATACATTTTTCATCATCTCTTCTCACTCGTGGGTGTGTGTAAGACCAAACAGACAAAAAATCCCAACCAACACCCCCTTCCTGAATTTTAAAAAGAACAATTAAGGCAAAACAGCCTTTGTGAAGACCTTTGCATCTCTGCTGTGCTCACTTTTCATCACATATCTGTGCAAAAGCTGTCCTGCATGTTCATCTTGTTAAAAAGGGCTTCACCTTCCTTCCCTTTCTGATCCTAACCAAACCTGTCTGGCCTAGTGTCCTTTACCCGTGGTGTCCTGTCCAGTTTGTTTGGACATCTGAGTGGTGGCAGGAGCCTCGTTTGTCCCATTCCACGGATTCCTTGTTGGAGTGTTGGACAACGTGCTACATTCTAGACATGTTCAAGAGGTCGCCTGATCTGTCTCAGCAAGCACCCAGAGAAACAGTTTGTTTTAAATTTCATTGCTTGACCTCAGTTAATGCCTTGCCCAAAGAAGCGCTTGCTTGCTCAGGGAGGGAGGGAGGGAGAAGCGATTTCCATGGCATGCTTGAATGGGCTCTAGCTAGGAAACTCTGGATAATGCATTTGTACCAACTGGAATCTCCTTACTGTCCGAGTTACCTGCCCTCTTTCAGCCTGGGGAGGACAGCACTCACGATTGGAAGTTGGGCAGCTTTTTTTTTTTTTTTTCAAGCTGACATTTAAGAGTTAAAATATGCTCTGGTGATATCTATGAAGCTGATTTTCCTACGTGATCTATTTTGTATTTTTTGCCTTATGACTGATCAATTATAGGAGGTTTTAGTGCTTGAATATTCCCAGAAGAACTTGGTAGTGTGATATGGCTTCATAATAGTCTAGAGAAGACATCTTAGCAGCTTGTTTCTTCGTGGCACCAAGGTGTTTTCTGGGAGACTCTGAGCTGATTCTTATCTGTTACTGATACCCTGTGTAATTCTGGCTTGGTGTCTCGTTTTATCAATCTCTAAAAAAAATCCTGCCCATCTCATGTCTATCTTCATGTTTCTTTTCTGGGGGCCAAAACTTCTTTTATGGTTTCCTATGGTCAGTCAGCTGAGAGAGGACATTGCTAGTGGCTGTGAGTACGTGTAACTGTGCGTTTGCCTGCTGAAATAGTTAGCAGAGCTGGTTCTGGAATGGCTGGGTTAGGAACCATCCAGTCCAAGAGGAGAAACAGCACCATGTGGCACAGGCTACCACCTAGCCTCATCAGATGCATTATTTCTATTTTTTTTTTTTTCAAATTTTCTAGGGCAAAAGAAACATCTAAAATACTAGTTGTGAACTTGTAGATGTTCTTTTTCTGTGTTGAAAAATAAATTGCCCTCAGAAGACAGCTTGGCCAGACCTGGACACCAAGCTCAATTCAGTAGTTTAAAGGAGGTACTCCTGTATTTATGTTCTGCTTTCCAACCAGAGGTATAGAAATATTGTGATTATGTTTGCTTCTGGCTGTTTAGATTTTAAGAAATGCTTTGTCTTCTGTTGTCACTTTATCAAGCTTTGGTTCTGCTGTTTGGTACTAGGAATGTGTGTAGAGGAAAAAAAGTTATAGCATCTGCACAAAAAAGAAAGATATGGGGTAGGCTGGTGGATTGGGAACTCCCTGACTGTGGCTGCATGTGATGTTGCCAGAAGGCCTTAAGCAGGTATGTGCTGCAAAACTGAGCAGATGAAAAATGTTTCTGGATCTATAAAGCTTTCATCCCACAGTGCACTTAAGCATCAGTTATTTATTTGTGCAGTTTGCAGCAGAAGTTTTAGCATACTGTACTGCATTTAACCAGACCAGCACTGATATCTGGAGGATTGCATCACATGGAAGAAAGTATAACCAGAAATTATATTTGTGATTGGAGAAACAGCAAACCTGTATTCTAGTTCAGATTCCTTCAAAATTGGCTCTGGTCGTAGTCTGGAAAATCCCTATTTCTAAGGGAGTTTTCAGTTCTTTTCATTTATCCTTCTCCTAGTCTTTGGTTTGTGCAGACGTTCGATATGTCTATGTAGTGGAAGTAACAAGAAGAATCCTGGTTAGGAAGTACTTTGGTATCTTTGATTTGGTTCTTTTTTCACCCAGAGTGGTTTCTCCTTTTTTTAACTTTTGAAGAGAAAAGTAGTCTAAGACCTATCATTTTCTTGTGGGATTTGGTGTATTTTTTCAGTTTCAAATAGCTTAGCAAATCTTTGCTTATGAAAGCAAGAAATCCCAGTGCTGTTTCTGCATTAAAGGTAATGGTGGAATTAAGTTCAGGTGTGACAAATCAAAGGCTAAGAAGTGTTAGGGGAGAGAGCAGTTTGGTGAGAATGAAGCATAACTATTTGCTTAGTTGTTGATACCTGGACTGAAATGTCTCCTTTAACCTCAGTGGCTTTGGATTAGGTTTTCTGACAACATGTGCGTTTCAGTGGTTTTGTCACAGAGTCTGAACTCTCCTACAGGATGTACTAAATACTTTTTTTTTTATACTGAAAAACTGAGAGATGTGGAAGCCTGTAGAAGATGTTTCAGCATGAATTTATGAGAGCACTGTATGTTTCATCTACAAGAGATGGGCAGAAAGGATAAGCAGGAATAGCTGTAAGAGAGGTTTTGTTGTGGATTCTCAACTGGTATGAAAGCTATAACCCTACCTGAGTCATTAAAACTGTAGATCTGCTCTGGACATGAGACAGAAGCTACAGTGGGTGATGCATTAAAAGACTAGGCCATGTAAAAAGGAACAGGGCAGTTGTTATGAAGAGCACAGTGGCATCAGACCTCCCACCATTGGATTTATTATTTTAAAGAAAAATTGAAGTTGATATAAAAACAACTGGGATAGTGGTTTTGAAATATTTTCTTCCAAATGCTGTAACTGAAGTATGTAAATTCTAATCAGTTAACTTAAGAAGAGTGAATTTGTAACTACTGGTAATAAACAAGCATATTGCGTCCTTATGCATAGTGGAGATGAGCTATGGAGTTAGGAATAGTATTTACACTTTCTAGAGTTTTTAGAGATTCTTAAAACTTGAGCAAGTGTTTCTTTCCTCAGAGCAAATTATGCTGTCACTTTGATCTGTGCAAACCTAGAATAATAACCTTCAACTCATGGCTGTTACTCTGGTGTAAGTAAAAGCAAAGTTTGGCCCTCCTTGCAAGAGCAGTTATTGGTATTTGGCTAACTTGACCTACCTTTGCATCATGTTTTCTACATATGCGTAGTTTAAACAGTTTTCAGTTTATGGTGGGGGGTTAATGAATTTGAAAAAGGCTGAATCTACTTAATTTGAGTGTGTTACCATAGCACTTTATATAGAGCCTTTCATCTGACTGATTTTATTTCTGTGTAAATTCTGGATGGTGTTATTTTTCCTAGTGTAAAGAGTATGCAAGTAAATTTCAAAAGATAAATGAGCCTTTGCACTCCAATATAATTTCTCTACAATCCTATGTCTTATTTATACATTCGGAAAACAGACAAAATGGTGATGTTTTGGCTCGCAGAGCCTTCAGAGTGTATAAATAACATGTATTATTGCATATAAATTATATTGGAGTGCAGATGCTCATTCATCTTTTGAAATTTATCTGCATAGTTTAGTGTTTCCATCCACAAATGCTTGAAACCAATCTGGCACCTGCAGGAAGTGATACGTCTCTGTGCCAAAAAAATGGCACTAAGGGAAATGTCGCTCAAGGAGTTGACTGTAACGTATGCTCCATTTGCCACCATGCCCACAGATGCGAATTTGTCTAATCAAAGGGACTGAATTGTTGGTCTTCCGGTTATTGCAATATACCCAGGAATATGTTCCCAGGCTTTCGGGTCTGGAGCTGTTGATTTCTACCAACACTATAGCAGTAAAAGCCACATAAATTAGACCCCGTACAGCCAGTTAGGCACAAGTATGCTTTGTCAGTATCGCATTCTTCTCCTTTTGCTAATTCTCAGTAAACAATTTTATTATTTGTATCGTGAGTTTCTGTAGACTAACTGAAGTCCTTAGGCCAGGTTCACTTCAGCAGGTGCATGAGGTTAAAAATTACCTGTGCATCTGAAATAAAATATGTTAATGTACCTCTTTTAGAAATAGAGCCAAGAAGACTGTGGGGCTGCAGGATGGGTGGAGAGAGTGAACAGGGGTAAGGGTTTTGGAAAGTGTCTTTCATGAGGGAGTAGAGAAATGGAAGGACCGAATGTGGAAATAAGCTTTTGTGCAGAGTAAGAAGTTGAGAGATTAGGGAGGAACCAAATGCAACTGCAGGGGCATTGCAGCAGTCTATTACTTGGGTAGAGGCAGAATACGATATGCCTTTTCCTTCTTTCTTCCTCAGCTCTCTGCCCTAACTACCCTCCTCTCACCCATCAAAATGCCTTTAGGCAGAATATGCAAAAATCCTTCATACTCCCTGGTGGCTGCTGGTGTGCGAATTTGTGAACAGTCCTTTGGCAGATTCTGCCACTTGCGTGTTGCTCAGGTTTGTTGAGCCCCTCTCCCAATAAGAGTTGGAAACCTGCAAAAAGCAGGGGGTAAGTGCTGCTGCCTTGTGGCTGCTTTGCCTTGCCAGAATGCAGAAAGCACGGGCATGAATGCTGCACACGGGAGAGATGTGTGACAGTTTGGTGGGAAATGAGACAGTGGGCAGTCCAGTGGGACACGCAGGCAGTGGTGTGTCTCCTGTTGATGGTGTGGAGCTCCTGGTATACACAGACCTCAGGAAAGGCCAGTTCTGGCCTTATCAGAATAGGTGCAGCACAGATATCAGGAGATCCCTGCAGGTAACAAAAAGGAAGTTTGGTGTGGAAATTGGGAAAATTCAGAGCTAGTCAGAGCAGTGGGATCACACACCCTTCACTCCACTCAGACACTCTCATAGCTATGCACTCTACACAGGCTGCCTAGGACTCATGTTCTGTATCCACAGAGGTCTTGGATTAGACCTACTTTAAATGTATTGCCTCCCAGAGCTCCTCAAAATTCTTATGTCTTCAGTCTGTAGGGCAGCTACTCTTATTTTGTGAGCAAAAAGAAGTTCACGGTGGTTGAGGGTGAGGCTCCTTTTGGGATTCCCACAAGGATACCAACTTCAGGCAGTTAAATGCTCTTAAAAATTGGCCCATAGTGTATCACATAGCATATAAATGATGTGGGACAGAATTTGGGGACTTTGCTTCTAGTCTTAGCATTTTCCAATCCATAGAAAATACTGCTTCTCAATTTCTTTTATTTTTCACTATCAAATTCCAATGATACCAGTTATCCGAACCCCCCCGCCCAAGGTAGAACAATGAAATTGCTCAGGAAACACATCTCCCCAAGTAAACCCTATGGACTATGTGTGTTCTATCTTGTTTTTAAATACTATAAATGCAGATGTGAGAGAGTTTTATTGATTCTTACTCCCTCCCCAGCACACTGCTCTATTAATAACAAATGCAACAATATGTTATAAATACTCAGAACACCAATGTGTTAGCATAAAACCAGCAATAAATTCCTATACTTCTCATAAAAGCAAAAATCCTTAATAGTGTGCTCTGCAATTTGCCCACACTAAGAGCAATCAAGAACCATACATAATGTAAAGGTGCTGCTGCAAGTAGCCAGAGCATACAGGATAATTTCATTTTGCTTTCAGAGGAGCTGATCTTTGAAGAGGTCCCTAATGAGATTCTGCTTGGCTCAGAGTAACCTAAAAAAACCTGCTGCAGTTTAGCACTGCACCTTGCAGCGGGGTTTGGAGTAGGAACCAGTGGTTGTGACTATGTTAATAGGTTTATGCTTTCTGCATCTTATGTTAAGATCTGGAACTTACCCTATAGCCACAAAATGAAATATCTGTTAAAAAAAAAAAAGAGTTGCACCAAAAATGAAACTTTCTTAATTTGAATAAGGATGAAATGTTCAGTTTAATAATGTAATTTCTGTACGTGTCTGATTTTGGACAGTTGAAAGTGGGAACACTGATAACACATGGTAATGTGGGTTATGTGATAATGCACAGTCATGTGCAAAAACATGGGGTGACATGCATAGATGGGACAATAACAAGGGAGAAACCATGATAACGTGGATAGTGTGTGATAATATGGGATAGCATGTGACGTGTGGTAGCGTGCAGTGGCATATGCAGACACCTGATGTCATGTGATGACACAAGCCAGCACGTGGTGAGGTGAGGCTGCATGGGATAATGCATAGTGGCCATCTGGGGCCACATGATGATGTGTAATGACATGTGATGTTGCCGGCATTCGAGGGCTGCTAACGTGGGGGGAGTGACATGTTGCAGCACTGTGTGATGTTTGATGATGTGTGTAATGATGCAATGACAAACAGGTTTTGCATTCATTTGTCTGTTTATCTGGCCCATCATGTCATTCATGTTTCCCAGTCTGAAATGCTTAGCTCTCCAAAACTTCCTCTGTGTTCAGCTCTGAGACCTTTTGTATGCTTGGGCGTTACGTTGCTCTGGCTTATGTCCGCGCTACAGCAGTTCAGCTTCTGTGTGTGCAATGAATTCATCCAGACTGTGAGCAGTGCAAGAGCTGAGCCAGCCAAATGCAACTTCTGCGTTTTCCAGTGTCTTTGACAGGAGGACAGTTCAATGTCCGTGTCTCATTCCCTGGAATGCCCACCAGCGGTGTGGTGGGTGCGCAGTGACTGTAGCCTCTTACTGTGGTTGCCCTGATGTTTCTGGAGTACCTCTTTCTGAACCCACTGTTTCTGAGGTGTGTGCTAACTTTATAAAATGGTCAACTGGTTGGTATCAATACACTTGCTGGTTTTGTAAAATGATCCTGCCTTTATGCTGGAGATCCTGAGAGATAGCAGTTATAGAAATAAAGAATACTGTTACGCGTAAGTTATTTGAATTTGGACTTAATGTTTAATTTCTCTGGAATAAGCAGCATGAGGATGATGGTAGTGTTACAGATTGGTGGCCTCCCATCTGGCCTGTTTAGTTTTTATTTATTCTGAATTTATTCCTCTCAGTGGAGCACATGTGCATTCTCTGTCCAGATGCAGCCTCGCCATGACGAAGTTTTGAAGCCTTTGGTGTTCTTTACAGATAGATTAAACCTCTTTTAAATTCTGTACATTAATTTCCTTTTTACATGAAACATAAAGCTGTTGTTTATTAGAGGTTGTGTAAATAGATGGTAACATCACACTTTCAAACTGAGTCACGCTGTTATGTTGCCATGGTGCCTAAAAACACTGAAGAGATGCGTAATTCTGCTGTTACCGGTCATGGTGCTGGCACTGATGGAGCAGTTTTGATATGAAACTGGAAACAGACCCTTTCTGAGGTCCTCGGAATAGTATTCAGATAGAAGGAGCAGGGAACATTTTGCTGCATTTTTTGGGTTTACTAAACAAGTGGAACAGATAGACTTGAGAGCTGCATTTTAACCAACGAGAAGTTGTACCAAATGAGTCAAGGAAGGGCTTTATTACTACTTTGCCGGCAATAGCACTCTATGTACTTAAAGTTACGTGAGTGGAAAACTCATTCCCATGGGGAAGAAATGTGCTCTAAACTATAGTGTGTACCTGAATTGCTGTTGTATAAAAATGCTGCAATAGGGTTACAGGAGCTAAAGATCCCCTGTGTCAGCAATGAAACCCAAGAGGAAATGCATAAATACAAATAATTCCAGCTGTAAGCATACTATTTAAATGGAAATCCAGGTTTAGTTTTATTTTGTGTCTTACTGACCACAATTACTACTATGGTAGTTTCTACAGCTCAAACAGTGTGTTTTTAGTACAACATATATTAGTTGTTAGTAGAAAGCTCTTAAAGCACCATACAATTTTCTTTTCTTTTTTGAGTAAGCATCTTAATGTAGAAGTAGATCGATTCATAATTCCATTAAGCCAATTTTCTTAGGACAAGTGTTACTGAAAGCAGCCTTTGACTCAAACCATTTCTGATGATATGTGAATGAGAAAGCTCTTGGCTTAAGCTGAAACTATTACACGGCAATTTTTAGGAGATACCGTAGCAGAGGTGCAGATATAAATGGACAGTATTGTGGAAGCATTTCTGGACATACTCGATGTATACCAGCAATGTTTGCTATGCTACCAAGCTGAGATGTTTGTGGATACTTTAGTTTTGAGAGTTAATGCCCCTTTTCTCATAAGCCAGCGTCCCTACCTAATTAAACTTTTGAAAAGAGACTCGTAAATTTGAGTCCTTAGGAGCCAGCTGAGGGTACCATAAAGGGTGATCTTTTATTGCAGGCAGGATAAGACTGTTGAAACTAGTCTATGTTTCACTGTTGGCTTTCTAGGAACTGCTCACCTTTAATCCAACAAAATGTGCGACAATGGATCTGCAGTCAAAATAAACCTGTTACAAAACAAAAGGTGAATCCAAAGATTCACCAAAGACGGAAGTATGAGAAAGCAAAACTCACCAGAGACACAGTAACTTGTTTGTTGGGTGGTTGTGGTGGTTTTGGGGGGTTTATTTGTTTTGGGGTTTGGTGTGGTGTCCTGTGGTTTCCCCCCACCCCCCAGTGTGCTATCAACTACCTAATATGGATGATATCCAAGGTCAAGTCTTATATCCCTACTTCTAAGTATCAGTTCAATTGTAGGTTTGACAATGGATAGAAAAAGGGTGTGAAATTACTAAAGGCATTGATTCACACTTGTGAAGTACTGGCTACCTGTAAGTCATTTCTGCATATGTGAATGCAAATACAAGTTTTTGCAGAGGAGGTAAAAATGTTTTAGATAGTAGCTGAAAATGTGGTTTTATCTTCCTTTTGCCTTCCTAGACCTTAGGTTGGGGTTTTTTTTGTTGCTGGTGAGGGGTGTGTGTGTTTTTTTTGACTTAAACAAGTGTGTGAATGCCTAACTCGCTGCATTATGTTCATAGTGTTTTTCTTTCCTAGGAAGGCTGGGGTGCATCTTTTCCATTGACCTACTTGAACACAGGAATAGCAATTTTTTTGTACAAAGGTCCATCCCACATGCAATCCCAGCGGGAGAAAAGAGCACCGTATGAGTGAGGCGTGATCCTCTTTCTGCCCAGACTGGTCCAGCTGGCATTGGTGGTCGTGTCCTTGAATGGAATGGGGGTGGACCTTGGCCTGTATATCTATTTATTCTTTACCCTGATGGGGACATAAGAGATAAGCTGCTTTTTCAGTGTTGAAAGATGTTGCTTAACAAGATTTTGCTGAAAAAGTCACTGTGTAATTATTATCAAAACATGAGAGAAAGTCTGATCACTTGGCTATTGTCAGAGGTAGGAGGCATCTGGAGCTCCATGTGACATTCATGGGAGTGTACCACGCTGCTAACATTAATAAGTTTGTCATCTCTTTTCTCCTCTCTTTACCTCCAGAGTAAAGCCCAACTTTTTGTCATCTGTCTCTGCTAACTTGTCTTTTATACCTCATCATGGTTAGAGGAAGTATTTCTTTTTACCTCCTAGTATTTCAAGCAATGGAAGAGAAAGGCGCTTTCTGTCACACTGACTCCACAGTCTCTCACATCTAGGTTTATCACATACCTTTTTTTTTTTGGTTCAGTAGTCTCTGATTCTGTATCTGGGCAGAATCAGCATTCATTTTGCACTTCCGAATGAGGTGAAGATAGTCTTTGGGTATGGCAGCTCAGTGAAGGGATCTGTAGAAAATGGCTTGGATTATCACAGTCTTTTAATTTGTTCTTCTCAACCTGTTAGTGTGCGTTGGGGATAGTTGCTGATGACTTTGACAAGCTAGCATCCATGGCTATTCAGTCTGATTTCAGGCATCCTGGAAAAGCAATAGAAGATGTATATTTTACCTTGCTTTCTCTAATTCAAATATCACTGCAAAATGTGGACTGCTGTAACCTTTAGACTATCAGACAAACTACTCGTTGCAATTTTCAAGCCCTCTGGGTGAGTAAAAAAAATAGCAACGGAAGAAATTGAAGCCCAGCAATAATATGTGACAATGATTATGATGACTTTGCAATATAAATACTTTCCTCTTGTAAGGACCCATAAATTGCATCAAGATAATGACTGTATAGTCTTCTGACTTGTCTTTTGCACAGTTCAGATTGAAGGCCACAAAAAAAAGGCAGCACAGGATTAAAGCCAAAATACTTTTTAAAAAAAATTATCCTTCTCAAATTTGCCTGAGTCTATATTCTATTAATTTAACTATCCTAAAATGTTTTGCGATATGCACCATGCTTCTAAACTGTGTAAAGGGAGATGCTCCCCCAGGCTTTCATGGAAATTATGTTTATAGTACACGCTCCTGTTTTCTTCTCATTCCCTTAAGCAGAAAGGCCCTCACTGGTACATTTTGACTAGCAAAAATGTATACATCATTTAAGTCATTACAGGTCGACTGCTCATTTGTTACAATAAACTATATCATCCTCGCTAGGAGGCCAAAGAGAGCCTGTAGCCATGAATATACATCTTCCTAGGGTAACTCAATTCAAAGCAGCAGCATGCCATGGTAAAGTATTACTTAATTTATACTGCTAATGCTTAACATTGATTCTGTGTGGGAAAATAAAGCCCAATGCATTTTGAGAACCTACATCATTAAGGTTTAATAATTTAGACCTAGTTAATGTGATAATGAATTTACTGACAACTAAAGTGCAGTTTCAGTACTTACATTTCTAGAAATACTGACTCTGAAACTATGTTTTCTAGGCAGAAAATGTATATTATAGGATTGTTTCTGTAATTTACCCGTCCTCACCCTCTTAAGCCACAGTGAAAAATACATCTTTAGGTATGTTTACTAACTAGTGGTATGCAATGCTTCTTTCACTTCATACATCTGGTGAGCTATATGGTACTAATAGGGTCTAACAGGGTATTTGTGTGTTAAAAAAACTTCTTAATTGATGGAAGATGCTTAACGTTTTTAAAATGTAGCAAAAAGAAAGCTGTTCTTGTGGTCCCAAGTACATTTGGCTGCTGTCAGCTCAGGAACCGTGTATTGGAAGAAGCAAGCTCTCGCTCTTGCGTGTTTGCATCCCCCCCTCCCCATCGCCCTGTCCCACTCAGGGATGCTGTCACACCTATTGTGTTGGCCCGTATCACCACAGAAACTATTTGACAAAATGATATGTAGGTCACTTCTAAAGCTCTAGGAGGGGGAGGGGGTATTTATTTTTTAAATCTGACATAGTGTAGTCCCTCTACCTCCCTCTGACCTTCCTATGTCACTGCACAGACTGCAGCCATCTTCTACTGCCCCTGTGGGTGTCTTATATCAATCAGGCTTCCTTTCAAATGGCTAAAATAATGGGTGTCCTCCACGTGTCCGAATGTGTCAAGGCTTCTGCGATATAACTTCAAGCAGGAGTCAGGGGCACTTGGCACCTTGTGGGAGGTACTTACGCAGCAGCTTGCCAGATTTGGCCTTGTTGCAGGATCTTTCTGAACATCCTTGATAAAACAAATAAGTCTCCTTATTTGTTTTATACAATAATGCTATTGGGAAAACAAAGGAGAGCTAGGTGTTCTGTTGCAGGGTTTTCGCAAAATTTTTGTTGCTAGAAGTGGCAGTGCTGGGTGTGTTTGGTTGGGGTTTGTGTGGGGGGTGTGTGTGGCGTTGCTGTTTCGAGCTTCAGTAAGTCTTGGATCTGTGCTAGTCCATCACCTACTTGAAGTTTATAGCTCAAAAGCCATTATTGCATATAACCATGAACTGATGGCGGCTGCCCGACAATGTCTTGGATCAGAATTAGAGAGAGCACAAATCCTGACACTGGGTTTCATGTAGAGACACCAGTAACTTTGGATGCTATTCGGAGAATTCAATGTCCACCCCCAAAGAATTTCCAGGTGCTTAAAATAGCATTAATGTTTTTCTGGAGTGTATAGATGTGAAACTGGGTTAATGAGATATCTGAGTGTTCCAGTTCTGTCCAGGAGAGGGCAGTTCATATTTATACTCAACAGACTATTATTCTCAGTTCCTTAAGAATATTAGTAGTAGTAGTATGCCTGGTCAATCCAGATTAGGAAAAATTCACGTAATTTCTTTGTGTAGCTCTGTATTTCTTCAGAGATACTCCTGACTTTGTAGGCTGTACAATTGTTTCCCTGTTTTGGGTGTGGTGTGTGGTGTGGCTTTTTTTTTTTTTTTTTTATCTGGGCCCTGAACAAGTTATTTTGTATCTTGACGTATATTTCATCACCTTTTTCTTTCCACTCCTTTGCATAATTGCTGTATTAACATTTTCAGCTCTTGGCTAGAATGCTGTCCCAGCATGTGTTTAGCTTGATAGAGTTTGATTCTCTGTTCTTACAGCAGTATAAATAGTAAGAATAAAAGTTGAAAGGAGAACCTCAGTCTTGCAAAAACCATCTTCTGTTCACAGGACACTTCTGTCCTTAAACTGTGGAGTGAGAGAGTCCAATCAAAAATGCAGATCTTGAAGCAGCTGTGATCCAAGCTGCAACATTCCTTTTCATGGCTCACCTGTCATTTGTGCTTAAATACTAGCTACAACTGTATTTGAGCATCTCTGTATTTTACCTGTTAGAGTGAAATGCCATTATGGGAAGCAGATTTTCAGTGCTGCTAGGTGCCTATCAATGAATTTAGTATATAGAAATAATTTACTGAACTTCAGCAGACAGTACAGTCGCTTCCATTTAAGTGCTGGGGATCAGTGCTGTCTTAGCAGGCTGGACTAAAAGCCATTTTTCTAACCAAATCCGATGTGCTTTCCTTTGCGGTCCAGGCTGTGTAAAGGGTTGTTGTGCAGGGTTGTCCTGATCATGTAGGTTCCCTCTCCAACATCTAGGTTGCCCCCTGCAACCTCTTTTTCTGCCCTGTAAAAGCTTCTTCCGATTTGTTGAAATCGCCTTCCTTCTCCCATGCTATTAGGAGTTTTAGTTTCTGTTTGAATCTAGAGTTTTGTAGAGCTTTTATTTCCTCCTCTTTCTCTCCCAGTTGCTATTCCCTATGTAATGCTGTTCCTTAATAAGTCTAGTATGTGCCTGGCATCAGCATAATGTAAGAGAGAGACCCTTGTGACTTAAACTGCCTGCAGTGTGCCATAGCAATTGTTTCCCTACTAGGAGCTAGTGATGCAGGTAAGCCTTTTTTCCATGTTAGCTTGCAAAATAGTCATATATGTTTTCTGACTTCCATTCCCAAATCTTGTTAAATGTAATTAAGTATTTATTTTCTTTGTTTCATTTCCAAACGCAAACTTGGCAAATTTGTAGTGTCAGTTGTCTACAAGAAGCATTTTTCTTTCCACAAACCCAAAAGACAAAACTACTTTGGAGCGGTCTAGAAGCTGTGGTGCATAAGTATTGTTGAATTTCCTTGGAATGGTTAAAAAGGTTACTCCTTACCCCCAGTCTGTGTAAGCTCTTGTTATACAATGGAGATTGCCATGTGTCTAGCCCTCAGCCGCAGTCACTCATGGTCTGGTTGTTACTATACAACATTAGGCTATGAACATGGTTGGATAAAGAATAACAAAATGTTTGCTTTTCCCATTTGGACACTTGCTCTCTGTAGGGTGGTGCTGCTTCCTTGATGCTTAGATTACTGAGTTACGTAGCCCGCTTTTGAAGTTGAAGACCAAATTCATGTCCCTTCTTTTATCACTATATATTGGAAGCAACCCTTCTGAAGGCAAGGCAATTTGCCTTTGGAGGTAGACTAGTGGGGGAGAATGGGTCTGTCAGATTCCTCAGTGGCTATTGGAGATTGTACCAGATGTTGCTGATGTGTGGCTAAATGAATTTTACCTTTTTTGCTGCATTTGTTTCCTGATACTGCTGGCAGCTGCTTTGTGGCTAGTTAAAAAGTGAGCCTGAGACATCTTGCTAGAGCAGACCAAGTATCATTACCATGTACAGTATTTCAAAAGGAGAAAAATCATACATTTATTTCAGCTAATCTTATATATGAGGTGAATGTGCTTTTCATAATGTTACACAATGTAACCATAATAACACAGCCAAGATGGTAAATTCATTTTAATTCCACAAAATTCATAATTGGTGACATTGCCAGTGGGAGCAATTGATCTCTGCTTTCCATTTGTTCTTGACTGTTTCCACTTCAGTGAATTAAAAGAATTGGGCTGTTGGGACCCCACCCTCTGCATGTTCATACAGCATATTATGCAAGAGCAATAGCCTTCAGAAAATTGCTTGTAATAGACAATGCCTGCGTTAAATAAAAAAGGCAATAGTCCCTGGCCTGACTCAGTATTTTAATCCTTTTCAGGTTTTTATTATACCTGATGCTTTTCTGTTCTGTGGTGGAGCTAAGGAACAGGTGGAATTCAGTGTAGCTAAATTGCATTATTTGAAATTAATGAGTTCTGTGTTTATTCTTGTAAATTAATACAGTTTCTAATAAATCAAAAGAGACCATGCACTTCTCCGTGTTTGCCTCCATATTACCTCAGTGGGGATAATTAACATCCTGTGACAGTGAAGTCATATGTCAAATCTGAGATCTTATTGCCAGCCTCGTGAAAATGATGTTGCTAGTGACCTATATCATGACCTTATTGATGCAGTACAAGTTCACTCATTCAAGATGTTCAAATCATAGTCTTGTCACTTCACAGTCCTCCCTGTTCTGCAGGAAAGGAATAATATTAATGTATCTAAAATAAAACAAAAAATCTGAGGTAGTTAATGGGGCAGACATTAACATAATAACTTTTGAGGTGTGTATAATTATCGTTCTTCTAATTTTTCTTAATGTTGTTTTTTTTTTTCTGTTGATAAAAGAGTATCAACTGCTTGTTGATGCTATTCTTTAATTTTTACTATAATCAGGGCTAGGTTAAACTACTTGTATCTGAAGAAAAGAATCATGTTTAAGGTGTATTACCACTGATGCTCGCTGGGTAGCACAGGTTTCTTCTGCCCGATTCCTTCATCTTCAAGGAGTGTCACCAAATTATTTTCAAGTCTCAAGCATTCAGCTAATTATTTAGCCAACCAAAAGCACAAGATTAGATGTGTATTCTGGGTCAAAGACAAAAGAGGAGAAAATATTCTGTTGTGGCTTCTTCATTGTTCTCCTAGTTTCATTAGGATTGGAAATGCTACTGCGTAGGTGTATTTAAGCATTTAAGCTTTCTTTAACAGAGGAAAAGGCTGTAGAAACCTGTAAATTAATTATAGAAACTTTTGGTTACCCAGCTTATATTCTGTCCATTGGTAATTCATATGTTGATCCCAGTTCTGGATGGCTCGGGGCACTGGTGATGGGAGATAGACTCTTTCTTCTTTAGATGAGGGTGTAATGAGCAAATACTCTGAGTGCTTTGGTTTCCTCATACAAGAGGAGGTCGTGCACAAATGCAAGTGAGTAGGCTTCTGTTTAGCTACTGAACATGAAGTGATCTAAAATGAAAAGGAATGGGATGTTTTCAGCTCCTGTGAAATAAGACAAAGGTCTTCAGGGAAAAAAAGCTTAAAAAGACCTTCAGTGGCAGTCAGCGGAGTAGTTAAGAATTTACTGAGCGTGACTGTGGCTAACTTCACATCTCTAGAAAGTAAACAAAAGAGCCTGTGTCTGCTTGAAGTTGCCCATGTACTATGAGTCTCTTGTTGCATAAAGCCAGTTTTGACAAGTCTAAATGCCACTCAGTTCGTATGTGTAGCGCTGGCTGTCCAAGAAATGACCTTGTTTTCAAGTGTCAGACATCTTACCTTCCTTTCCTTAGCCACTGGTGACTTTGTTTTACACTGTTAAGTTGTAAGGCAATCCTAGTGGGTGGCCTGATTGTGCTTGGTCTGCCATGTCTACCAGAGTTTGCATGTAGTCTCATGCAGTAGCTCTGAGGTGAGGACAGTCTTAGTTTAATGTATGTGTATACCAACTAATATAATCATTGCTTTTAATAACAATTTTGTTACATACTTAAATGCTTGTCGCAGTACATAGGAATGGAAAAGCAGTGTTAATCATTTGAAATGCACTGTTTACTTTGAGTGTTGGTGCCTCAAAGGCTGGAAAGGTGCAATCACTTGTATTCACCCAATTAATGTGACCAGCTATGTCTACTCTAGTTGATGGAAAATGGAGCAAGAAGAGACCAAAGTGAAAGAGCCTGAGCACTAAATAGTGGAAGATCTTTTCATAAGGACTTTGTAAGCTACAGTCCTGTGATCTCTGTTAATTTTGTAGGTGGAGGTAGAGTACTCATTACCCATTTCCTTTTTCTCACCCTTGCTGCCTGGACTCTTTTGTTCTTAAAGTTGGGCTCATGTTACTGTGCTTGCTGAACTCTAAAGTTTTCTTTATGAGAAATGCTTCACTTTACAGTGATGTACATAGAAAACATTCCATTGGCTCTCTTTCTGCTTGCAAAAAAAGTCATCAAGTATTACTTCGTGTAGTTTAATGGCAGCAGGCCAGATTCTGGTCTCAGTTATACCAGCTTGAAATCTAGAGTAGTGCTACTGAAACCTTTAAAGCTGAGCTTCCTCTTCAGTGGTACAGCTGGGTACTTTTAAGGTAATATATCGGTATTTGTATCATAATTTCTTAAGCTTCTTCAGTCTCTTTCTCCTTCTCTTTGTGGATGGAAACAACTGAATTTTCATTTTAAACTTGCTCATTCCTTTTCTGACTTCTCTTCCTGAGATCTTTTTAAAAGTGGTATTGGTATACTTATTGCCATGGACATCCATTGACTTCTCTGTCTCTGAAGGCTTAATTAATTTCTTCACGTAAAACAAATACAGTCTGTTGGGTATCATCAGTTGGGCCCTACAAGCACTGGGCTGCAATTAGATCGTGATCAAATATCCTAAAGCAGGTGGATTGTGGCCTGGCTTCTTAGAAGTGGAAGTCTGCCAGCTTTCAACCTTCAGGTCTCTTTCCAGCTATTTTTGGGATGCAGAAATAATTGGAAAGACTCTTTAGAGAACCCTTTCCTTTTCAGAGAACCATCTCTTAAAGATACAGCTACAAATATCTTTTAAACATTCTCAGTCCCACAGTTGCCCTTTGGCTGGTGTCCTGGCATACACACTGCACTGCCTTTGTTGTTTTCCTCCTGTTCCAGGACAAAAGTGACATTCTTTGCTGGGGAAGTGTACAGCACCACATGCTAGGTTTCTTTTGGAAATCAGAAATAAGGATTCCTACTGTTGGACTTGAGTAGGTTTTATCTGGAAATAGTGGATTTAATTTTTTTTTTTAACCTCCATATGGTGTTTGCATAAATCATCAGATATGTGGTGGTTTCTTGAATCACTAAATCTGGCCCTAGAACGACTAAGGTTCCCTTGTGGAAGTCCCACTGACATGAAGTCTGTCCTTCAGTAGCCCCATATGGGTTTATTCTCTTGGATTGGGCCCCAAGTGTTTCATTCAAAGTCACTAGCTGAGCATAAAACTGAACCCAGAACCTGTGACTCCTAATTGTCCTCTACTTTTCTTTTAACTAGAACACAACTGTTAAGCATAATTCCTCTTCACTTCTTCATAACAACTCATCACCTCTAGTTTTCCAGTTTAACTCCCTGGAAAATAACGTGGAAGGAGAAATTTTCTCTGCTTTTCAATATGTGAAAATGAAGTGTCTGATGATTTCATGTAAGTTTTTGTTTGATCATTGCTCTTTCTTGGTCCTTCAACGAGTGTGTTCTGTGTGAACCCTGCCTACCTTCTAGGCTGAGAAAAAAGCCTTTCAGTCACTTTGAGTGAAGAGCTAGCATTTCCTGGCTGAAAAAGACAACTTCTGCAGTTTCAATTAAAGGAATTACTGGGATTAGGAAGACAAAGGCCCACTTCTGAAATCAGCTTTAGCGGCATTTATGAGGATCAAGTGATCACTTCAAGTTTCTCATTCTTTTCTAACTGGCTGCTTCTCAAGCTCTGAAAATGTTGTGCTGTGTTTGTATTGAGAACGGAAAATATGTTCAGGCTATAGAGGGTTGGTGAAATGAACTTGATTGACCATATAGCTGGGGAAATTTATATGTGTCTTTTATCCTTTCCAGCTGCATTCAGTGGTGTTCTCTGAATTTGTATGAATTTTAAATTAACTTTTATTATTTTTAAGGGAAACCTAATACAGGGAATAACTTTGATTGCAGAGCCAAGGCAACTCTTCCAGTACCTGCATCTCTTGCTCTAGCAGCTAGCTTTACTCAGATTAGCAGAGTCAGCATCATTCCAGTAGATACTAAGTTAAAGTAAGCGAGTCTGACCAGGCAGCACAGGAGACTAGGAAAATCGATTTCTCGGGCCAAGAACTGATTCCTGTAAGACCGGCTCACATTTTTACTGTATTAGGAAGCTCTAATGCTGACCTGCGTCTTGCATGTGCTTGCCTCTTCAGCACTGTGCTATCTAATCCTCCTAGAAACAGGTTGGATAGATGCAATTTAAAAATCACAGGTGATAGGTCTGTTAAGGTTTGCTGCTGTGATGAGACTGAACTTGTACAAGTAAAAAAAAAACCAAAACCAAAAAAACAAACAAAACAAAAAACCCAAAACCCAACAAAAAGAAAAAACCAGAAAAACCACATAACCCCCCTACCTCAGTTCCCTTAAGCAGGCCATTAGTCATCACCTGGAGATCTTATGTCAAGCAAGGACTCTGACAGAACGGTTTCTAGTCCATCTTTTTGCTGCAGTTTAAGTGTTGCTGTGTCCATCTGTCCACCCCGTTCCCCAGCTCAATGGGAATGTATACCTACGGATTAGCTGTTTTACTTGGCAACCAATACCACTAAATTCAAGCACCAATCACTGTGTTTGGGCTAAGATAGCAGATGCTAGAGGGGGTTGGCTGAGACATGGGCAAGTGTTCCCCTCTGCTGACTCTTCTCCAGGGCCAGTGCCAGGCTGGGTGGGCAGCAGCGTGTTCACCTGGAGCAACTGATGTGGGTGCGTGGCAGCTGGAGCCGTGCATGCCAGCGGCTTGTCCTGGCGTTGGGTACTGTAAGACCACAGGGCAACAGCCACCTCCTGCTGAGCCATCAGAGACCTATTCATGGGATACATTGAGTCATCATCAGCTGTGTCAGTGCCCAGACATTAGTGTCACACTCACGGTTATTAGTTCTCTAATGTATTTGTAATCAACACCTCTCACTGGCTTAACAATGACCAGATAACAGCATGGTGTGTCACAGCCTTCCTTCCAGGGAAAAATTGTGTGCACTGCATGTACACTTATACAACATGAAAATTGTTCCCTTTCCTGACAGAAAATGGTGCTCAGGGAATCTTCCCCCTCAATTCTACTATAATATATAACCATGAGCAAGAGTAGAGCAAACAGGATCCCTGTCTGTCCTGGTAAGCTAGCCTACTTGGTTATTAAGAAAAATTACCAATGCAAACAATGCCTTAGTGTAAGGTACTTCTTAACAGAGCATTTTTAGACTAAGAGAAAGGCAGGATTTGTTAGTAGCTAAGAAATACTAAAGCTTTCAGAAAAGGGGGTGCATGCATGCCCCCCGTGCACATATTTAACATGTTTATCAAACTGGAGATGTCTTCATTCTTGTCTTGGTATTCCTGCATGTGGTTACAAGAGTAAAAGTGCAAGGGTAAAAATACCTTTATTTTTCTAATAGTGATTTGCAACCCCGAGACCTCCTAAGCTGCAGGTTGATGGATCTTAACTTAGTGACACTAACATGGCACTCCCAGAGAAACGTGTTGTGTAATGCTTTAATCATTAATTACCATCATTCATCATGTAGCCTTCCTTTTAATGTCCATTAGCATCATATGCCACTCATGAATGCTTGTAAGTGTATAAATGTGCTGGTAATCCTGCTGAGTAGGTTTACATTAACTGTAAATTATCTTCTTGACCAGTTCATTGGCCTTCCTGGTTGGTGCAGTCATCTTATTTGTAGCATTAGCAATGAGCTTGGGAAATGAGATACGTAGAAAATATGTGCAGGTCTGTCTTAAAAGCTAGAACCAGCTGGTGCTTGGGGATATGTTGTGAAGTGTTAGCTCAGTTGTGCCAGCATGCGTCAACATCTTTTGAGACAAAAACCTACAGTCTGTGATCCACACGGCAATGATCGTGTAGAGATCACCTAACACTTACCAGCTCCACTTACTTTAAGCTAGTCCATTTAACATCCCACAAGTTGTCTGAAAAAAAAAAAAGCCAAACCAAAAAAAAACCCCAAAAAATCCAAATATAACTGTAGACAAGTGCAAAAAAACCAAACCAAAACCAACCCACCAAAAAATCCCAACAAAACAAAAACCCAAATAAATGAAAACAGGTAAAAGCAAACAAGCAAGAGAAGCCTTTGCCTACAGAAGTTTGCAAAAGCCAGGCAAGCGTGTGCACATGCCTATCCTTTTGATGTGTGATTTTCCTTGTATGAGCATTATGTGGGCACGCTCCATCTCCAGGAACATAATGTGGCTTTGGTGGGAACAACATTGTGTTCTGTATCATTGCATTCATGTGAAACATGCAAATCAAAATATAACACTTGACTACGTGTCATTAGGGAGCAGTTGAGAGAACCATGACAGAAACAAATACAGAAGTATCAATTTGTGTGGCATATGCAAAACGTTTAGTATGAAGTATTGGTTGCGTCTTACTGACAATCAGCTCTGTCTCTTGAATTATCACCAATGTGGTTTTTGTCACACAGTTCAAAACTGGACAGCCTTTAAAGATAATATCCTACCATGAACAGAAGTACTTTCACATAGCAGAAGTCATGCAAAATGCATTTTGCTGGTTGGAACTGGGTTTGACAGTTCACCAAGCAGCAGAATATTTTCAATGCAGTCCTCACGGTACTGTCTTTGCTGGTCAGATGGAGCATGCATTTGTTTGCTCCAGGATCTGTTGTGGGATGCAGCTAGCTACCAAGGCTAGATCCTGATTTTCTCATGTGAATGCACTAGGAGTTTACAAGATGTGAATTTACAGGGCATTTTAAATTATTTTATTGGCCATGAATGTACCAGGGAAGTTTTTGGGTGGTTCTTTGTTTCCTTCAGAAGTACTAATTTTTGGTGATTGCCTGCTGTCGTGAGGCTAGATTTTCACCCATCTACAGTGCATCAGCAATTTTCACTTGACAATCTCTAGAAGACAAGCTGACATGTTGTCACAAACACTCACAAATATTTGAGCAGTTTGATATTTTACTCGCATGCTCAGCATCAGGTTTTACATAAAACTCTAATAACTAAGGGGCTGTGTGTCTCGGTGTCAAATCCTGGCCCTGCTGAAGCTGATCACAGGACTTCCATTGACTTCAGTGGGAGGAAGTGCATAAGAATACGGGCTCTGTTAAATAAAGTCTGAGAGTTTATTTGAAATTTAGAGGTTGCATCAGCTAGAGTCTCATTTCTTAAAGTTTTTTAGGACCGCAGAGCCTTTTTTTTTTTTTTTTTTTTTTTTTTTTTTGCATGGATAACATGAGAAACAGGGTCATTCATATCTGACTTTTAGGCATCTGTACCATGGCCTGCCTGAAAAGAATTTGTTTGCTCAGATCAACTTCTTGGAGATTTGAAGTCCAAACTTGTATTGGGTCAGGCTGATATTTCCTCATAGCAGCCCTCGTAGTGCTGTGCGTACATTGGTATGTAGAAAGGTGCTGATAACATACCAGTGATTTGGCTACTGCTGAGCTCACACAGCATCAAGGTGCTCTCTCCATTTCACACACACACCCTGCCACCCATGGGCTAAGAGGAGGGAGCAAGATCTTGGGAGGGGACATAGCCAAGACACCTGGCCCAAACTGACCAAAGGGATATTCCATACTATATGATGTTGGCTTGGAGATAAAAGCTAGGGGGGAAGGGGGAGGCAGTAATTTTTTACGTTTTGTCTTCCGGGGCAACTACTGTGCATACTGAAGCCCTGCTTCCCAGGAAGTGGCTGGACATTGCCTGCTAATGGATAGAGAATAAAATTTATTTTTCCTTTTGCTGATGTACGCAGCCTTTGCTTTTGCTTCTATTATACTGCCTTTATCTTGACCCACAAACTTTTTTTTCTTTTCCATCTCATTTTCTCCCCACCTGTCCTGCTGAGAAGAGGGGAGTGATAGAGCAGTTTGGTGGCACCTGGCATCCACCCAAGGTCAACCCATCACAAAACTCCACCATTATTTCTGTGCTCTCGTTTTTTTTCTGTGCAATTCCATAGTGTGGCTGAGTGCTGGGGAAGGGCGAGAGCTACGCCTTTCACCAGCTACAGAGGGAAGGTTGTGCAAAGTTTTTCTGCCAGAGCAGAAAACTTACATCTTGTGTTTCATTGATGTGGCAACTATTTCTATCATTAAATTCACTGACAGAAGGGGAACACAACAACTGCTGTTTTCACAGAAGGCAGCAGTTTGAGGTAGAAACACTACATTTTTGTTTTCAGCACATGGGAAAAGACATACTCTTCCTGATCAGCTTTGTTCGTTCTGAGATTTCTGCCACCTGTCATGGTACATCCCCACTGTTTCAGACCCCCCTGTCTGTCATGCCCTTGTCGGATCCAGAACACCAAATCTGGAGCTGTAGCAGACATGGCCATGGTAAAACTAATTTTTTTATTAGGAGAGACCCATGTAGTGTGGTGAACTGGTGGTCTTCCCACTCGCTACCACCAACGGCACAAATCTGCTGCCTTGTATCTGGTAGCCATGCTACATTGAGTAGCAGACATGGCCATGGTAAAACTAATTTTTTTGTTAGGAGAGACCCGTGTAGTGTGGTGAACTGGTGGTCTTCCCACTTGCTACCACCAACGGCACAAATCTGCTGCCTTCCTTGTATCTGGTAGCTATGCTACATTGAGCCGTAGTAAGGGAATCTCTTTCCTTGCTAAGGCGATGGAGACTTCCAGTTCAACCAAATGCACAGTGCCAAGGAGTCCAATCACAGTCCCAGGAGCTGTGTTAATTACTCATGTAACTCAGGGGTAAAAAGGTCCAACAATGAATTATGATGCTATCCAAATACTAGTTTCAGTTGAAAGCATAAGTGGGAAAAAAACCTGGAGTGTTCAACAGATGTCCTGACTATCCCCTTTTGGGAGAGAGCAATCCTTCCGCTTCTCTTTAGCAGGCTCTGACTATTTGTTCATGCTTCTCTGGGGGCTTATTTAGTGGTTCTGGAAATATTTTAAAAGACATTTAAAGGGAGTTGACAAATGTTTGACCTGTTTCAGTGTCCATGAGCTGAGTTAAATTATGATGGTATCCTTTACGTGCAACCCAGAGGCCTGGAGTTTAAAGCTGGGGAAGACTGTAGGAATGTTAAACCCATTTCAGTGACAGTATCCAACACATGTTCTGTCTGGTTGAGGCATAAGGGTGAGGAAATGGTGGAGTTATGTGAAGGTTTTGGATAAACCCTTCCTGATGGTTCAGGTATGACCAAAGCTTTCCAATAAATATGCTGTAGCCTGCCACTGGGTTCCTGCTGTTCCAAATGTCATCTTCCCTGTCACCTGAATCTGTTTGCTTGCAGTTTGTGGAAGGAAGGAGAGGCACTGTCTCTGCATATAGAGGAAAAATAGGACGATACTGTATTCAGTACTCTCTTCTCTATAACGCTCTCCTGTTTGTTAAAAATAATAGTAAAAAAACCCAAACAAACCAAACCCCACCAAAAAACTCCAAACCCCAAAACTGGTTACTGATTAGGCTGAGGTGTGTTTGCTGTGCTCTGTCCTTGGCTTTCTCAGTTGGAAGTCTCTCTTTTGGGACACCGTATGTAACTAGTGCCAAACTTCCTTTTCTTTTCTGGTGGGTTTGTTTATTTGATTCTTGACCTGGACCATGTTCGTCTTCCTGCTTTTAGACCATATTTGAGTCTATGTTATGCTGGCTCCTTTACTTTTTTTCTTTTTCTCTTTGTATCACCTCTTCTTCACAGCTATTCTGCCAGGTGCCGTTATCTACATATATGTACCTCTGTCCTAAACCTCTATCCTTTCTTCAGTGTGCTGTCTGCTTTGCTTTGACTTGGTCTTTTGCCTTCTCTAGCCAAGAATGCTTCTGAGCCTCTGTCTCCCATTTCTTTGCTGTTCTCATTCATAACTTCTCTTCAGTTGTAGCTACCAACCACCTACAAGCTTGGGGGCCTCATGAATAGCAGGGCAGCAGGTCTCACTTGGGTTGGTGGAGTTCCACAGGAGAATTTCAGCAGTGTTTGCACAGTGGGTTCCCATCCCTGTCCAGCTGAGGTTTCTCATTTAACTGTAGTACACGGAGGGGGGGAAAATCTAGTTTATAGTTAAATTAAATCTGTCTTTGCCTGCTGATTGTCTTATTTACTTTAGTTTATCAATTTCTTCTGTGTAAGTTGAAGAACAAACCTTGTCTTAGTCAGAGGCTGACAAAGACTGCAATTGCTCTTTACAGAAAGTCAAGTTAAACTTGTCCAAATATGGCTACCTGCAGTTAATGTCCTCAAATTATACTTAAGCATCTGAGCCTCCTGATTTTTGGAAGATTTGAGCAATTGCAACTCCAGGTGAAGGGGATGGGGCAAGAAATCATCCTGGGAAATCAGGGCACTTAAGTCTCTAAATAAGAACAGGGGTGCTTATATTTTACGTTTTCAGGTTTTGCAAATGCTTGCTGTTGTGCGTAGGTTTCAGTCTGTGTTAATACCTCAAAAAATTGTCACCTCTCCCCCTGCTCCATCCCCCCCCTCCTCAAAACAAAACCCTAGAGTAACATTTGCCATGTCTGAACTGTCTCTGTGTATTGTTTAACATCTTCATTTCCTGCCAACAAGCAGAACCATGACCAAAAGGAGTGAAATGTTGCAAGATAAACTTCTGCATTAGGCTGCCAATTAATCAGACTCTGTTTCACATTGTTTAGGAGAGGATCAGAGGATTATTATCTGAGACTGACCTGAACTGTGAACTTCTCAGATATGCCCTCAAAATTAAAGTTCCCTTTCCCTCTTGGAGGCATCAAGCAGTACCTTTTCTAAGATGTGCTCTTTTACTCCTTACTACTTGAAGCACAGCTTTCTAATGTGAAAAATATTTTTGTCTTCTTTTTCCTGCTGCTTCAGCTGTAACAACACTGGATGTTTGCTTGGCTTGGGTGGGAAGATGGAAAATTCTTCCAAAATTTAGAAACAGAGAGCTTTCTGATGTGTGCAGTAATCTTAAGGCAGTAAATTCTTTTTATTTGATTTTAAATGCATAATTTAGTATACAATATAAAAATGTATCCAAGGGGGAAATGAATTTTTTTTTAATAACGTGCTTCCCAAGGCGAGTGGCAAAACGTGTGTGTTGATGGGAAAGGGAGGGGATAAATTTATATCCTCAAGGCATGACTTGTGGTTTTGAATAAAATTGAGATTGGTGCTGCTGTTGGCTTAGTTTCTTCTAGGCAGAGATGGGTTATGCTGTTCACTGGGAATTCAAACACAGGCAAATTGGGTTCACTTACAAGACTTTGATGATGCAGGGGTTTACTCCACAGTTCACGCTACAGAAGTTATTGACTTCTCTGCAACCGGGAAAGAAAATCTGTAGACTGGGGATAACTTTGCTCATTGGGAAAGTTGTGTGGTCCTGATTCTGCCACCCTTGTGCATGCGAGCCCCCCCACACCCCAGCACCAGTGAGGCTCCTTGCACAATTAGGGGTCATATAAGGGTGATGGTTATTTTGTTTTCAGTCTGTTGCTAGACAAACAGAGTTTTAGACCCTGATCCATATGGCAGTGATAACGAATCACTTTTCTCCAACATTAAACAGACTTACCAAGAATAAATAAGTATTAGCTTAAAACTGTGCTTGTACATCTTTCTTTGGGGAATGAATTGTTTGTGTTCTGTCCTATCTGGCTGCCTGCAAGAGGCTTAAAAGAGAGCATATGTATTTTCTCACACTTTGGATCAATTCATACATGCATGTGCGAGTATTTGTTTGGGATTTTATAAATGCATTTTTAAACTCATATGTTGCAAACTGAGGTAATCGCTTTGATTTGAATTGAAACTTGATTTATGCTCATTTAACCTGAATCCGTAAATAGAGTCTTAATTTGAAAGCAAGTTCATAAAATGTTTGACCTGCATGTCTCCTATTCACAGTGGATTAAAAAAAAAGTCCACAAATAGTCTTGACTGCCCGAACTTAAAAAGTTGTATATCTAGACTTGCCTAGTCAGTGCATGTGTTTCCTTCTAGTGGCATTTATCATTTCATGCTTTTCTAAGTGTTGCTGTGGCATATAGTCCACATCAATTAACATTTTAATGAAATAAAAATTTTTAAACTTATTGTTTGTATACATGAAACAAAAAAGTTCAGTTACATTATCTCTCTTGGGCATCTAAAGAGCCTGGGGATCTTACAGCATCTGGTTTCCACAGTGCAGTGTACTTTAAATCCACAGCAGTTTGGAGTTCTGGAGAGGTTGGCAATCTGTAGGACATCTTCATGTGCTGTCTCCAGTGTGCACTGGAGTCAGGGAAAATTGAAGCCTGTATGGATTTGCTCAGAACAGAATCATATAATGGGATGGTTCTTTCTAAATTGAGTTAAATATAGTAGCTTCTGGTGTTACTGGTCCTGTGTCAGAATGCAAAACTTTAAAACAAAGTGAACAGATGAGGAATATAAGGGCTCCAATTGAGGTCTGCCTCCAGGGAAATGTTGGGGCTGGAGAGTTAGTGGAACTGTGCCTGGTGCAAAGGTGATTTCCCCAGTGGTTAAAGCACACACAGACTGGGAAGAATGAGCTGCGAGTGAATCATGCTGCCTCCTGGCTACTCTAGACTGCTAAATGGTCTCATAGGAAGTCACTGCAATTAGCTAAAGATGTGGTGATGCCTGGGGGGACTCTGGCTTGCTGTAGGGACAGCTTCAGTCAGGTGAGGTGCTGGGTAGGTGGCAGCCATCGCCTCCCCTCCCACTGTCTGCAGCTGGGGTCAGGCTCGTCCCAACAGCACAGGGTTTGCAGCTTGCCCTTCCTTAGCTTCCTGCATTGTACGGCACGAATGCATGGTCCTCTTAATGTGAAGTGCATTAATCCATGGAGTGACGTTCTATAATATTAGATCTAAATATTGGTCCACCTGTGAAACATGGGTAAGGTAATAGTTTCAATTCCCCTCCCTTTTGCATTATTGGACTTTCTTATGGGTTTTGCTATATTGCAGCAGCGGTATTACAGACTGAATGCCAGATGTGCAGCTTCAAACTGTGGTGCCTGATATTGCAAATACCAGCTTATATGAATTACATGAAGTAAGGATTAAGTTCTCTGTTGTTTTCATTGGTTTGTGAAACGGCTCTTTTCCAAACAGTCCTTCTCTTTAAAATAACTTCTTTTTACCTCAAGATTTGAGAGTAAAAGGCAATTTGGCCCTAATCCTGCCTGTATAGAGTTCTCTGAGCTTTCAAAGTCAGACATAGCAGGTGAGGGGGAAGCAGAGCCTTCTAAGACCAGGTGCCTGGATTACTTTATTTACCACACATTGAATGTACTTCTGCCATTTTGTTCTATCAAGTCAGTTGATCAGTTTATGCTGAGCTGTAATGAAATCTTACAGCCTAAATGCATTAAATTGTGCATCAGATGATGTGCTTCAATCAAATAAGGCACCACCAGTCTTGTTCTGCCCCTGGTGCATTGTGGGAATCTTGTAAGATGCTGCCATGCAAATTCTCCTCATTGATGGACAGCAGAGGGTGATATTGTACAGTAGGTTGTAAATCTGTGAGGTGTAGCACCTTGAACAATTATCTGCAGCGATTCCTTAGATTTTTATCATTTTAATCCACCCTTTAGAGCTATTACTTAAATGATATAGACATGGGTGGTATAATTAGAATGTGCTGTATCTGCCATTAATTTATAACATATGATAGGCTTATAGATGTCATAAAAGTGTATCTTGAGAATGCTGTGAACTCTATTTAACCCTGATGTTTCAGAAAAGTTTGATTTTTATGGCCAAACTGTTTCATCACTGTAACAAGATCTTTCTTTCTTCTAGAAAAGATGCTTAAAATGAAAATTCAATTTCCCCTCTGGTCTTGATATTCTCTCACTGTGCTGGAACTGCTATATGCAAAGAAATGTCATGTTGATACTGCAAACGTCAATGCAGCTGTCCTGGCTGGGATTTGAATTTCACTAAATCTAGGAATCCTTTAAGTTTAATGCAGGGGAAATTCATTTATTAGATCAAAGTTAAATTAGCGCCTCTTGACTTGCATGCATGTTTTCCATAAAACTTTCTCCTAGTGAAACCTGAATGTAGTTTGAAATGCTGTCCATCTGTGTATTTGTCTCCCTCTTGTGGCTAAATAAATTTTTAGGCCTGGTACATTGAAACAACTGGTTTTATTCTTTAGCTGAGATTGTTGAAGAATTTGTTTCTATACTTAGTTGTTTCTTGTAGATAATTTATCTCATATGCTTTCAATTCATATGTGCACCAGGCTGTCAGATGGTAGCGCCTGTCTTGTTGTTTACAGCCTAGATTTTGGCATTCTCTAAAACAGTAAAATATTGAGTCATGTGTTGCTGTTTTTCCAACAAGAACTGTATTTTCTTTTAGAATATTCCCTTGGTCCAGTTTTATCTGATGACCCAAAATGCTGGCTAGTAAGTAGAATGGATAAACTGGGGTACCACTGTTACATGCTTTGTGAAGAGGGAAGTGATGGGTTTTGGAAGCGTTAACAGTTTGGTGAGATTTTGTGCAGGATGGCTGCATTAGTATGGCTCTTAAACATCTGGTTGGGAGTAGAAGTATGAGTTTGCCTTCTCTGCTCCTGCAGACTGTATATAGATTTCTTTCTGAGCTTTCCAGAAAAAAAGGGTTTGCAACACACTTCTAAATTGAGAGGCCACTAAAGCTCTCAGTTGCTTGGGAGGAGAGAGTTACCTAGCCTGATCAGAGTGAAGAGGGATTTTTAAAAGGATCTTTTCCTGTAGATCTTAAGTGAAACCAGGCAGAAAGCATGTGACTGTACATCAGATAAAATAATTTTATTTTAAAAAATCCTATGTAATCTTGCAGACAATCCCCAGCCAAAAGAGATCCAGGATTTTAACATGTGGTACTTTAATTTGCTGAAAGTTAGTTTTCTCTTAGGTGCTGAAACTCCACCTTATAGTTATCTTCCAGCAATTCTGTGATGCAACTGTCCTGCTTTGTGCCTCACTTCTTACCACCTGCAACTGTGGTGGTTTTTATCTTGGGCTTCTAACACAGAAACCACATTATTTGTATTTGAAGGGTTAGAGATTAATTGGAAAATTTGTCTTTTGCAGGCCAGTTGCAGCAAATGGTTTTGAGAGACTAAAGCCACTAATTAACTACAGATTTTCTGCAGTCCCTATGAAAGATGAAGACAATTCTGAATCTTTGGGTGCCACCTGTGGTGGCTGGGAGAGCCAGGTGCTAAAGCTAAAAGGCATTGATATGTTGTATAAAGGGCTTTTCTACGCTGCAAAAGCCGTTCCTGGCCTTCCACACCTTGAAATTAATATGTTTGTCCTGAAAGAAGAAAAGAGGACTCTGTGTGCCTGAGGGGGTTGTCAGTTCATCACTAAGACCCAGCCATCAGATGTGTGGGCATATCTTACTGAGTCTCCTATCCCATACATTGTTATGCACCTTTGCTCTTGACAGTTGGCTGTGATGCCTGTGTCTTTACTAGTTGCACACTCAGGTACTTGCATGCATTGAGGTTAGATCCAAGGCTTTGCAGGGAAATTTGAATCCAGTTCCAGCTGCATCTGGCTCTTGTGTAAGAACCATACCAAACCCCAGACAACTGAGTATCTCCCTGCTTTGCACCGGTAAATTCCTGGCGATGAAGTTCCTATTTCATTCAATGAAATAGCTCATCTCCTTGCAGTTACCACACTCTGCTGCTAAACTACTCTAGTTTTCCCCTCCGCTCCACAGCTCCTTTTAAACTGCAGTATTACTCAAGCTCTACAACAGGAGACAAGGCATCTAACAACAAATCTGTTTTTATTTGTCCTCCTATCAAATCCCCCTAAATCAGACTGTGACCAGACATGAAGTGGAAGTACCCCAACCTTTTATGGCACTCGCTCTGTGAGACAGAGAGGAGGCAAACTCCAGCGCTAAATCTTCCTGGTGCCACCCTTAATGACAGGGAGAGCAGGGTGCCAAAGTCTATTATGTTCTGAAAGGCCCCTAAGTGTTATTGTAAAGGGCTTCTGCAGACCCACCATACATTTTCATCTGAAGGTTTTTAGGCTTCCACAGCACTGGAATAAGCTAGTGGAGTATTTGTAGTGTGTACCTGCCGTATTTTATAGTAAAGAGCCCTTTCTGAGCAGCTCTCCTTTTTAATTATACCTTAAAATGGTATTAAATGTTGGCTCTGTTCATGCCAATTGCTGTTTGGTTGTAATCACTGCGAGAGCTCTTGCTCGTTGGGACATCAATTTTCTTTTCATCGATGCTTTGCTTTTATGTTTGGAAGGGAATTTGAAGGCATATAGGCTGAAGCAGAAAATATTGCTGAGGCACACGGAATGATAAATTTCTCTTCTGATACAGGAGAGTCTAAGGAGGAATATATGTTTTGTTCCTTTTAAAAAGTTTTCCTTGCTAGATGATGTTTTGAGGAAGGTGGGGGGAGAACAGATTTGTACTTTTATCTGGTGGGGGAGAGGAGGGTGTATGTGTAGGTTTGGTTTTTTGTCTCTTAAAGTCTGCCTTAAAGTGGATATTTTATTGCCTGCTTCTCCTGACTTGCGTATATTGGTAATTGAAGGAGAGTGCTGAACTGCTGGCCTAGTGCATTATTTGTGTTTTCTGAGTCTCCAGGATCTTGAAGGAGGTGATTATCCCCACAGCTGCCTCTTGGGGAATGCAAGGGGAGAGGGGAAATTGCCTAGTTGGGTAGATGGGCTCACCTCTGAAAGGTCATGAAGAGAACAAAATGCTGATGTATTGATACCTTGTGGACCCTTTCTTCCCAGCTTGACAAAAAAGGTAGCTTTAAATCGAGAGAAGACTGTGCCATTGCGGAAAACTGTTCAAGTGTATTTTTGCTCTTCTTTCCAGCCAGCCAGCAGTCCCTTCTGTAAATCACATCTTCGCTTTTCTGGTATGACTCCTCTTCATTCTGTCTACAAACGTGTGAGAAGGAAAGCCATTTACTGTAATCAGCTTATCTTGCTTAGCCTTTAAGAATGTTAATTTTGCAATATTAAATCTGAATATTATACTAGGAGCACTGTTATTGGTGACCTTTCGCCTGCTTGACTAACGCAGATATCGCAAAAGCTGCAGTGTAGCCCTGTAGCACAAGGATGATGGCTTCTAATGGGGATTATACGTGAGTTAATATGTTTCTTGGTATATCTGGGTTTTCTGAGAACATCCTTCGCAACATATTCAAGAATTTGCAGCCCAGTGTTATCCTCCTGTCTTTCAGCTTGAATTATGTGCTCATAATATACTTTCAATCAAAGAGACATCTCAGATCCTTTTTTAAAAAAACCCATATATATTCATTTTGAAATTTTTACTTTTTTGAGTCTAGGCATAGTTAAGTGTGTACTGAATTTAAGCAGACTTGGTACTTGCTCTGTAATAAACTCTGTGTCAGGACTTAGGTCTTTTATTTGCAGGAGTCAAATCCTTGTAATTTTGGTCAATTGTTTTAATTTACACTCGTACTTCACCCTCTCCTGTCCCACTCAGGTGTGTGCCCTGGACACTAGCCTGCAACATGCTTTGTTGTCTTGCCGCCTCCTGCGTGGCTGCACAGTAGTACATTTTCAGGAAGAGGTATGGTCCCACTTGAGATGCTTCAACAGCTTGGTAGGCAGAAAGGTCTCCTGGGAGTGAGGTGTGGGTTTGAACCCTCGTCTCTACCTTCCTTGGTGAGTGCTTTATCCACCGGGCTGCTCTGTAAGTAGCTCTTTCAGGTGTTGTGCTCAGGGTGGAAGGAAAGTGATGCCTAAGAACTTTAAGGATGGGAAGATTTCCCTTCTCCATGAGGCCCTGCTTCACTTAAAACTCATACCTGGGCTGCATACTAAGGTACAGTTGCAGAGCGTGGTTGTCAAACTCAGGGTGTGCATGAGTGTTTCACCTTGTGCTTTTCTCCTTATCCTTGAGGTTTTGCTCCTCACAGTCAAACCTCTACAAAACAAAAGTTTGCCTCTACAGAACTGAGGGCTTAAAATATCTGAATGAAAAATATGAGGGAAGGCAGCTGGGGAGGGGAAGAGATGCGTTTTTAAAAAAGCCACCATATTCCTGTTTATTCAGACAGAGGCAGGCTTGTAGTCAGGATGTAGAAAAACACGATCTCCATTAAATTAGTACAGAGATGGTCTCTAAAACACAACATTCAGAAATAATTATGAAGTTCAATGTCCGCTGGAGGGAAAACTTGCTTTGACAAGCTACGCATTTAAACTAATACAGATTAAACTTTTTTCTTCCTCATGTATATTCTATTACTGAAGAAATTTTAGAAAAGGGGAGCAGGGATGTGTGAAGTATGGTGAACCAGAAAGGGTCTGGGGATTTCAGTAATTTATGATGAAAACAAATGTGATTGATGAAGTTACATGTCAGCTGTAAGTAGGACCCTAAAGCCCCTACTGTAATTTGCTTGGAGACAGCCAGCTACAATGCACCTTGATCACATCTTGATAGCATGTGGCCAGGAGTGAAAAAACCAGAAGGCTTCTTTTTTTATTTTAAACAGACCCCATTTATTCACAAATTTGTGCCTGGAACAGCTTTCATGTAAATCATTTCACTATTTATTTCAGTTTGAGTTGGTTAATAAGTTTACTTTTTACTGATTTAAAGGGCACAATTGACATTTTAGCTGCAAAAATGAGAAGCATGTTAAGTGCTGGTTGCTTGCTTCCATTAGCCCTCAGGAACGATGTAGGGATCACGATGCTTTTTAGTGAGGTCAGTGTTTAGTGTGGACCATTTCCAGCAGAGTATGTACTCTGGACTCTCTACTGAGAAACTGTAGAGGACGAGTTATTCTGTACCTCTAATTCTAATAAAATCAATGGAGCTGTATAAATTTACAGCAGTTTAGGATTTGTCTGACTTGCTACCAGCAGTCACATCTGCCCATCTTCCCAAAAAAGTAGATTAAACATTTCCTAGAGTCCAGTAGATTTCTGTCAAACAGCAGAGCGGGAAAGATGCTTCGAGGAAAAAGGAATCTAATTTTCTCCCTTCAGCACCTCCAAATCAAAATAATAAATTTCCCTCCCTCATAAATGAAAACAAAAGCTCTCTTGACTGCTAATGCTTCAGCTGCTGCAGGTTTTGAGTTAGTTGTAAAACTTACAGCTTTCAAGTTTTCCTCTCCAGTTTCTCATGCAGTTTGCTTAATGTCACCAAGAATTAATTCTACTTACATAGTGCAATTTGCATTGTCATATATTTTTGCAAATAACTTTTATTGTGAAGAGTAGTAAGCTTGAAGAGACACTGTAGGCTTATGGTAGAACAGAAAAACCTAAAAAGTATTCTGGATGTTCAAGAGCTTCAGTGTGAAATATCTCCTCTGGATTTATCTCTTTCAGTTTTTTAAATACTGCTCCAGAATAAGTACATCTGCAGCTGATTTGTGTAATATTGGACTTAATGTAAGCTTGTATCCAAAGAAAAGGTTTTTCTTTTATTTGTTGGCCTTTTAATGTTTGCACTAATGTGTGAATTTTTGCAGCCAACAGTTGAAATATATTGGGAAGAAAATTCATTAGCTGTAGAGGTGCTTCTTTTTTTATTTTTTTCCCATTTCTAAAAAGAGAATATTTGAAAATTGGCATCCCCCTTCTCTCAGCTGTCTCTCTGGAGTCTCTCCTACGTGTACCACAAAGTAGATGAGCTGTGAGGAAGGAGGCTCCTTTATCTTAATTGTTTCCTTTCGTATGTTGCTTTTGAGGCGTTACAATCTGCTTACAATTATAAAGTGTCGTTTTTCCTCTCTAGGACCCCACTTTGTATAGAGTGTGGGGATGAGCACGCAATATGGCGTAATTCAATTTGCAGAAGTAGCTGTAAAACTGGTGTGTCCTGTCTCTGAGTGCTGATGTAGAAACCTAAATAATGGTCTCGTGTGCCTTGCTCTGGGTTTTGGGGTTTTCTTAATGTTGTGTAAAGGGGTCAGCTATAAATCAGCAAGAACTATGGAAGCCGAAAGTGCTGTGCTGATTTACAGATAACTGAGTTCCCAGGGCAAACTGGAAAGTAAATAGACCATTGGGACCTTCCAGCACATTTTGACAAGTGTGATAAGCAGTTTCCAAGCACTGCAACTCTGTTGCTAACTCTACTACCAAAACTAAATTTTTTGTATACAATTAGTATATACATGTATACAGCTAGCATACACAGTTTATGTGCAAAAATTAATATCTATGTGGGAGAAATTATTCATGTCACTATGAAATAATTTGCTAAATAGGTGAGAGTGTCTATCTAGACATACAGTTCATTATAGAAATTGATTGTGAGTGTTTCAGGATAAGGATGCAAACATACAGAAAACCTTAATGTTCTCTCTTCATTACTTGCCTTGTTTCCTTTAAGATTCTCTCCTGTTGATTTGAGATTCTAGTCTTTCTGAGACAATATTCAACTTGCTCTGAAATTCTGTATGTGATATCCTATTAGGATTTCAGGGGGTTGGTTTAATGGATTTGAGGGTAAAATGAGATGGAGAAGCGACTCTGCTATAGATTTGATCTTTGACCTTTGACTTTTCTGTGCTTTAGTATCACCAAATGTGACATGGAGCGTTGTCTACAGACGTGTAGTGTCTCTGACATAAAATATGACAAAGCTGAAGTATCATTATCTACATACTATTTTTTAAATATACTTACTTGCACATTTGTTTATTTGCTGTAATATCTTTCTGAATCATATTCTTTCTGAAGCTATATATAAAGTTGCTTTTGATTTTCTTAGTCTTACTTTGTGGTTTCAGATGGTTTTGGTTTTATTTGTTTGGGGGGTTTAATTTGTATTAACTTTTACTCATTATAAATACCAGATAGCATGCCAGTTCTCTTTCCATCCAGAAATTCTCTTCTTTGTAGAGCACTTTACTACAAAGATGCTATGCAAACTAAGAAAGATTAATTATAATGATGGTGGAGCATAATTGCTAGAGGCAATCTGATGGTTTCAAATTGGTATTTAGGGCATACCAGCAGATCAACAGATGTGGATCTAAATGAGTGACTTGGAGCATAAGGCAGTGCAATATCAGAAAAGTATGGTGAGCCATGATTATTAACGGGCATTTAATTAATGGATATTCCAGACAAACCTGTTGTTGCTATTGTGTGTCTAGCTGGATTTAGCTGGTTACAGTCTCAGGCTATTCCTGCCAGGTCACACCTTTTCAAGAAGAAACTTAGACGAATATTTGTCTTTTGCTATTCCTTTCTCTAAAGATCTGCCTGGATTGTGGTTTTGCTCAAGCCAAGAGAGTTTCAAGCACTTTATTAGGATTGTCCTCATAGATACCACGGAGGCAGGACACAGACTTGGTCTTGGATGTGGGTTTATGCAGCCAGATGAGCCTGGCTCCAAAGTTTGCAGCTCATCCATACCAAAAGTGCCTGTTGGAAACCTGTTATGGATACACAGCGGATGACTCGACAAGCAAGAACGGAATCAAGCCAAATGTAGTAATACTTGGAAAGTGTGTGCGGTTTAAAATTGTGCAAAATACCGAAGTTTCTACCCTGCTTTTGGGAGGACAGGGCTGTGTTGTGGTCCCTGCCATCCATAAATCAGTCTGTCTGTCTTACAAAGGAAGTTTGCACTTAAACATCCTATGCCTAGGGAGAGGCTAACATTCAGCACGTGGCTCTGTTGGTGTGGCTGCGGCACTGCACATTTGTTTTCTGACTGCGGCTGGCCAACCGTGTCCTCCTTGCATGGTGGGGTGCTGGAGCCCCTACAGCTGGCTGTGGTTTGAGTTCCCTAAATAGGAAAGTAAGAATATGAAGGTCATATCCTTAGGGTATAAAATGGTATAGTGTCGCTCATTGCAGTAGAAGATCTGACCCTTCTTTGTGTATGTCTTGCATCTGCGCCTCTCTAGTCACAACATTGGTGTCTTATAGAGTGCGTTATTTATCCACAGATTGTGTTTTCAATATAAATATTTCTGTGTTTCCTATTCAGCTCCACAGTTGTTTGTGGTCTGCTGTTCTTTGTGATGCCACTAGGCCAAAGAAGTTTTGTTCGCTATGTAACTTCATGTGGAACAGATGAAGGGACCACATCTATGACAAGTCAGCTGGTGCTTTTGTGGGACTGCTAATGTAAAGGGAGGGTTTGTACAATAATTGGAAGTGGGAGCAACAGCAGTGAGGTTCTGTCTCCGGCATGGATGGCATTTAGCTTCCTGCTAAGTTAATAGTCTGTCTCTATGAGGGACTTTTTGTCTTATTGTTTTTCCCTTCTGTGTCATTTCTCTTCCTCTCATTAAGTCACTGAGTTAAATTAAGGATTAGCTATCAAAGTCATTCATGTTTCCCTTCCAGCCTCTCCTCTGTTAGCATCTCCTGTGCCCTATAAATGTAATCTGATGCTACTGCTTGGTGTGTGCTTGCATGCACACTCCCTCTGCAACTTGCCTTTCTATCCTTACTACACTTGATACATCTACAGCATTTTTGCTTTACCAGGGAAATCCATCTTCATCTTAGTATGCTCCTTTGTCTCCTCCGAGGAAGGTGAATAGTGGTCATGCTTGTGGGTCCTTGTAGCATTGACCTCGCCTTTCTCCTACATTCTTCTGAATGCTGAAGATAGATTTTATAATGGCAGCATTTAGCTCTCCTGCTAGTATCTCTCTCATGCCTTCCTTTTTAAAATTTTAATTATAATTGTGTGCAATTGCTCTAGGTGGGTACTGCATCTGTGTCATTTGGCTTCCCCTGCTCTCTTCTTTTTTTTCCTGCTTACTCTTGGTTTCAATCTACGTATCTCTCCCAGCCTTACTTACATCTCTCTCCCTCTGGCTTTCATTTGTATTCCAGAGTTACCAAAGACAGGAGAAATAACTGTTTAGTGAGGTGGTTAATGCCATAAAAAGGCCAAAGATCCTGGTGAGTAGGAGGAGGGAAGGGTTTAAAGCTGCCCCCCTGTAGGAAAGGCAGCTGGTATAAGCAGCAGCATGTTGTACGTCTGTTCAGTCCTCTGTGACGCTGTAGACATTAGCTGGTACTTGAGCCCAGCTCTGCACCTTTTCTTTTCAAGTGTCTTATGGCCAGAATAAATTGGATAGGCTAAACAGCAGGTATCAGCCCTGCGGCCCTCCTAAAACCCTGCTTGGCTTTTCATACAGAGCATCTTCATAAGATTTCAGCAGTTCTGGCATTGAATCGATACTTTTTATGAGTGCTTCCATCCCAGATGTATCCACAAAAGGAAGATGCTTCTTGTGACTTAAGGTTATTGCTCTTGAATATCAGGTGCAACCTGAATCTGCACAGAAAGGATTGCTCTTTGTTTTCTCATTTACATGTAGTTCATTCTGGGCTAGGTGACTTTATCCCACATTAAAACTATTCAGTGGAATTGATGCACAGATTTCAACCATCTGTGTCCCTGACAACAGCACACTGGTGTATCTTTCCTTGGATTGACTGTGTCCTGAGGGCAGGAGAAAATTATGTTTATGATATAAGCTAAACAGCAGCCTTTGAAATGATGGTTCAGAAAATACTGCAGGAAGAAGAAGAGGGAAGAAGCCCCAAATATTATATGTTAAAAGACTTTGGGGCTTTCAGAAAGCACAGTTGCTACCCTGCCCCTTCACTTGTTAATAATTAGTGGTTTGTGTCTCTTCTCTGTACGATTAAATGCCTACCAGTAAAAGAATAAAGATCACAAATGTAAACCCACCCTTGTCCTTGCTTTGTGGCTGCATGCTATCCCAGTGGAGAAGTCGGGGCAACTGTGTATTTAGAAACAAATAGGTAGCTCCGAGACCAGACACCCACTTTGTATACCAAGTTTTAGCAGGTCCTTATCTGGAATTTAAAATATGTCAACCTTTGAAATGCCTTGTAAGTCATTATAGAAAAATACAACAGTCTTGTGATGGAAAATGGTGGCTTTCACCTCATGTTGACTTGCAAGGGACTGCTTCAACTGTTAGGTACGTTGTAAACAATTTTTTCTTCAAAGTATACCTATTTCTCTGTATAGTGAAATTTGCTATGTGAAAGGTCAGGGCTAAATGCATGAGAGCTATGCCTTACGTGTACCTGTATGTGAGTGTGTGTACATGTGCTACTTCAGGCCTTGAGATAGCAGGATAATGCATCTTCCTCCTCTGATTTTAGATGACTCTTATTTTGAAGACGAGAGACTTTTTTTTTTTTTTTTCCCCCCCCCCATCAATGCTTGATTTTTCACAGTGATGTGTAGCCATCATTTTTCTTAACGATGTATGGACGCAGATTTCTGTTTTGGTGGGTTGCTCTATGTGCAGAGATGCTTCCTAATGTTATCCTGTCTTTAATCCGCCAACCCTGACAGGGAAACATCACGTTCCTTTTATCTGTCAGAATGAAATCTTCTTCTCTGAAAAGCTTCTGGATTTCAATTTTAGAAGTAAAGATAAAAGCAAAAACAAAGTGGGGGTAGTAATTCAAACCTAGTAATCCGAACCCTTTCTGGTTAGGATTGATTACCCAGTCAAGTATTGGATAAGATGATTTGACTTTTGTTAGTGAGATGGCATTGCCAAAGCCTTTGGTACCAAAACCATTTATTTTAAGAATTTCTCAAAACAATATTCTACCTCTGATTATCCTGCCTCTAGTTTTCATTTCAGATGTATCACTGTGCTAGCGCAGCCTTGTGACAGCATATTCGCGTTCCTCAGGAATGGTGTGCATCACTTGTTTTGAGAGTGAAAAGCACTCCAGTGCTTTCAAGTGTATTGTAAACATCAGAAAACCGGAACCATTTAATTTCATTCTTCCAGTACTGCTGGAAGGGTAAATATTAAAACAAGTGATAGCGTCGGATGTTATTTTATGCCAAATTGCTATAATACCATAATAAATTAAGTCTGTGGATGCTAGCTCTAAGCATTTACAATCTGAATGCTCTTTCTAAATACCCTGGTAAGGATTCTTCTTCATCACCTTGGAAATATGGTGTCAGCATCCCAAGAGGCTCTCTGTAAGTAACTAGACTCTGAAATCACTTCAGCTGGTTGTTGCAGTTGCTCTTTCTGAGGTGGCATACCTCCTTCAGCTAGCAAAACTTCTCCCCTACCCCTCTCCCTTTTAAATACTATCGTTGGGCTTTGTTTTGATTGAGTATGGAGGAAATTCTTCTGGAGGAGAGGGATTGAATGTCAGGCTTGTGCTCAGCAAGTTTATCATGTTTTGTAGTTTTATCCTTCTGATTTGCTTACCGTACAGAATTAAACATTTTGCTCATCAATCAACATGTGCTCTCATAAATAAACCTTAGGGCAAAGTGATGCTCTAGAGACAGTGGGGTTTGGATGTTTATAAATGGAAGCAGAATCAGGTCCTTGACTTTCTACAACAGCTTGTAGTGACTCCATGTCAGAAGTAGTTAGTATGGCCTTTTGTAGTGATCCAGGATGCGTGCAGGCCCTCTAATGCAAAATTCTTCATAGACTCATACGAGTAGAAGCCAAATTTGACTGAGGCTTGTGCAGTTATGTGAATAAAAACCAAACACGTGGCTAACGTTCTGGAGGGCAACAGAGCACGCTCTGTTTTGAGGCTGTATAATCTTGCCTCGCATCTGACATCTGTTACTGCTGGGAGGAGAACACTCTGTTCAGGACACATCTGCAGCGAGCCACAGCCCAGGAATACTACGTGCATGGTGGGAGTTAGGTCCCATTAGGTTTTGAACTCCTCTTTCTGAAAGCTGAGCATCCTTCAGTCCTTCTAGTATTTGCAGAAGCTGAGGCCATTCAGCATCTCACTGGCTCAGGCCTTGCATTCCACCATGGTGCTGGAAAACGTCAGAGGGATAGAGGCTTCAGATGGTAAATGTCTGATTTTCTAGCTCTCCCCTTGCACTTCAGTCTCATTTCTTTTTTACGTTGACTCCTTGTTTAAAATAAATACATGGAAGCAGCAGCCATTTTCTACATCTGTCGGTGTCCTCTATTCCCAGCATGGAGTTTGGTCAGTAAATTGCACTTGCAAATATTGTAAAAGTAAATACCTTTCATGTTTGAAGTAGACTTAGAAGGATTTTGGTATGCGCTTTTCCTGAATGTGACTACCTTGTGTTGAATTTTATAAGAGTACTTATTTGGGATTGTATCCCATGCCCAACTGTTAAGCAGTATTGGATCCAAATACAGTTTAAAAACAGTTACCATGGAAATGATTGTACAGGGCAATAGAAAAGTGACATTTATTTTACTGTGATTAGATGGTATTTTTCAGCATGTTTGTCTGTCTTTCTGTCAGGATGTCAGCTTGAGTGCAACCTCTGCACCACTTAGACAATAACAAACTAATAAGTATATGTTCTATTATTGTTAAAAGTGAAAAATATAATAAATCAATGTTTTTCCTTGTGTTGCTTGTAGCTCCTGGGGTTAGCGTATCCCTGGCAACTCGGTCTTCATTTACACCTGTTGAGAACTATGCCTTTTTGCAAGGTGGGTAGTCTTGAATATCTCTAGAAATTCATACCAGAGATATACCAGCTGTGCTTCATTTGCTGCTTAGTAATCTTTAATTTTAAATCATCTTGAAGTCTTTACACACACTAATAAACTTAAGCTTCATGACACATGATATAAATTGGGGATTATAAAGTCATTCTGCAGAACTGACCCTCTTACATTCTTGTGGTGTTCTCTCCCATACAAATTCCAGTGCGTTCCTTGCATTGGAGTCTCTCTCTGACACCAATTGCTTTCACCCCGAGTCACACTTCATGCTTGTGAAGTTTAGCCAGGTCATTTAACATCAGTTACATCACTGGGTATCTATTAGGAATTGTATGGTGTTATCAGGATGAGAGACCTGAAAGAAAACCAGCTGGTAGCAGGGAACCAAATAGCATCAGTGATGGCAAACAGTGCAATAGCATTATAGATATTGTTATCTGTAACTTGGGATATTTTCTGGAACCTCCAGGTCCTTTCACAGATTTTTGTAGGGCATTCCCTTCGTAATAAAACTTGCTACATTGTTGCACTTCAAAAGCATTTGGCTGAAAATCGAGGGATGTCTAATAACTGTACAATTAAACCCCTTTTGTATATTGGGATGATGCCTCTTTTATATAGAGACTGTTGAAAGGTATAGTGATCATTCTTCTCTTAGTCAATTACCTTTCTCTTTAAAATCTTCAGTTTGCTTTTTCAGAACTCCAAAAATGGTAGTATATAATCAATATCCTAATCAGACTAGATAATTATGCTTGCAGAGACCTATTCAGAGTTAGCTGTCTGTACATGACTGAGTCTGCACTGAAGCAGGGATGCATCTGCACATAATTATTCAGCTAAACAATAGCAGAGTGTTACTGAGGAATATTTAATTCAAATGTAGCAATCTATAGTACATCAAAGCTTGATTCAGAGTAAGAGTTATTGTTCCGGCCTTCTGAAGGTAGCTAATACAAATGAGCTTTAATTTTGAAAAGTTTCAGCATCAATTCTAGCACGTGTCTTGGGAGGAGAAGGCAGCAGGAGTCATCCAGGGATAACCTTAGCTAGGTAAAAATTAGAATATCTACAGTGTTCAGTCTTCCTTGTTTCTCTGCAAGTGCAATAAAAATGGCAATATAGCAATAAAATGAAAGGAAGGAACAGGGAAAGCTCTGTCTGCTGACCACCGGTGAGCAAGGCAGTATCGGGACCATGCAATCCCCAGCCTCCTTTCCCAGCGGAGCGGGCCTGCCTGGCTGCGCGCCCACCTTTGAAGACCTGTGAGACAGGTCTGGCACATTTTCCCTCCAGAAAGGATACTTTCCTAAAAAATACACTAGATTAAAACAGGCTTGTGTGAAAAAGGCTGTTACTAGACCTCTACATGAGGTGCAAAGAGACTTGTTCTTTCTGTCTCATCTGTACTGTTGCTAAATTTCCAGCATTTTTCTTCCTCCCCACCTTTCTCTGTTTCTTTCCCTTTGCTGTTATAGCATCCCCTCTCCCCAAAACCCCATCCCTACTAAAAAGACCCACAACAGAAGCTGTATGGTTTAGGAGATTTAAATTTATCACATTTCTGCTCATGGCATTTTAACGGCATGGCTTTATTATTTAATGCTAAAAAGTATTTCAAAGAAATGCTTGAGAAATGCTCTTTAAAATACAGTAATACACTACCACCTTTCCTTTTCCCATATTTTCGATGGAGTGGATGTAGCCAAATAAAGGTTTCTTAAAATGGTGCTGAATGGTTCTGGGTAACCCAAGAATAACTGGCTGTTAAAACATTCAGCCTGCTTATCTGTATCAGTTTGCTGTTATCCTCTGAGCTGTTCTCCTCTCTGGTTTGTCGCTTCTGTTGGATCTTGGTGAACAAGGGCAAAAGAGTGAAATTAGCTCCACTCCGAGCACAAGTGATATATGCAGAGGTATCCTTCCCTAGCCTGAAACTTTGAAGTATGCTTGTACATTATTAACGGTTGCCTCCTTGCACCTTTTTGTCTAAATCTTAAAGGTGCCATGATACCTAATGGTGGTTTATCGTGTGCTTTGAGATCTTTTTGTGATAACTGCTGTGCTACTGGTGGCTATTGAGTCCCAGTGCTAACTGTGTCCTGGTAATTATATTTCAAAAAAATCTAACAGTGTATTGTTAAAGCTTTGCATTCTGAGTATTTTGCCCGAAACACCTAAATGCAAGCCAACTTGTAACACTGAAAATTCACAAATGCTAAGCTCTTACTGACGATGCAGAAGCAGAACTGTCAATAGGGTGGGTTTATGGTTCAAGCTTTTGGAAAAAACCCAAACAACCCCAAACCATGATAGCAGAGTTGTATTGCTTTGGATGGCTGTTTCACTTGACCTTCCTCAGCCGGTTACTGAGTAACCTCAGGATGCACTTTGAATGGAGCCTGCAGGTTAATTCTGTGGTAAGAGACTGGAAGAGTGTTGATGTTCAGGACACTTGAGCACTTCCTTGCTTAGGGAAAAAAACCCCAAAACCCAGAGTTAAATTGATAGATCAACATTCAAAACTCTTACAAAAAAGATGTCCTAGGTGAAAGTTCTACATACAAATTCCAGCAAACAGGCTCTTCTCTAAGAGCTGAGAGAGAGAAAAAAAACCAACCAAACAAACAAAAAAAAAAAACACCAAAAAAACCCCACCAAAACTTGACATCCCACAAAGTTCCACAGCAGGAGTTGTACAGTCTAGACTTAGAGCCGTTCTGTTTCTTTTCATGACCTATTTGTGCTGATTGCTGACAAATGTATTGCATTTCAGAAATAGTGGAAGGGTTAGAAAGTTGCTGAAAAAGTGGCTGAATTTCTTGAGTTTACATCCACTCTTGGAATGAAATGGAAGCAGCGTAAACTCTGAACCAAAGAGTAAAATGATTTGAAAGCAGAAAAATTATTGGCAGTTTAAGTGTAAGCCTAAGTGTGTCTTCTGGATGCTTCTCTACTTGGTTTTAATAGGGAAGTAAAGAGGTGTTGAGCATGAAGTTCAGTTCAGAAGTCTGCCACTTCTGTGTATTTTGCTGATCGTTCTGGGCTATCTGAGGTGTAATTGCTTATTGCCAGGATCATAAATACCTGACAAATGGACATGAAAGAAATTGTAGTAAATTGGGTGCAGAGAGACTGGAAAAAACATAATTGAAAGGAGCTCAGTACTGGCTACTGTGCCCCTGTTGGAGCATGTCTGAGGAGGGTCAGAGGAGTAGGCAGCAAGCACTTGGTTAGGTAGACCGAGGTGAAAATGTGCTATTAACTCCATTGCTGAAGTATGCCAAAGTTGCACTGAGCATACGTCAGCTGAAGGAAGAAGATGATTCTTACTTAAGTCACAGTTATGCTGTTTCTGTGGCATAGACGCCTGAGGCAGGGTCAGGCCAGGGTTTTAGAGAGATAAAGGCAGGCAAAAAATTGCATGCTTAGGCTGCACACCACAAAAAGCTGTATGTAAACTTAAGGCTATGCATCTTTTAAGCACTTTGGTGGGAAGATTTTAGTCTTCCCAGATACTTAACCCTCAGCCAAGGTAAGCCAAGGCAGAGAACCTACCCCATTAGGCAGACTGGTGTAGGAAGCCAGGCATTTGGATGGCTTCCTGGCCGCTATGGAGGTTAAGATGATGATTTGTGTGTTGGTTGCAAAGCAAATACTTTAGGGTTTCAACTAATAGCTGATAGTAAAGGTAACTTTGTCCAAACTTTAATACAAACTTCTCTTCCATAAATGTTTTTCTGGTAAGTTTTACATGCAAATAACTCTAAGACGTGACCAGACTACCCAGACTGTGGGTAAACTGTTGTGAGTGCTGAGGTTGTGCTGTGTGCTATTTCCAGTGCTAGCGCTACACGTGCTTCCAGAGCCAAGCCAGCTCTAGCTCGTGAATCTCGATGGTTCATAATCTGCAGTGTTACTGGGCTTGCTTTTCCCTGTAAAATCATCAAGTTTTGTTTGTTTACAGCTCAGTTTTCTCATCTTCTGTAGTCTTGGTTTTTTCTCCCTTTACCACCCAATTCTTTCTTTTCACCCCTGTTCCCTCCCATTCCTCTGGATAAACCAACGTTGTCTAAACAGTTAATGATTAGGAAAAATGTTACCTTTGATTTTGGGAACTTTTCACACATCAGAACTGATTAGCACCATTCAGATTCTGCTGTTTCTGCTGTTCATTTGTGCTGGGTTCTAGAGACTAAAGGGCTCTCCAGTAAGTGTGTTCTGTCTTGGACAATTAGTCAAGTGTCCCCTAAGAAAGTCTTCCATGTGCACACGTGGCTTCTTCTCCTGTGAATGTCTGAGAAAGTTTCTTTGATTGTCCGATGCACTAGTACCAAGTGGCTGAAAACCTTTTTTGCCTTTGCAGCCTGGGAGTGCTATAGTAAGCCAAAACATCAGTTTTTCCAGGGCAGAACTAGAAAGCCCATCTTGCTCACAATGTCTGACAGGTTATGTTTGCACGTCTCTGTTTTCTTATGCACTCAACCCCTTTCTAAACCTGTGCTACCGAATCAGCAGCAAGTGTAAATGAGCATAGCTTTTCCAACTTTGACAGGCACCCAGCAAATGGTAGGACCAAGCAGATAGAGAGTCTGGGCTCCAGCCTTTGCTGTTGCTTAAGAATGCTTCCATTTTTGAGCACCTCTAACTTTGGTGTCTCTACTTGTGCATGCCCATTCATCCCAGCTGGTATTCAGTCATCACTTCCTATTGTGTATTTGCCTAGGATTCTCTAACCACTTTGTCAGGACCTTCATCTTTCTTTTAAAATGTATTTTGGTACTGGCTTAAGATGACAGTGAATAGATTTTAAGGGTAACGTGATTTGCAACCATGCTTCTGTAAAATCTCTATAGAGTGATTCCTAACAACCAGTCAAAGATCATGTCCGTTTTTCTCACTTCAGTAGTCACTTTAAATAGCATCAACTTCCATGGAACAATATTGGTGGAAAGTTGGCCTTGCACTAACTTGTGTGGGTGCCTTGTCTGTTTAGGGAAATGAGCATTTTCCCTCCACAAGATCCTATGAGATCAGCATTCAGCAGTCAAGTATGGGTAGAGCTTGAAATAAACAATTTTGTCTTTGGTTGACCTGCCATGCAAGAGATTGTCAGGGAAAAAATATTATAGCCCAAATCATGTACTTTTTGGCATCAAAAAATGTTCTGACCAACTGAGAGAAACCTTCATAAAAATGGCAGAATAATTCCCTGTAAAAAAAGTTAGCCTAGATTTTTATGATTAAAAATGGATTTCCACTTCTGCAACATTTTATTATTTTAAAATATTGTCTAAATAACCTGAAGAACTATTTGTTCACTGACATTCATGTTGCCTATTCATGGGGATTTTTTCCCTTTATTTGATAGAGTTTCTGTAAGGAAAATAAACAGAAAAAAGAGAAAAGTATAAGCAAATGGCTAGTAAAGGCCTTTTTTTTTTTTTTTTTTTTTTTTTTTTTTGGCATATAGGCTTCTTATTGTGAAAAGCAGCCATTTTTACAGTCTTGTTGGCATCCTATTTGCAAAACCATACCTGCAGGAAAAAAAAACCCATATTTGAAAATATAGTACCCTATCTTGCAATTCCTGACACAAACACCCCTGAACAGGGCTTCCGTCAAGATTGAACCCTTGGATAATACATAATCATCTTTATCTCAAACTTTTCCACGCTGGTGTTATTTTATCACAGGAATTTCCCTCGACAGCTTGGTCAACTGAAGATGACGAGTAATAGCTGTGCTGTTACAATGCAAAGACTTCTTGAACTGTAAATCGTAGAGACCCTAGGGGATTTAATGCATTAATTTCACTAAATGTGATAATTTACTACTTCTTTGTTTATACCTTTTAATAATAGCATCTTTTCAATATTGTAATTCTCATGTTAGAAATACTTTATGAAAAGCCTTAGGTGATTGCTTTGTGCCTCTTCTCTCCAGGTGTAAGGGGCTATATTTTAATGGGAAGTCTCAAGACCATTTTTCTGGTGTATGTTTTTCTGCAGTCGCAACACTTGATCTGTGCTGCATGCACTGCTGACTCACTTGAAGGTTTCAATAGTGATCTCTCATCAATCATTAAAAGAAACAAGATTACTGGGCCTAAAATTCAGAGTAATTTTTTTTTTATCTCGGCAAAAACATTTAATCTTATCCAGCAATCTCTGCATTTTAGAGTGCCACTTTGAAATAATGTGTTGTGAAGAACGCAGGGTAATTTCTAAAAAGTAGCTGCTATAAAATATATTGAAACTATATCTCAGTTCAGGGTGCTGAATGAGCAGTGGAGATGAAATAGGAAAAGAATGTCAGTATTTTAAGTGTGTAGCTGTTAAGTGGGCGTAGGTGTATATGTCTGTGTTCAAACCTGTGTCTTTGTGCTTATCATCCCGCAGGGCTTTGCCACCCATCAGCAAGAACGGCCAGCAAAGCGTGCAGTGCTGTGTGCTGGGCTGTGGTCACAGCTACCTCATCTTCTACCTGCTCCTGTCCTTCATCTCTCCTCATTTAGAATAGATCTGCATCTTTCCCTCACAAATATTTCAAAGGTGACTAAAATGGTTCGGCAACCTCTCAATTTTATTATAGAAACTTTCTAGGTCTGAATCGATTGCTCCATAATAATAATTTCAACAAGTAACAGCTGCAGTCCAGGGATCAAAATTTATACTGTGAACTCTAGCGTACCTTCGCCATACTTTCAGAGGGAGCAAATATTACTGTAATTGCTTTGCAGAACAAGCTGAAATAGAGGTAATTGAAGTGGTTTGCTTGGAGTTATCACAAAAGGAGCTTGTGGGCACGGGCAGAAATGTACCGCATCTCCCTTTTCTTAGACACATATTGTAACTGCAAAGTTGCAAATTAAAGAAATTCCCACCTGACCTGCTGGCCTGATATACGTGTGACTGAGACTTAAATCTAGTTCTCTTGTTCTCCTGAACAAGCAAATGTTATATAAGATTAAACTTGGATGGAAAGTCTTGATTCTGGCTATTGAAATCTTTTGATGAAACTTAATCAATTTCAGTGGTGGGAAGTAAGTGGCCCCTTCACACTTAAAATGAACCAGGTTAGCCTGGCAAGCATCCGCTCATCATGAGGACGTTAGCTTCTGGCTGGGGCTGTTTCTGTCCAGTGCCAACCTCTGCTAGCTATGAACTCACTGGGCTTTCTCCTCCTCATCTGCACCGCAGCCATGCCTCTCCCTTGTATCTTCAGCTTTGATCTGCTCGATTCTTTCACTCTTTCTGCCTTTCCACTTGTTTCCTGCCAGTTAACATTCCTTCCTCCTAACTGCACATTCACATGGGAAAAGAGAATCGTAAAACTACTGTGATATTTGAGGTCAGTGTATAGCTTTATGGTGGAGAAACTTCCAAAAGTGCCCCTTCTTGTCTCCTTTTCATCTCTATAATAAGTAGTGTGTGGAATCTACTGCAATGGTCATAATAGATAATATCTTCTATTATCTATTATTTCAAAGCAAAAGATTGGATTGTTAACCTGTGAAAAGTAACATTAAGGTTGCCTCAATCTTTTCCAGATATAACACTAAAGTGAGTTTTAATGAATTGGTACATTCCAAATAATTTGGAGTAGCTGGAGAAACTACACTTATTTGAAAATGGTGAAGACTTTTTTTTTTTTTATCTTTCCTTCTGGTAAGTTCTCCAAAAAACAGGTTTTAAGCACTAACTTAAATTACTCTATCGTGCATATAACCTTGGATGTAAGTTGAAATCAACGAGACTAAAACTCAAATTTAAGATGTGCTTAATCAGCGTCTAAAAATGCATGGTACTTCGTTTACAGCCCAGAGTCAGTCCTTCAAGGAAGCATCATCTTCTGTGAGTGGGCTCCAATTTCAGTCTTTCACTGAGGAAGTGTACAAAAGCATACGATTGCCTTTATGTGTAAACAGAGACTCTCGATGCAAAACTGCAGACTGGAAGAATGCTGCATGTTTGCGTGGGTTGTCTTATTGTGTCGTCTTTCACTTATGTGAAGGCATTTGGTTTTTATCTTTTGGGTCCATTCCAAATTCTTATTTTCTCTTCCACTCTGTGTATGTGTGTGTAACTCATAACATTACAACCTAAAGTTTAGCTGCTTTGTTTCTTTTTTTCCTTCATAACCTTTTATAGGGCTTTGCAAATTAAATTTCATAATTGAAACAGACAAGTTTCTTTAACACAAATTATAGCCTATCTTAGAATGCATGATCTGTTTCATAGCCATTACTGTGACTAAGTGGGTTGTGTGGCAGGAGACTCAATACTCTAGCTTAATAAATCATTGCCCGCTTGGTCAGTTTTAGGCATGAAAGAACAAAAGCATAATATAATTTCAAGTAAAGGATTATCAAGAAAGATTTGTGAGTTGTGTGCAACCCCCTAACCTTCTGGGAAAGAAGGTATTCTAGGACTTGCTTATCTTCCCATGAATAAATAAAACAGTTTCACCAATTAAAAATCCTTTATTGATAACCTGCAGATTTATTTTGTGCCATAGCTAGAATGTGAGTATCACAAGACAAAGTTTAATTAAATTGTGTAGATCTCCCAGTGGGAGGCAAGCAATGTGTAAAAGAGCCCTTGCTTGCTTTTGAGAATGTGAGATATTGGAAAGTCCACGCAACTTCCCAATCCATCTAGCCCCACAATAGACTGTGAACCCACATTAATAGGAAAAAACCCGAACAACTTATACAAATTATAATAGAAGTCCAGCTCAGTGATTTAGAGTTTAAAAAAAATACAAAAGCATTTGATGCAGCATCAAATGGGAATCTCTTTAGAGGTTAAAATAGGATCTCGGATGCATGCAGATGAATGAGGATGGTTTAATCGCAGATGAATGAAGTTTAACTTATTTAAATGGCACTCTCTGTCTCCACTTCTAATTGTACCATATGGCATCACCTAATAAGAGCCAAGTGCAGATGCCAGTTACATCACAGTATGATATATTATAAAGCAATCAAATTTGAAGTGAAGATTTATGATGGAGTCGTCTTTGTTAAAATCAAGCAAACAAAAAAGCCATCTGATCTATTACGGTCACTGAATGGGCCTCTGTTCCAAAGACTATCCCTCAGTGTGCATCTTGCATCCCTAGGAAGTCTCAGAAGGGGTTAAGAGCTGAGGGAAGGATTTCAGAGGTGAGACCTACCTTTATGCTGTGACTAAAATTGCTCAGGAAAGACAAAGTTGTGAGAATCTGAGGTGGGCTGAGGGTTTGCTCCCTGCTGGTGTGCAGCTGACGGAGCTGGAGTGCCCGTTATCCTCTTGCTTCTGGTAAGTGCATTTAGGAGCCTCATTTGGGGATTATCACCAATTTTTTCTCCTTTCCCCACATGCCCATTGTTATATCTTAAGGAGGTGGAAGAGCCCATTCTGCTCCTTTAATTTTTACCCCTGTATAACCCATGCTAGAGAGTTTTGTTGGTGTCGCAGGCACTGGGCTTGATCACATGTGACTGTGAATATCTTTAAGGAGATACTCAATCCTAAAGACCCAGAAAGTGATGGAGAATCCTTTGCATACTTTCATCTTTGTCTCAGTAGTAGTAAATGGTTCTAAGAAACCTAGACAAACTTGAAAATTAAATTAGGTGCCAGTAAGCTTCCTTAGCCTGCCTGTGGGTATATCATAATTAAAAATGAATAACTCGATCAATAAGGCGGTGGGTTTTTTCCTGCATTGTCTTCTCATTGTTTACATCCAGAATTCACAGCTGTATTTCAGCCAGTCACAGTAACTCCTCAGAAGCTGTAAACCTGTCATTTCTTCCCCTGCTTTGTTACAGGACAGGTGGTGAAATTCACATTGTTTTTATTTTGCTTTTTTATGCAGCAAAAATCAGCATAGCTCTCTTTATTTCGTTTTTAATGTCTACAAATGATTACTGAAACCTTTAGGAATACCAGGAATAATGGCAAAGCATTTGTAGTTGTTTCTGTGGAAGGCGTTATAGTTGATGTTCATTTGCTTGAGTTTGTCTAAAACTCAAGATATAGCATGGTAACGTTCTTAGTTTAAGAAGTAGCTACTTGGAAAATTTTTGATTTTTCCAATGAGTTTGAGTGACCTATTCAGCGTATTTAAGAATTGCTTTTTAGAAAAAGCTACTCTGATATTATTTTAAACAATTTATCAGCCAGTATCAAAGCGATGTCATGCTGGAGCACCAGCAGGACATCAGCATCCATCTGCAAACAGAAGGATTCAAACAGTAATTTCTGCTGTTGCCAGTTAGGAAAGCTTTAAAATAACAGTCGCCAGGAATAATCTGCAGGTGAAGAAAGTGCAACACATCGGCATTCTGACTGTCATTTGACCTGTGTGCAAGCATGTAAATCTCCCGTTATTCCCAAACTGAATAATCCTTGGATAAAACCAAAGCCATCAAGCGGAAATAATAGTCAGAACTATGCAGCACTGACAGTACGCAGAGCTCACTCTTCTTCTCTGGCTTTCATTGCACGGCTCGCTGAGCGAGGGGTGAAATAAAACAGTTGCAGGAGAGTGTGTGAATCTTCAAGTACAACAGAATGATCTGTCCAGACTAAAAATACAGGGAAAGATGAAACGAGAGGAAGATTAGGGTTGATGTACAGGGCCTGAGACAATGCAGCGACAACACTTTTCTCCTGCT
>NW_009260182.1:5058841-5116554 GCF_000687185.1 Egretta garzetta | reverse complement strand
GAGTATGGGTTTGATCAGATGGGTCAAGCTCTGAACTGAAGGATTCCTAGTTCCTCCTCACATCTGCCTTTGGAGACCGGGATATTCACAAAGCTATTTTGTTACAAAAGTAAAGAAGTGCCCTGGCAAACTCATGCCATACATGACAAGAAGCAGATCCTCCTGGGTGGAACAGAGCATACATTTTCTTTTCAGATTTACAAAAAAAGAATTTTCATTGTTCCTAATAATTTAATCCAGGTTCCCTTCTCTCTCTGCATGTTATTTACCAAGAAGTTCAATGTATAAACTCATTTGTCTACTTTTGCTGTTAAAATGCTTCAGGGAGTTGATGGGAAAAAGTTAAGAATAATTATCGTTCAGATTTTGATCTGCCTCCTGAGATGCTGCCCTCTTTGGGCAAATTCTCATGCTGATTTTTCTCATACCTCTCTCTGAGGAGAGAGTCTGCTGTTGCGCTTTCATTCCCTGGCCTCTCCAGGCTCCTTATACAGTCAGTGGAGAGAGAGGAATTTTTCTAGAGGGGAAATTCAAAGCATCTAAATGATCCCCCTTTTCTAAACGACCCTCTCTAGAGACTGGTCTCTTCCATTGATTATAGGTGGCACGTAAAACTTGTGTTGAAAAAACCAGTGCCGTTACTCCAGGAAATTTTTGCGTATCCAATGCAATTTTAGGTTTCCTCTCTTAAAAGTTGATTTAGCTGCATCTTTCCAGCTCTAGATGGGGACATCTCTGGGAATGAGTGTAAGTAGTCCAAAAAACCCCAGGGAGTTCTGTTGGGTGGGGTTGCCAGTCAGAAATCTTTCATTAGGCTGTAAGGTGATGAGCCTTTGAAAAAGTCCCCATGTCCTATCGCAGTGAGGAGGAACCCCTGGAACAGCTGTATCTCATGAGAAGCCAATGATCCACGCTTACAGATGGGTTTGGTCTGTTTCTGTGGGGCTGTAGCGGTGCTTGTGAATGAAAGGAGGCCTGCTGCTTGAAGGAGGTCCTGGTTAAAGGACATTTGCATGACAGCTGAGTTATACCTAATAGTAGTGCTGAAGGTGCTAACTCGCCAAGAGTAAAAGCTTCAAGATGTGTCCTTAAGTCAGAGGAGGGCATTATTAGTTTTGTTATTTTTAACAAGAAGGGAGCTGCCAGATTCATGTTAGCAGATTCTGGTTAAATCACTCGGAGCCGATTGTCGAGGCAACTGGAGCAGATGTCCGAGTGTCACTGCAATCATGCTGCCTCCCAAACTATAACCATTGCACAGTAGGCAGAGCTGTGGTTTGTGGTTATCTCAGCAGGCTCCTGGGCTTGCAGCTGGAGCGGGTTCAGGCAACTTGTGGCTATGTGGGCCCCTGGCTTCCCTTGCAGCCTCCTTTGGAAGATGTGTTTCAGCTGCCTGAATGCTGTGCCTGCTGTGACCAGCTAGAAAAACAGGGTCCCTGTGCCTGAAAAACCTGCATAACAAGCATTGTTTTGACTGACTGCTCCCTTCCAGTTGGTTTCAAGCGAAGACGGTAAAGTCATTTTCCCCTCATCACCCCAATGCTGTCACTTGCACCCACACCCTAATTGGAGCGCCTTCCCATCATCTACCATGCCACCCTTGTCGCCAGATTGATCTTCCATCTCTGCTCTCAACCCTTTCCAGCCAGCCCCTTCCTCGTGTGCTGCTCTGCCCTCCCACTCTAAATCTCTTCTCTGCATGCACAGCTTAAAAATTTCTGCTCTTCTGTCACCAAAATTGAAACAACCTCTTTTAACATTTTAACATACAAGTGGCAAATACTGAAAGAGAAGGGGCATATTAAGACTTTCATAACAAAAGATTCAAGATATAATCTGTGTATTTGGGGAAGATCCATGAGTTTTGAGTTAGTATGGGAAGTTTTGCTGACCATAATGAATGTATCATTAGAATCTCATTGAGCATCTCATCTCACTCAAAATTCAAATTTTCTTCTATGTGTATGCCTGCTATTTTTCTGCTGTTTAAAACCACCAGGTATTGAAATCAGTAATGTTTGATTTTGTACAGGACAATTTATTTCCAAATTTAAACTGGCATTTTGAAATCCATTGATAGAAACTCTGCTCTCAGACAAAGAGAACAAGAAAATGATGCTTAAAGTACCTTTCCTCCTGATAGATCAACAATGGAACTTTTTTTTTCCCTGACAGGTATTATTCTGAATAACTCCCATTTTGCCTATTTCTCTTCCAGACAATTTTAGATTCAAAATGACCCACTAATCTTTACGTATTACAGAACGCTTAAATTAACTGTGTCACGCTCATCAGTAGAACAGAAAATGTGATGAGGTGCATGTCTCTGCACTATCATAAATTGTTTGAGAACTCTTTGCAGAATTTCTTAAAAAATTTTTGAGGAAAGTTTCCCACTATTTGATCTGGTTTTGGTCAGTATCTGAGTCATGGATAAGTACATTTTATTTTCTTTAAACAGATGTTTTATCTGTCACATATAATGCCGATAAGATTAGGTAATTCCAGGTGATCTGTCAGTTTGTTCTATATAAGTCTTTACAGGACAGGCAACCCTTACTGAGGCAGTGCAGGAAATTCATTTGTCTTCTGTTCATTGTCATGCTTGGCTGTCACAAAAAATCGTTTCTCACAATGCCATATGTGCTAGAACCATTATTCTGCTCTATGCTATATCATATTTATTTTATGTTGACTGATACTTGGTTTTCACATTTTAGATCAAGAGGAGCAATTCCATAACACGTTCTGAAGGTGTTTATCAATCCACAGCTCTTGCCACACTACATCCCAGAGAAATGAAAATAAACACTGTCGGTGTGCAGTCTGAGACCAGGCATTACCATTTCATACAGGTATTGCAACAGCAGTTCATTCGTTTTAGGAGAAAAGGGAGGTTTGTAAAGTGTGAAACAAGTTGGTCCTCTCTATGTATTATGTGGGATGAACCAAATTCTTTGGAAAGTATGCTAGGAAGAGATAGATTGCCTGCAGTTTGCATTGACTTGAACTGCACATAGACTAGATATTTAAGGGAGGACTTGACATGCTATCTATAGAAATGACAGGAAGATTATGATTAAATGTTAGCTTTCACAGTGCATCACAAACAAATTTTTAAGTCCTAGAAAGTGGCATTCAGCCAGCTCAGGTTCCTGCACAGGCATTAATCTCACTAGGTGACTCTTCTGTGAAGAGAGACTCTTACTGATCATGTGATTCAATGTTAGAGTTGCAGAACCCAGCCTGAAGGATAGAAATGTTTTCAGCTGGAGCTTCAAGTGCGTCGCTTTGTCATCAGGGCATTTTGTCACCTTCAAATTGCATGTTAAAAAAACCCCACTTAGTTCCTGAAAACTGCTCAGGGCATGGGTAGCAAGGGCTGCTACTTGAATTTAGCTATTGCAACAGCAGTTAAGGATAATTAAGATGGAAAAATGAAAATCTTAGCCTCAGTATGGCTTCTGTTCTTGATTTTTAATATTTGCACTGGGTGATCTTACATGCCTTTGAAAGAGGAGCTTGTTTTGCTTTGGCATAGTCCCCTGACGGCACCTGAGCAGGACAGCAGCATCTGTGCTACTCTGTCTAGTGCTATGTCTGCTTTCCACAAGCTTTTGTGCCCACACACTCCTTCCTTTCCCTCATGCCCCTCTGCACCATTTAGGACTGTGAGGTGCCCCAGGAGTAGTTGATTTCAACCTTTTGTTAGTGCTACCTCCAAGTTACCTGCACTTCTCAATAGCTCTTGTCATGATGGATATAAAGGAAACCTTGTTGGTTTTTGAGGTTGCTGGAGGGATTTCTACCCTGCCCCTTTCTGGCTAGGGAGGCTGGGAGGGAGTTTCTGTTGTGTTCAGAGATCTAAACTTCCTTCAGGAATTAAGTCCTTCACACTCTAGCAGTCATCAGGCAGCAATAGAGACAGATGGGTTTTGATGGTTTTGCAGACCTTGTTTAGGGCAGCAGCTTACCCTTCTTTCCTCCTCCCTTCTCATGGGTGTAGTTACAGTGTGGGTCTTGCGGCTGCAGGATGTTGTGGCTCCCTCTGGACTGGCTGCCCCTACATGGCTGCAAGAGAAACTCATACAAGAACTGTCTGCGAAGGTGTGCAAGCCAACGTACTCCTCTGGCTTGAGAAAATCCATTGAAACCCAGTGTGCTAGAGGTTGAGAGGATATACGGTAGTTTACAGGGTTTTCTTATATGTGTGTGCATGCATGTGTGCCTGTGCTTGTCTTGTGATCATGCTCTTCCCGACGCATACACTATTGTCCCTTGTCGGAGAACTGCGTTAGGAGCTAAGTCAGGCCTTGGTCTGGCTCAGCACAGCTGTTCTCGTGTTCCTGTGTGTTACAGCAGCAGACTGTGGACAGACCATGCTCCAAGCATTCCCGAGAGGAGGAACAAAGAAGAAAAAGCTATCAAGTTCTGTGATAAAACCCATCAAGAGCTGGTGTTTTAACAGATCTTTTGCTGCATTTTTTTTTTTTTTTTTACTTGCTCAAGTGTCCTGTCAGCCTGCAAGCTTCCAGAGGTGATCTGGGTATTCTTGAATGGCTCAGGAAACCATATTTTTTTTGTTCTTTTCCCCAGATGTGACCCATTTCTGTCTAGGATGATCACTCCATTCTGCATCAGAGCATGGGCTTTTGGCTGCTGAGGTGTATGTCAAACAGGACTGATTGCTTAAAGCCAAGAATAAATCCAATAATTTATACATATTTAAGGAGCTTCTCTGCCTGGTCTGCTCAGCTCTAGCAATTTGATTACCTTTTCAAGCCTTTCTTTGCAAGAAGTAAGATGAGTTTTTCTTCTCCCCTCCTCCTTCAAAAATGATATCCTTTATAGTAAGAAAAGCTGTCATGTATAACGAAGGGCCCAGATGTATGCCATCAATGCTGGGTGGACTTGTGCCAAGGAGAAGAAGATGTTAAGACCCGTTGCAGACAGAAGAGCCAAACTGTTTTGGTTTTTTTTGGTTTGGTTTTTTTTTTTTTTTTTGAGAAAAGATTCTGACAGTTTTTTACAAGACCTGAACTCACCATCCCTACTGGTAAATAGGAGTTTTATTGCCCGGTGTGGAGCGCGGGTGTCATGTTAGCAAACTGACCATGGCACATCTCTAGTAAAATAGCAAATGGTATGAATTACAGGAGACCTTGTGACTGGGTATTGCTTAGCAACATCACATGTTTAGGTCACAAACTTGGTGACATAATTCATGCTGGGGATGAATAGGTAGTATCTGACTACATAACATGCATAATGTTCAAAACAACTCACCCTTTCACTGCCTTCTGGCAACACAATTATCTTTCTGCATTCCTTTCTTTATAAAGCAGTGTTAAGGATGAGAAATCTAACTTTTTCAGAATTTGAAGAACGGTGAAGGTTGTTCTTCTACAAAAATTTGTTCAGATGGAATTTCTGTTCTCTTGTCTATCTAAAAATATAGAGGCAATGTCATAGCGAAGAGTCAATGTTGCTGTCAAAATCTTGACTTTTTCATGATTATTTTTTCTTTTTGTGCATGTTTTAATACTGTGTTTTTACAGTATGATACGTTATTTTGAATGTTTTGATCTTATAGAAGGAAAGTTAGAATTTAGTGTAGTTAATGGGTTTTTAAACTTCACATCTCAAAAAGCTGGCTTTCCTGCTGCTAGCATTTTGAGTCCATTTTCAGATTAACAGGTCAGGCCTACCCATGTTAACCTTATGTCACAATGATCATACCTTTGCAATAGAAAGGCACGGTTGTGGCAGGTGTTCTCACGTAATGCTTTTTTTCTGTAGTCTGAAAATTGATTTTCTGAATGTGTTAGTTTTTCAACTTTAAATAAGCATGTTACTTTACGTTATGCAGAAGTCCTAAGGGAGCTAACAAGGAACTTGGTCAGTGCTTTGTTGAAGACTACTGTAAGAATATAATCACATCCCAAGAACCAAGTATCGTGTATGTCTGCAGTGACTTCTAGAAGAGAATATTGCCTAAACACTGTTTGAGTCTGCCTTTGTCCCAGGACAGATACGTGTGTGGTTTGTTCTTAAGAGAACAAACAAGTAATACAAAATACACCTGACCTCAGCACCAATTTGTTTTATTTCCTTCAAAGCCTTGAGGTATTTTCCTTGCTCTTGGCAGAGAAGTAACTGGTTTTTAAAAGAAAATTGCAATTTTTCCTTCCTGATTAAGAAAAGTGTGACATTACAGGGTCCATCTCTTTTAATATACGTGATCTAAATATTTAGGAAATGTGATGGGTGTCTTTGGCATCCTCTGTTTTAGAGTATTTTGTAAGGCTGAGGTACTTCAGTGTGATCTTTACAACTTTCTCATGCAGTGATTTCACTTGCAACTCAAGAACAGTCCCAATAAGTATTTCAGGACAGACAAAAAAAAGTGTACTGTGGTATGGCAGGGATCAGCTGGAAATTGAATACTATTCCTTTCCCCTCCCCTCCCCTTCTTTGCTAGGCAACTGTTGAAAAGTGGGTTAAATTGGCTAAAATTTTATTATTAAGCACAGTTTTCGTAGCTGGTAGCAGGGCACTGCCCTCACCCACAAAACTGCATAGCTGTGGTTCCGAAATGGGAAACCAACCATTTCTTTACTTCACACAAGTCAAAAAACAGCATAAAAAGAGGTTTCACTCAGGCCGAGCTTTGTAAAGGGATTCATATTTAAATCAGAAGAAGGAAATTGTAAACCCAGTATTGGCATCTGAGTATCGTGTAAAGTGATAAAAGTCACAATTTATACCTGAAATTTGTAGCTTCATTTGGAATTTGTAACTTTATCAGCTAAAATATTTTTGATTATATATAGGGTGTGAAGTGCTAACTAAACTAGCAGCTCACGTTAGTATGTAAGCGAGTGAGTATTGTCAAAATAAAAACTGAGACCTGCTCACTGCATCCAGGAGATAGTGAGGGCCAAACTCCAGTATGTTTTAACATGGACAAGAGTGTCAGTGTCGTTAATAGGTCTAATTAACACTCTTGAATATATTGCTTATGAAAATAAACAGCGTGTATGTGAGTTTGTGTGCAAGAAGCATCTGGAGTTGGGGCTCATCTACACCTGTTGAAAGAGCAGTATCTTGCTCTTCATATATTGCCCATCATTTTAGGATCTTAATGTCTTCCCACATGGTTGTGTCACAGCTATCCTGTGACACCACTGGGGAAATAAAGACAGAAAGAATGGAGGTCATTTGTTCAGTCTCCTATAGGAAATGTGCTGGAATTGGAACCTAGCTCCCCTGGGTTCTGCTCCTTTGTCCTGATCAAAAGATTGCTCTACCTCTCCATAGGCAGCCCATGTGTGTTTCAGCTGTCCCTCCCTTCTGTAGGGTACCCTTTGTTTCAGATCTAAATTTAACTCCATTTCACACACAGTTTGGCTTTTTGTGCTGCTGTTATCATAAATTACAATCCGAATGGCTGATTCACCCAGTGGTAAAAACTGTTTTTGTTACAGCTTGGGAACATGATAGTGTTTCAGAAGCTGAGACTTGGTTTCTTTTCGTTCGGAAGAGCCTTAAACCTTTTCCTCTGTGCTAAATCCCAGCACCTTATGGCCTGCATGGCTTTGTGTGGCTGCTGAAACAAATGACTACTACCAAGCTGGCTTGCCATCTAGAGGTTATGGAGGTTGGGGTCATCTGAAATGCAATATGCACGTGGATCCCAAGATTTTGTCTCATTAGCATTTATTTTATTTTTTTTTTTTTTAATTTGAGGGTCAAGAAAGTGAATTCTTTAGGGACAAGGAGAAAAACCCACTCTGATCAATCTAGGTAGAACCCTTTTGATTGCCGAGAGGCAACCTGAACAAGTAAACAGTTGAACTTATTTTCTAGTTGCCTGCAAAAGAGTGTCTGCATCCTCCAAAGGGTTTGTGCCTGCACGGCACAACAGAAATCCCTTCCCCCCGTAAGACAGAAGCCACGCGTGGAACAGATTTGGCAGAGCAGAGCACCTGTTTATAGCTCCCGCTGCAGTTCACACCCATTGTGTGGCTGCAGGGGCTGTGTGGTGACTCTCGGCTGTGCTGTTCCTGGTTCAGTCCCCAGCCTCTATTGGCATGTAAACTGCACCTAAATCTGAAGCGTGGGTTGTTCAAGGCCCATTAGCGTGTTGGCCTTCAAATCTCATCTGTGAGACCTTGTTCTTAGGGGGAGTAAATAACATCAGGTTTTCCTCCTTTCCATCAAGGGCAATCCCATAGCCTTTTGCAAGGAACCCTGCAGAGTTTCTCAGGAGGTTTACTAGCACCTTGTCAATAGATAGTTTGGGGAACAGTTAGGAGGGGAAGGCTTTCCCATCACATGGACTTGTTTGTCTTGCTAATGGAAGAATATTGGTGCTGTCTGTTCAGTGTGAAAATGTTGGAACAAACACCCTGAGTGCTTGGACTGAATTTAGCATGAGGACGTGACTTCAACGCTGTTGGCTGTTTTACTGTTGCATCAAGTTGCTTGGTAAGTGTCTGTTTATCTCTGTTTCCTAGTTTGTGTTGATTCCTTTATTGGATCTTGCTTTACTATCTTTCATCACAGGAAACTCTGTGTGTGCATTTTAAAAAAATAACTAAAATAAAATGTTGTATCTCTAAAAGATATGTATTTTTATTGCTACATGTAGACAGTGAGAGTGCAGGTGTCATCCCTGACACAGAACATCAGCCTAGGTCTTTCCAAATAATTCAGTGTTTGGATTGGTGGGGGGTGTTAGGGAGGGTGGTAAGTTTTTAAGTAAAAAAATAAATAAAAAAAAAAATTAAATTGGGAAGCTGGCAGAAAACATTGTGCTAGAGACTGGTACCTAGGCATATCAGCCTCTTGGCTGATGGCTGTATGTTGCTCGTTTGCAGGCCTTTTCTCTAAATGTCTTTCATAACGTGTGATAGTAGCAACACACATGGACTCAAATTAATCTTTTCCAGAACACGTTCTTGAAAAATCAGTTAATCTGTGGAAAGGGAGCCAGCCAGAGACAGCCCTGAAACTATGCATTTGATCTGAATACCTGCCTAATGAAAAGGTCAGACACAGACTGCATCTGGCTGCCATCTTTTGAATGAACCATTCCAATCCCATTCCATGTCCACACATGCTCCTGTAAGGAAAATACAGAGCTAAGTTCAAGTCTGAAATTGTTATCTTCTGCAAGTATGAATCCTAGATTCTAAAAATCTCCAGCTTCTGAAAATCCATCTGTAACACTCAGTACTGGAATGCCTTGAAAATCTGGCCATGGAGTCTCATCCCACTAAGCTAAGCAATCTTTTTCAAGCCTCTTTTTTTTTTTTCCTAATTGACCAAATGTGTCCAAACTTTTTAATGCTGAGAACACTTGGATCCAGATTCTACTAGCTTTCTTAATTTCTAAAAATGCACTAATTGCTTCTCAGGCTAAGATCAGTGAATGCCCAGCATTGCCAGGCACAGCCCTTGTGGCACAAGGGAATACGTATTCACATTTCTCCAGTGTTGAGCTTCAGAAGCACATCAAGGTCTTTCCCTGCATCTCAGTTGGTGCTCACAAATTTGCAATAGTTTCTTGCTCAGGGGTAAGTGACTTACAAAAACAAAATCTGATGAAGTAGCCATCATGATTTACCAGGAAGCACATTCTGCTAACTGCACCTAATTTGCAACAACAGTTTCTAGAAGATGGAAGGGAGAGAATGGTTCATTCATCGGGGGGTTTTGTTCATTTGATAAATGGCAGCTTGTCCAGGTGCTGTGTTAGAAATCAGTTTCAATTTGGTTAAATAATTGAGAGAGGAGTACATTGCCCCATTCATTGAAAGTCCAGTAGCAGTAAGGGGAAGCTGGCTGTTTCCCCATGAGAGATGCAGATGTTGCTCATATTCTGACTGCCATAAATTGCACGAATGAGGATGGTAGTGAGTGCTGTGGTGGAGCAGGCAAAACTATCAGAATAAATCTGCAGGAGGATCCTCCCCTCTTTTGACCTAGGAGCATGTGAAGTGTGTGCCTAGTAGTGATGCCAGTTGAGATCAAAGCTTCAAAATGGGCACCTACAGTGTAGCAGACTGGTTACGAGGTAAGTGCCCAAAGAAGTAATAGAGGCATGGAAAGGTAGTAGCTTCTGAAGCTCGTTGGGGAAGATGGAACGAAAGGAGGACAAGGCAATTCCACCAAGTGGTCTAAGTGACAAACTGCTCACATTCTCAAAAACCTATTTGGCTGTCGCCCAGCCCTGAAGACACGTAAAATCTATTGATATTAATGTTGTCAAAGAACCAAAAGAGCCTCTTGATGTTAAGATGGCTGACACCTTCTGGGCCTTGCTTGTATCTAAGTCCACCCAGACTCACAGATTAAGTGTTCATGTGCCCATTCACTGGACTAACACCAACAGGCTTTCTCAGAGGACAGGTTCAACGTAGGACCTAAAACCTAGACTGCTGGATTATACTCATCTAGAATGTGTTGGAAAAGACTGCAGCCCATACTCATTTCTGAAAAATGGGACTGTAATTCCCAGCTTAGTACTCAAGGCTGTGAGTTTTAAATGGCAGCTGCTGAAGTCAAGGTCTGGGAAGATATCTTTCTAAATTGCAAAGAGGAATGGGAAGTCAGAAGACAGTCTTCTCTGAACTCTCTGTTCCCAAGCTCAATTTTCTCCCGGCTCAGGGTGCCAGTTTTAAGCACTCATTTTTTCTTGCCTTACTCTCTCCACACACCATGAGCAGACATTACCACAAATATTAGAATGCAAGATTCCTGCAAGGCGAGGTCTGTCCTGCTGAGTGCTTCAGTGCTTGTGTTCCCTTCCAGGATAAGCAGAGGGAGCTTTACTACTTTCAGCTGTGATTTTTACCTCTTAACATTGCTAGTGCAGTAGAAAGCAAGTGACCTGGTTATAAATGGTTATAAATCAAGGTCAGAATTGCTGTGTGTGTATGCCTGGTTTCTACCGTCAGATAAATACACAGATAAACATGTGGTAGCTATTTTAATTAATCATACCCTGGGAGCTTTGCCCATTGTGTTCCCAAGAACAGTGTGCAAGACGCAGCACTCTGAAGAAATTCCACACATTGCATCAAGTGACCCCTTGCTAAAAGCATGGCTGAGAAAAACTGTAATTTCCTTATTAGAATCACATGTCAGCACCTTGCCAGCTACATACTTGAATGCTCTTCAGCTCTTTTTTGCACTTGTTGCCCACAAACACTGCGCATAAACCCATCTACAGGGTGACTCACAGCATTATTCCGTGTCAAACCTCTTTCTCCGAAAAGGCTGTGCTGGAGTCATTTGATGCTGTGTTTGCTTGTGCCCTGGAGGCCTCCAGGCAATCCCCAAGTCAGCTGAGTTCATGTTACCAGGGATAAGTGAGCTGGTACTCAGAGTGGATGCCTGCGCAACTGTGACTTCTTTTCAGTCATAGTCATTTCCCAATTTATGTGGAAATTATACGTTGCTCACCAAATATAGGAAACAGGTCACATTCCAGTCAATATTTTACAGGTGCGCTTTGGCCAATTCTGATTGTGACTCATTCAGAAGTTCTCTTTGGCTTTGGTTCTTCCTAGCTGGGCTATTCACTGAAAGCAGCGTTTGTTTTTGGCAGATAACCTTGTTACAAATGGGAGTAAACACTAATTATTTACTGGATAGATAATTGCCCTGGGGAGCAATGCTCATCTGCTTTCCTCTTTTTGCCCTTTTCTTCCTCTATCCCCTCAAAGTCTGGATTTCAGCCTTGTGCAAGAAAGTTTCTCAAAGCGTTAAGAAAGTGGAAAATACTAAGAGGCTCGGGGAAGAAACAGTTTCTGGACAGCACCTACAGGGATGTTGGTTCTTAAAACCTTGAGGTCTATATAAAGCCAGAACTTTGCAGAGTGAAGTTTTTCCCTTTTTCCCTTTTTACTCCGGATCCAAGCTTACACAGATCCCTTCATATTTTTAGGGAGCATTGCTTTAGAGAAGCTCTAAACTGGAGCAAATCCCCTTTTAGATGAGGGATTGGGGTTCTCTAAAGTGCAGATCTCCAGTAAGACTGCTAAAAAGAGGTAGTGAACTGTCTGAATAAACAAGCCTGTCTATTTCTGCAGGTCCTTTCAATCTCAGCTCGCTCTTAAATGATTAGCAGGGTGTCTGTTGTCTGAGGAAGCTGTAGTTTTCTATGTGTAGTTGGCCTTGCCTGCACTTTGAAGGCATGATCAGCCAGGCTTTCCCTCAGACCCCAAAGGACTGTGTGATAAGTCTCAGCGTGAGGGAAGCAGAACAAGATCCTCCAAGGGAGTGTACTCATCAGCTCTCACCGTGATGGGACATGAAGTTTTGCTATCCAGATGAACTCTCACCTGCTACTGGAAGCTCAGCATTCCCTGATCATTTAATGAAAATGAAGCCGAAAAGTTAATGTTTAAATTCATTTTGTCCAAAAGATGCGTTTAAACCCTAAGTCCTTATTTCTGAATATTTTCTTTTACTGATAACATGAGAAGCTTTATAATCTTAGAATTCACATTTTGTGCAGAGAGAGCTTGAAATTTCATTGGGGGTTAGGGTGGTCACATCAAGAGACACTTTTTTAGGACCATATTTAAAGACAGAAGGTGGGATTTTGAAGACTGAAGAGCACCTTTAGAACCATAAATTAGAGCTCAGCAGGTGAGAGGTGATGATTCCAGAAAGATAAATTCCTCTTAACAAAAGAGAGAGAAGAAAAGATTTAACCTTTTCTAGTTTCTGTTTGGATTTGAGATAGAGTACAGGCTGATCACCAGAATCTAGTCATATCTATTCAGAACTGGATATATCAAGTTGCACAATTTGTCTCTATTGTCTGGTGGCTGTGCCAGCACACACAGTGGTCACCAACACCTGTGGTTTTGTGCCATTTCATTTGTGCACTCCAGTCATCTTGTTATAGACATTAGGCTGCAATATCAGCCCTTTAGGCCTTTCAAAAAAAAAAAAAAAAGAAAAATGTCATAGGGATGGAATAGAAGCTCACAGCTGGATCCTACCTGCAAGCTGGGAGTCCACTCCTCACTGGAGCAGTTCGGGACATGGGAACCATGGAAAAGGGTAAAATTCATATTGACAAATTGCTCAGCTGGAATAGCTACCGCCTGCTTGGAAGCTCAGTCATTCTTCTGGAGCCACTTTAGGTGACTACTTGTAATGTCAGTAAAGGCAGCCCAACAGTCAGTGAAATCCTCCATCAGATTAGGTTTCTATATGCTTTCCTTGATGACAACAAGAGAGAGTTTGAAGAGAAAGCCGACAGGCCTCTTGTTATACTGGCACAAGATATGGCTGTGATCTTTCCAGTGCACCCAAAATAAGCCTCATCTTTGAAAATGAGTTACTGTGTGTGTCCACGGCTCAAGGGCAGCCGTGAGAACGCCCTCACTCCTGCACAATGTACGTAGAATGAAAAAGCCATTGTGTGTCTCCCTTTCCTGTTGAGATTTAGTTCTGTTCTGAAGTCAGAACCCTACAGCCTATATAGGAGCAGAAGTCCAAATTACTGAAGTTATTTTGATAATGGTATTGTGTCTAAGGCAGGCTTTGAGAATGCCCACGTAAGGTCTCTGGGGGATATTAGAAAATTTCTGCTAACATATAAGACCCAAAAGTTTTCAGTCCATTTTCCCTGTGCTCTTTAAAATGAGGCTACCACAATAGGAAAGCAGTATTTCCCAATAAGCAAACTATTTTATAAGCATGAACACAATTCCTTTGTGTTGGAGTCCTTCTGTATGTAAACAGCCACGCTTTGCATCCTGCATTTTCCTGTTTAAAAAAAAAACCAAACCAACAGAAAAACAACCCACAAACCATCAATGGAGCACAAAGCTCTGCGTTGTCGGCTAACCGGCTAGCTTGGTGTAGCATAAGGTGTGGGAAAGAAATTAATGTGGCTTGTTGTGGCTGATTAAAAGGGGCAAGGAAGGAGCATGGGGAACAATGAGTGCATGCTGTGTGGAGCGTGCATAGCTCCAGAAAGTAAGAGCGCGAAATGCTGCTGAAATATTGATAGGGCGGATAGGATCTGGAATGATTGACGGCATGTGTGTGTGTCTTGGCAAGTTTAATTGGATTTGTTGGGGTAGAGGGTGGAAGAATGTGGTGCGTTTCCTTTTATGGGTTTGTTTCTTTCAGTCTCTTCTTTTCTCTTCTATAGAATTGGCATTCAATGCATATACTTTTCATTGTCTGCATAGAAAACCTGGTCTTTATTACCCTAAATTTTAAGGTTGAGGGAGCTGCATGGAAGGGATGAAAAGAGATGTAAAACAACTTCCATTGCATTCTATTTACTACTTGTCTTCACTCTTCAGTGTGTACTCATGCCTAGTGAGAGTGGTAACTTGGAGGGGAAAAGAAGAGCAAAAGAACATATAATTGAATAGTGGCTAAATGAATCTCAGTGTTACAATGGCAGTTGTAACAGGAATTCTGCCTTGAGGACTTGCGTGTATGCTCTACTTGAGTATTACTCTGCTTTTCTTTTTGCCTTATCGTCAGTAACCAGGTTCCTCTTGTCTTGTCACATCTGAAGCTGAGACTTCAGGCACAAAAGTGTTAGGTCATACCAAAGTGCCAAAGTCTAGATTCTCCAAAATTCTGTTGAGCCCAATGCCTGTTTAGCCTCCTAACTTCCATGGAAACAAGTAGACGTCTCTGGGGAGCCACCTCAGTTGCTCTGATGGTCCAAACCTGGATTGCTAACAAGTTGCCAATGTATGCGGATTTTCTTCTCCAAGGCTGTCTTTCAGCCTTCCCCTCCGCCCCCCACCCCGCCTTTCTCCAGTGTGAGTATCCTGTGCTTTTAAGCAGAACTGTTGAACCATCTAGTCTCTCCCCAGATCTGATTTCTATTCTGATGTAAATCACGAATTCCCTGATGTCAAAGCTAGCAAGCAGAAAACCACCGTGGATTTCTGATTCCTGTAAAAAGGTTTTTGTTTTTCTTTATTAAACTACTTTTACCAGTTGTTTGGTTGATATTTGCATTGAATTTACTGTTGGTGAAAAGTCCCAGCATGGGGACTGCATGAAGTTTCACCTGCACTGCTGGGCTTGTGTGGTGGGGTCCTGACCTGCAGGGACGCATCTATGGCAAGCAGGGAGAAGGTATTCTGGCCTCCCAGTTTTTAGCCTTTCACTGCTATAGGTTAAACAGCAATCTAGTTATTTCACACAGGAGCATGGATCTGGAATGGACATCCTGTCTGCTGTCACAGGTGAACTTCTTCAGCTCCATCTTAAAATTAGACAAGTTTGTCACTGTGACTCCAGTTACAAAATTACTCCCTTCTCTGGCCTTTGTCTGACTTCTGTTCAGGTCTTGTAGGTCAGTGAGCTGATGCTGAAGATGACAGCTTTCCAGGCTCTCTGGCACATGCTTCAGAGCTTTTGGTATTCCACCTCTTGCCTCTTCCCTTCTTTTTGCTTCACCTTGTCCCACATGCAAACTTAACAGCCTGTGAAAAATAGTGGGTAGGTAGGTATATGGAGAGGGGACTTAATGACATGTTCGTTCATCTTAGAAGAGATGAAGCCAAACATGTGTCTGATAGCAGAATATTTTTGGAGCAGTTTGTATGTTTTTCAAATAACAAGCTTAATATAATAATGTCATTACACAGCTCTAAATTCAAGGGCATGTTTTTACTGAAACACAATAGCAGCAAAGCTATCGGTCAGATACTTCATTTTCATTGAAGTAACAGCCAGTTTCACTGGCAGAAGTATTTCTGAATTTTCCACTCTTAAGGCTGCTTTTGGAATGAGATAAATGTATCTTCTTGAGATTGATTAAAAGACTTCTGGGGGGAAAAAAGGCAGAGTATGGGAGAACATTCACTGTCTGCTTGTTTGATCTGATTTGTTTTTATTAATATGTGTGTTAAATTCAATTTCTGAGAAAATGTATTGATATGAGAAACCACGCATCATTTTTCTCCTCTGGATGTAGACCCTCCTTCCTTATGAAAAGCCTGAATTTTAGAAAGAAGCAACAGAGGTAGCATTCATGAAGAGTCAGCCAACGTCTATTACTCCACTAATCAACAAACCTCCATCTCCTGCTTGCTGTAAATCTGCTCCCGTTGCCCTAGATGTTAACTCTATTGTCAGTTCTCTTTAATCTTAGCACCCTCTGCTGTGGACAGCTATAACAACATCATATTTAATTATTCTTGGTTTATCACTTACATATCTCTTTTTGTACCAAAGGACCTACAAATGCAACATAACTTGTGTCAATGGAGCTGCACGCATCTGGTATGAAAAATGTATTCTCTTTCTTGTGTTAATCAGGAAGGTAGTTTTTTAAAATGTTTACTGAAGAAAAGATGTATAGAATACAGAAAAAAGCTTTTAAAATGTTCTAGATTAAAGAGGGTCCCAAACCAAATTCTTAGCCTTTGCAGGAGAGAGGTGTATGCAACTGTGCTTGAGTCTGGAGATCACTCCAGATTGCACGGTCTGTAAGAAAAGGTTTAGATTTGCTATGTTTTGTTCCTGTGAAGCATGCACTGATCACACCGCTTCTACATCAGATTTTTTTACATGAAGGGGGCATGTGGGTTAAAATTGGCTTTGGCTCTCCCTTACCCAGACATTCTCTTTTTCCAGCACTGCCTCTAGCTAGTTCTTCAGGTCAAGGCGCCACTTGTGCCAGCAGTGGCCCATCGTTTCTTCTTATTTTTTTTAAAAAGATACCACTTTGAAAGTGTCAAAATGGACAAGAAGTGAAGATCAAGTATACTTATCTGCCTAATTTATAAAGAGAATTTTGCAGGAATTATATTTTAAAAATCAAACTTTGTTATTGTATCTTTCCAGTAACCGGTTCCATTTTTTTAATATCTAGGGGAGAGGAAAGGAGTATGTTTGATTTCAGCAGAGTTACAGCCTGAAAGCTGAAGGAAGAAACTATTCCTAGTAGGTAAGCTATAGTCAATTCTTCCACATTTGTTTACATATAGAAACTATCCTTTTCCTCCTTAATCAAGCTTCTTGCCATAGATCCTCAGATGAGAACACAGTTTCCCATGACACTTTCTTCTCTCTCCTCTCCTTCATCTCGTATTTAGAACCTTTCTCCCACTCTTGCCAGGCTTGAAGACTAACAAGATGGCTATACCAAAAGGATACTTTTGAAAAATGCAATAATTTCAGATAACATATAAGCAGCTCTCTGAATTTTCAATGTCTTCTTTTAAATGCTTAAGTATTTATTATCAACCCTCCCTTCATATTTTCTATTTTGCCTTCTAGAAAGCAGCGTGTGTACCAGCAATAACAGTATGAATCAGTTGTTTCCCTTCTTACTCCTCCAACTCCATCTGCTGATCGCTCATATGAGAGCTCTAACAGCAGAGCTGCTTCTGAGGATTGTTGAAGACCTGGAACAGTGAAAGCCTTCTTGTCAAGCCTCCAAGAGCAGATAGCAGTAGGGGATGAGATTTTGAATACATTAGTAATAATACCATATTGATCTCAAAACACTTTAGAAACATTAACTAATTAAGCTTCAAAACAGCAAAGTAAATTTGCATTAATAAAACCCATGTAGCAGATGAAGAAGTGGAGGTAAACAAAGGGTAAGTGAAGTGACCATAGTCAAATGGTGGGTGAAGTTCAGAGAAAGGTGTCCTGATTTCTAGTTGTTCTGCCTTTCATGTGATCTTATTGAGAAAATCTTTGCAGTGAAGCTTGCAGCCATTTCGAATTGAATTGTTTGGGACGTTTTATTACAAGCCTGAGAATTTCTTACAAGAATCAAGGTGATATAAAAGCTTGCAAAAATAATAAATATTTTTAGCCTCTCAGGTCCAGCTTTGATTGACAAGTGGCCATTTCTGAAAGCAGAGTGGGGGCAGCAGCGGCCGTGCGGTTTTCTGTGCTGTGAGCCTTTCTTTTCTCATTTGCATTGCTCTGGTGGTGCTAGCTGAACAGAAAACTGCCTTAACCTGCAAAATGGGAATTCACGTGGGCTTGACGGTGATGTCATGCATCTATCCCACCGTTCCTGTGGGAGGAGTAAAGTCTTCTCCAGGGATTGCTCTGGTCCCGTGATCCCAGCCAGTCTGTGCAGCCTCAGGGGCTCTTATAGAGTGAAATGGCTCAGAGTCAGTGGAGCAACCCTGGCATAAAACCAATGTAACAAAGTGAAGGATCAGGCACACAGTTAAGTGAGTAATGCAGAGCAGCGTTGACCCAAACAGAGGATGACGGCTTAGAACAGGTTCCTCAGAGACATTAAGTTATCCTTGGAAAGGCAGGTCTCAAAGCCAAGGCTTATACTTTCTTAATGGGTTTCATTAGGAAGAAAGGAAAGGAACTGGAAAAAAGACGTGTAGCTTAAAAGAGAACAGCTTCAGCACAGTCTAAAATTTGTTCCATTTTTCAATAAAAGAAGCCAATCCTGCCTTGAAATTCATGTCCCTTCAAAGTTCAAGGAGGCCTGTATTGTTGGCCTGCTCAGTCAGAATGCTCCAGCCACTTATTGTATGTGGATTGCACTCCAGGGACTGACTGAAAAAATATGATTTAGTGAAAGCTTGTACCCAAAACACATCATTGGCCTCTGATCTCTGAACATTTAAATATTTCAAGCTTACAAGCGGACGCTGTCACGAGGACAGACCCTGATCCCTAGCTGATTCTAGAACATCTGTTGAGGCATTTACCAAGTTAATAGATTAGCTATGAGAATCAGGCAGGTGTTTTTCACCAAAGCCAGAAAACATCAAAATCAGATTGCCCTCCAAGTCTTTCAGCACAGGCAATCGAGTTAGAATGACTCATAGAGTCTAACAGATAATAAAACACACATAACATTTGCTTTAAGGTACAGGTGGGGATATTTTGTACTGTGCTTAGGAGAAAGAAAAACTAACTCTATTTGGGAATAGAGTAATTGAATACAGATGGGAGGAGGCAAATGAAAGAATTTAGCAAATATCTCAGTGGAATAGCTAATGGGAACGAGACAGAATAGGAAATTAAAAATTATTCGAAGCAGATGGACCATTCTTTGAGTTTTTTAAAATTTATTAGGGCTGCGAAAAAAATGTGTCTGTTTATTTTCCATGGCCATGAAATTAATGACTTGGTGAGTTGTGCTTGTGCAATTTTATGACTGCCATGTCATTTGTCATAATTTGGGTGCTGTTTGATATGGATTTATGAATATTTCCTCCCCCCAACATGATTTATGGGTGTTGGTCATATGTGAATTAGACTGTCACCTTTAGTATGAAAAAGTACAAATGACAGATTATGGAAAAAAAAAAAAAGTGCTCAAGTCCTTAGTGCTGGAAAGCAGAGTTCACAATCCCCTCCTCTGCTGCTTCTTTGGAAGTTTTTGTTTGGAGCTGACAGTTAAATGTTTGGACTTGAGTCAAGCATATGGGAACATTGAGAGGGTTTGAATAGATCTGAACTCATCTGAACTTCACCTGTGAAACTCTGCTTGAGTCATCCTTTCCTTGTACTGTGCACTCAAAAAAAAATAAATTTTATATATATATACACACACACACTACTTGCCACAGGAACAACGGTACCAGAGCAGCAAGTTTGCGTGGCAAATTTGCTGTCTTGCTTCCAGCAGTGGCTCGCTCTGGGTGAAGCTTCCATGAAAAGCAAAAATAATCTCACACAGTATGTCCAGTTATGCAGCACTGCATAGCTGAAGGAGTGAAGTTAAAGGACACACAAAGCAACCTGGATTTCCGTAATAATAACAGAATTCTAGGTTTCAGTTCAAAGCACTAACTTTTACACTAACTGTTATCACTTCTACCAAAACTGTTAGTATTTGCCATTTGTTTTGCAACATGCACCAGTTTAGGATAGGAGAAGCAGCACAATTGCTGCTGGATTTGAGCCACCTGACTTCAAACATATAACTGAGGCACCTAAGTTAGTACCTAATCACCCAAGGCTTCCCTGTTGATGCTAGAAAGTGATATGCACCTCCAGAGGGCAATTCAGCCCATGTGTCGCCATCCGTTGACTATGTGGGCAGACTAAAATGGTACCCCTTCCTAATTTAGCTCCCCAGTTTGGTGTAGAAAGTCATGTGGGAGGAATTAGAGCCCAGCATGGGATATAGCTTTAAAAAGAAGAAACAATACACCTTGCATGACAACAAAACATTGCTGATCATCTTTCATGCTGAGCTAGCAAATGTTTCCTTTGCGGGGGATATGACTAGTTCATTCTGCACTTCTTAGACAACCATATGCTGAAGCCCATTTACTGAGGCCCAGACAAAATTGCTTCTCCAGTGGGAGGCTGATAATTCTTAGTAGTAAGTATCTCTGCACTTGTGGGGAAAGGATAGATTGCTTTGCAGGGAGCCAGCAGGGCAGTGTTTGCATGTCTGGATAGCGCCTATTACCACTAAGGGTAATTGATCTTTTTTTTTTTTTTTTTTTTTTGTAGATAGTCAAGCAAGAACCTGCATTAGCAAACCAGTGTCATGTCTGCTGTTGTGATGGTAGCTGGGATACTTTCCAGTGGTGTTATGCAGCTTCACAGAACTGGAGTTTCCTGCAAAAATAAACCATGATCACCTGTACTGAATGCCAGAGTGAGGTCCAGTGAGCTTAGCTGGCTCATCAGGAAACCTTCACGGCTATTGGAGAAAGCTCTACTCATCAATTGCAGTATGTCAATATTTATCAGAAATACCCTGTTGCTTGGGCCAATGAAACTTTTTTCCACCTAGCACATGTAATCAATCCATTCCCAGGCTCCTAAGTTACTTTTATTGTGAAAAATTGACTGACTGTTAAGTTGTCTGGTAGTTCTAAGGTGAAATTTTTTCAGAATTCAGAAAACTGAAAAATTTCAGTTTCAGTCAAGTAAAATATTTTGCTTAAATGAAAATGAAATGCTCTGCTCGGGATTTACCTATGTTGAAGAAGTTTTTTCTTACTTGAAAAATGTTTCCAAACAAGCTCCTCTTGAATGTCTTTAGAAATCTTCTTTTAAAATTACTGGATGTGAATCATCTCAGTCATTTTCAAACATTCTGAGTTTTGCTCCTCTGTGGAAATAAGTGAGTGAAAATGAAGCAAACCTGCAGAACCTTTTGCTTCACCAAGCCTGTGTTCATTCCTTAAAACGTTTTGGTCAAAGCATTGAGCCTAGATTAATTCTCCTAGTGACTTTTCCTTTTTTTTTTTTGCTTACTGGATGGATTGCCTTGTAAGTTTTGCATTGTATTTTGCCATATTTTGAAATCAGTGAATTAAATATGAAATCTTTTTCTGTAAAAACAGCTATACTAGGTTTGGGATGGAGAGAGGGGAGAATATCTGCTGTTGGCTAAGAGTGGTGTTCTCACTGAGCTTAGACCAAAGCTGTTTTGACCGTATCTGGCGTTTAAAAGGCCAACCTGTTCATACCCTGTTACCATAAAGAAATTTGCCAGGAAGGCAGGTGTCTAACTATACAGGCAATCAGATTACAGAGCAAAGTAATCATGATTTCCGATTTTGAGCATAGCTTGCCACATTAGCACATGTATTTTGGAAGAGGGGGAGAAGTAATCAGAGAAAGGTAAGGACAAGGGTGGAGATTATTTGAGACAGTACGGTTCTAATAGGGTAGTAAATTTTATGTAGCTTTTATTAAAGTATTTTTTTCCTTTATGTAAAAAAAAAAAAAAAATCAAAGCTATCTGAAAATGAGAAAATCCCTGAGTTTGCTTTCATTTGTTTTTAAGGGTTACCAAAATGTAGCAATGTGTTTCTTGGGAGGCACCGTTTGCACACATATGTCTGCAGCTCTGAGTGAGTCACAGCTGCAGAGTTTCTTTAAGGCATGCATGCTTGGCTTTGACATGCTGAGATTTATGGTGAGATTTAAGTTCTTGTACCAATGGTGACGTTTCCTGAATGGTTTTCATCCAGATGGTCTCCGAGAGGATAAGGTTTAACAAGATTTATTCACTGAGAGGGGGCAATGTGAATTAAAATTATAAGGGGTACTGTATATACACTACTTTTTTCCCATTCACTGCCTCACGAAATGCAGAAAATCCTCCCTCTCCGTTCCTCCCTCCCCCCCCAAATGAAGTTAAATGGAGTTGCTTATTTCAACATGTAGTTCCACTCTGAGCAGATTAGGGCTCTGGCAAACAAGTGCTATTGATTTTGTTGGGGTGGAGGAAGGGGTTACCACCCTTAATTTCTACACTGCCACTTTGCCATGGTCTTCCACCCTACTCGTGGAGGCAGCAGATGCAAGCAAGTGCCAGTTTATCAACTGTCTTAGTTTGCAGACCATTGGCAGTTAAAATTAATGTGCTGGCTCTGAGCTGTATGGATGAGGGCTGGACCGTGTTGCTTTCTGATGGCTCTGTTTCAGCTTCTGATGGGGGACCGCTGCAGACAGCTGGGAGAGGTAACCTCTTAAGCCATTACCACTAAATCCAGCACAACCTCTCTGACTGAGCTCCAAGTCTTCAGCCTTTGAGAACTGTTAGGACTAACAGCACCATTTGGGGTCCTGAGGCTGTATCTTCGACAGGTTGTAGGCTCCGGTAAAGTCAGTGGAAAGCCAGTAATTTAGGCAGGCTAAGGACCTAGGCATGGTAATTCAAATTGCGATTGCTGAACCTAGATTTTCTGGAAATTGGGTGTATTTTGCAAACAAAAGAACTGATGTTATTTCATATAAAAACCTTGTAGGTTTCTATAAGGTTATTGAAACACAGTGAAACAATTAAGCACATGTTTAACTGCTGCAAGATAAGTATCTTCACCAAAGAAAACTGAAAGGTATTGCTCCCATGCTTGAAGTTAAACACTTCGTAAGCATTTTGTTGGACAGACTCAGATAATTTATTGTTTTCTATGTTTGTTTTTTTTTTAAATACTATTAAGTCACTGTGGAAGTTCCTAGTACTACAGGCTTATTCAAGTTCTGCTTAAAAAAAAGTTGGTTGGTCTGAAAAGATCAGAATATTTTACCCACTTGCAGGCTGATTTTGCCCCCCGCCCCACTCTCCTTATCTTGAAGTATTGAAATATATTAACTGTTAATAATTTGGCTTCTTTAGCAGGATCAGCACATTTCAGTTTGAATATCTTTGAATCAAGCCAAAACTCCAGTGACAGAAGGCAACAAGTTCATCCTAGAGGAGCATTTATAGAAAAATACACTGTCCTGCTTGATAACAAGAAAAAACACTTTTGCCAGCATATTGCATTTAGAACTTTGAGTATGTTTGAGGTTTGTGTTTTTATTATTATTATTATTTTGCTTTGCTATCTCATTATTTGGAGGAATATCTTTCACGCATTGCCTGCTGCCAGCTGAGCTCTAACAGGCAAGACCTTCACAATGACTGGTCTTGAGTCCTTCAGTTTCTGAGTTGTCAATTTGTGATTCTTTTATTTTTTGAAAGGTAGCTACTCAGCATTTCATAAAATATCTGCACTTCATATTGTCTCAATTTCATCAATATAGGTACTGAAAATCACCAATTGCTTTTGAAATCTCGGGCTGGTTGTACAATGTCATTTTAAAACAATGGAAAATAACAAGTAAGAAGACTTTGTGATTGTTCTTTATGGCTAAGAATGGACAGTCTGAGTAAAAAGTAAAACAGTTAATAGTCGTAATGAAATAGGCCTCCTTGTATTGTTGCAAGTTAAAAATACGCCTCTTGCCGCAGGGCTTGAATTAATATTGTTTGAGAGAAGTAGCATCAATGCACTGTAATAGACTTTTATTAATAGGCTAGCACAGTCATCAGTCTCTGGGTTGGTGCGATGGCTGAATACAGTGAACATGAGCATCTTGACAAGCAAGTAACAAAATCTATCAATCACTTTCAAAATGAAGATGCCGTGATAATTATGTTTACAGTGGTAATAAAATATGGATAAATAAAGTGTTCAAACCCATGGAAATTTTAGGGCCCATAGTGAATATCCTATGAAATATAAAAGATGGCATCACCATAAATTCGCCTAGCTGCATAGAGATCATTATTCTCTTGACCCATCTTGCTATTTTTAGAATAAATTTAATGCATTTTTCATTCACCACTGCTCAATGGTAAAATCACTCCAAGGCTAAAGGCCTAGGTTGCATTCTTCTCTTGGTGTAATCACGAGCAGGGATGTTTGGTGCCCTTCCTCTTGAAGGTGCTGATGCCCTCAAAACAGCAGTGTGGTGGCATTTTACAATTTGTGTTAGTCACTTCCCAGTATTGGCTAGATAAAGCATGGGGCATGTTCTGCTCCCTTTTATGCTGCTCTGTGTGGGTGGTTGACTCCATTTATTTCAGTGGAATTACTCTAAGTTTATGGTATAAGGAAAAACAAACTTCCCGGTCTAGTGGCTTCTGGTGTCAATGAGTCAAAGTCTCCTAGATTGAGAAATGATCTGCCATGTAATTCCTGGGAAGAGAAAGGTCCTGATTTTTTTTTTTCTGTCCTAGGACCATGTCCTGGCAGGACAAAGCAGCCTTATGTAGTGGGAATCTATTGCATTTACATTGAGTTTCAATCTCTTTGTAATGGCAGGGTAATCTATAGTTTAGCATGAGGAAGAACATGGCCTAGTCTGAGTTGCCAATCTGCCCCACACTAGAGAGCATCTGATTTTTAATTTTTTTTTTTTTTTAAGAGAATTAGTAAATTCAGTTCCTAAAAAAGGTGCTAGTTTGGTGGTCCATGATACTGATGTCTTTATGCTCGACTGTGGCAGAGCCCTGCTCAGGCAGCAGCAGAGGTGGCTTCTCCTGCCAATGTGCCTCCACCCTGGCCTGTAGTGGGGGAGAGGTAACTTTGCTTCCCATGCTTCATTTAATTCTTGGCTCTGTCTGCTGAGAATGGCAACGGAGTTGCCAGTTGTGGCATGCACATTTATTGCTAGGAAGTGAGCCAGAACCACCAATCCATTTTGCATAGACACTGAGCAGCAATGGTAAATACTTCTTGTTCATTACTAACCTAAGCCGGATTTGAACTGAAGATTTGGAGGTGAAAGACTGTCTCCCATTCCTTAATCCCCTTAACATTTCAGTCTGCCTCATAAAATTTTCTAAAAACAAATGTAAACCTTGTCTATAAAATGAAATCCAGGAGAGAAAAGAAAATCCAGAGCAAAGACTGAGTCTGTTTTCTTCTTCAGCAAGCTTCTTTGCTAGTAGTGACCCTGGAAAATTGTTCTCTGATTATTCCCTTGAGAGATTACTCTAATTTCTTGCTGCTGTAGATGGCCATATGATCAATTGTCATCAGTCACTGCCTGATGATGGGTCATTACTTACCAGTGCATACTTGGGGAAAAAACACATGCGACTTCCATTAGGAGGCAGAGTGCACCTACATCAAATATGAAGTATAGAGTAAGTTCTCATTAGTAACATTTCAAGACTGTCCTCTTAAAGTTCTTAGCACAGAAGCTGTATTCACAGTGGAAGAACTGAAACTAAGAAGGATTTGCAGCTTACAGTCAGGAAAATGAATATTCCCATAAGCAAAAAGTCTGATTTTTGGTTGAGCTTTTCAATAACAGAGATTGGTTTTACTGAGAAAGAAAGGTAAAGCTCATTCTCTTATCTTCTTTGATTTGGGACCTCCTACCTTGAAAGAGCTCTTGTGTTTTAATTAATTCATTTAATTAAATTAAGTTGCAGCCAGTATAAATATTCCCTTCTTGTTCCATTTCAAAGTTAAGAATGCATGTATGGCACCATGGAAAATGCTGCGTCTCATGGGTGCTGTATTGGTCAGGAAATGTGGATGTCTTCAAGAACACAGAGAATAATTTTAGTGAAATTTTTAAATAATTTCTTTCATATTTTCTAAACGTCCTAGCAGCAATTCAAATCAAACAAGCCTTCATCCAGGTAAACTACTGAGAATTAAACAATGAAAGTAAGCACAGCCCTGCTATGCCGAGTGGTCTTTTGAATGGATTCTGCAAGGACAACCTCTTTCCTGTGAAGGTGAAGATAGTTTCCATCTAAATCACAAGGATTTTCTTTTAGGCTTTCAAAGCAAAATCTGGTAGACCAAGAGGAAGGTTAGAAAGAGGTGAAATTGGAAGCAGCAATTGGTTCTTTCGTCCCAGCAAATGGAGGGCATTGAAATGTGTAGAGATAGGATTGGGTGAGATTCAGTGTCACCTAGTCAGATTGCTGCGTGTTCCAGTCTGGCACTGAATGGCACCGAGTCTGGTGTGTACTGTTGTAAATTAATAGATACACCCACGCATAGGTGTTCTGTGAGTAGGATTGGTTTCCATGCTTTCTCCCCACTTCCCCAGAGTCTGATGTCTGCGTGGAAGACCTTTTAAGAAGTCTGAAGAGAAGAAAAGAAAAAGTTCATCCTTTGACTAGTGCTTCTTGGTATCTTTTGTGCAAACTGCCAGTAAGGGCATTGGTGTGTAATCACAGCCGTAGATTCTTATCCTTTAAAAAACTGAGGCTAGACCTTTTTTTTTTTTTAACGTGACACACCATGTAAAAATGTACAGATTACTGGAATAACTGCATTTGAAATTACTATCAGACCACTTATTTTTAATCACCTCAAAGTCAGTGTTGAAATTCTGTAGACGTGGAAGGGAGTGGTCAGCTCAGCCCTCACATTGTCCTCATGTATAGAGGCAGGACCATGCTTCAGTGAAGAGGCTGCAGTTCAGAAGCTTTAAACTAATTAGCTTGGTTAAGTTGCTCAGCTGTGACAGTCCGAGTCCTTACTCAAGACCCCAATGAAGCCTGCACTGCTCTCGATATTGAGCTAGCTAGTTTAAGCTACTTGGAGTGTGTCCCCACCTCTGGGTTACAACGGAAGCTATTGCAATGAATCACAACTGCAAACATTTTGCTTGAAGCGTTTATCAGCTGAGCTTTGGCCTGTTTTCTGATCACAAATTGGCCCTGGATGGTTACTTGCAGTATGCTATTTAACACCGAAACGTACATTTTGGGGAAATACCATTGTCTCTACACCTTCCAGCTTAATGTACTATGCTCACTCATCTATATTTATTAAGTTGTATGGGTTTAGATGGGGAATTTTATAGAGGAAGTCTGAGCTGCAATCCCTCTGAAACATAGGGAGAGCTCAGGACCTCCTTTCCTTATGTTATAAAATTGTAGGTAAAAGCCCTTTGCAAATTATTCTGTTGGAAGTCATTTAGGGCTACCTAGATGCCAGGTGGAGTTACCAAGGGTTCTGTGGTCAGAGGCCTGATGTCTACTGCAAGTCAATAGGATTTAGGTTCTTTTCTGTATCCTCCAGTCAGTACGTTGTTTCTTCAGACACTGAAGTGTGTTTGTAAACCTCACTCCTAGCATTCTTGAAAATCCTACCCTTTAGCTGGTGCACTTCTGCTGTAGATTAACATTACCACCTCATTGCCGAATAGAACTAAAGCAAGAATGTGTATTCCTCTCTGGCACCATCTAGTGACTCCAGAACTAGGCTTCCAACCACTGCTCTCTTCCCATTGGAAAACAAGATGTGGCAATAGCTTAAAATTCAGTTCAGTGCAGATGCCGCTCTCATGAAATGAACTCACCTTAGAGCAATGGTTGCAAAGCCTTTTGGGAGAAAGCTTTGTAGTATGGGTCTTGTACTAACAGTTTAGATTCGTAATTCAAGGAGCAAAACTGCCAAAGCACATAAAAAATAATGTGAAGATCTTGTTATAGATATTTTGTTACAGTAAGAATCAAGAATGGGTATGTGTGTGTGTCTGTTTTAAGACTGTCATAGTCTTCGAGCATCTTTTCTTGCCCTAGTAAAATAGCTGAGAATGAAATGAACATACTTAAATTATAGAATGATTCAGGGCATCGTGTTGTTAATAATGTAGAGAAATGAGATATAAAAGCTTTTACTCAAGCATACCCTAAAGCAAATTTAAGTAGAGCACACAGCTATGATGCTGATTGTTTTCACAGGTGTTGGCACCATATGAATTAAATGAAGAAAAAAATGGTGAAACATTTATGACTCATTAGAATTATGTGGTTTTCTATCCTGTCCTAACAACTGAAAAAAGGTGTAATTTACATTTGCAGCCAAATGGCGTGAAGTAACATTATACTTCACCGACATGAAAAGAGGAGACTTCCAGATGACTACTATTCTGAACTTCTCTAGTTCTCAAATCCTGGATTTTCAGTTTTTCATGTGGACTTTTGAGAGCTAAAGTTATTGCCCCATAAAAAAGCCAAAAAGGAATATGGGAACTTTGAATCCATAGAACATGTGGTTTCAAGGAGCTAAGTGCCGTTCGCTACATGTAACACCTTTACAATTGGAATATTTCTCCTTTTCATCAAAGAATACACTTGATAGATCCAAAGAGAGCCACATCTGTGGTTTTTTTAAATAAATAAAACTCTGCATCCTCCTTTTCCTCTCTCCTTTTCCTTTCTCCTTTTCAGAGTTTAATTTTTTTTCTATCAGAACTGTTTTGTTGTAGATCTTAAATATTTACATGAAGGAGGTATCCTGACAGGCTGATCTATAACAGGAAAGCAACAAATAAACAAATCCATGTCTACAGTATTTTAGATTCTGGTTTCCTGAGCTGCTAAGTGTTTATTTTTCCTATTGTAAAAACCTGCATTGAAATACATTCAAAATGGAGTTCACATGGCAGCTTTTGGGCAACATCTAATGTTTTAACAAAGCCGTAATACAAGCCTCAGCTTCCCATACGCTGCATAGTTGGCTAAAAAAGAAAGCAGCTGATTTATCAGAGCCTCTGTGCTGTAGATGAGTCTTCAGAAAAAGAACATGTCGTACTTTGCAACTGAGACTTTTTTGCAAACACCTAATAAACCAGAAAAAGAAAGTTTTACTGGGCTTCGTGAGCACATTTTTCTCCTCTCACCAGAGCAGCAAACCCAGTTTGTAATCCTACTTTCATTTATTTCATCCTCCCCTGAAATTTCTCATAGCACAAACTCGCTCAATTCTGGCTGGCTAATTTGCATCTCAGGGCCTGCAGTATCTCTTTAGGAGGTGAACTATTAAAAATACATTAGCCTGGTGTGGATGGTAATGGGCCAAATGCTGCTGGTTTTGAAGGCAATCTGGGAAGCCTCATGCTCTCTCTGACTCTTGATAGCTGTGCAAGTAAGTTGTTTGCTTTTGCTGTCCTTGGACTTCAAAAGTTCTAGCAGCAGATGTAGGTGAGACGATTGTTCTTCTGAAAGTCTGGATTGAGAAAAGCACTTTTCTTCCTTTCCAAGCTTGCTCTAATCTTTAACGTTACCCTTATTTCTGTTCTGCCAGAACTGTGTCCTATTAACATCCAAAAATGTTACACATAATTTTGGCTTGCTTACAGAAGATGATCCAACCACTAACATTTGCCTTCTGTAGCCGAATGCTGAAAGAAAAAATAATCCACATTTGAAATGTGAGACTTTGCTGCTGTCAGTTTCTGGAGCTGATTATTAGGGCTGTGATTTTTATCTCCTCACTTGTACAGTAATTAAAAGCAATTCCCTCATCAGTTATCATCCTGTGAAGCCAGCTTTTAAACAGTGCTTGATGTACAGTTTATTAACCTAAGCCCACGTTGAAGTAAAGGTGACATAGTTTAAAAAGTAAGAATGAACACATCTGCTCTGAAGCAAAAAGCTGAATGTAAAATAGATGCTTATTGTTAAACTAGCAAAAATGGCAATGTGATTTTAATTGGCAAAGTAGGAGTAATCACCTGGCTTGGGCCAGGTGTACACCTTCATTCTGTCCACTCCCATCTGTGTCCTTTTTATGTGGATTATTTTCTGTGTGGATGTATCCTGTCACGATGGAGTAGGTGGTTAAAGACTTAAGGAGGAAATCAGGGAATCAATTACTGTGGCACGCTGAAGAGGAAGAGCTATTCAGCTGCCTGACAACCTTTGCCACACCTTCTAGCAAGTATTGATGAGCACAAATGCTTATCCCTGTCAGTTCCAAATACAAGATATTTGATATTAACTGAGTACTGTGCCTCTAGCCACCAACATTGTAGCTGAGGACCTCTATCGCAGGAAAGAGATGTCAAATAAATGGCAATGAAGATCATTATATTTATCTCTGATAACTTTTCTAGGTGGGTGCTGGAGTCAAAACATTAGGCTGAATGAAGGCAAACTGAAAGTGAGCCCAACTAAGGATCTATCACACTGGACTTCTCTTGACCACTGAAAATGATGCAGAATCTTGCGAGAATGCTCAAAGATTAGAAAATCTAGGCATTTAGCGAAGAAATGGAAAGTGGAGCAGAAGTGCCTAAAGCATTACATGCTTGCAGAGCACCTAAAGTGCCAGTGTGGGGGTGCCTGAGAAAGGGGAGTAGAAACAGCTCTCATGTAAAGGTGCAGGCTGCAGCATTTACTGATGGAGTCCTGGTATATGCAGAAAGGGGAAACAATGAGGTGAAAATTTAATACTGACTCCGCTCCTTCAAATGGAGCCATTCAGGGCAGTCCAGCAGAACAGCATGGTGTGTGACAGGCAGTAAAGCAATTTGCAATCCATGGTCAGCCAGAGAGAAACGAGTAAGTTCCACGGGAGGTTGTGCCCACCCCCGGCCACGCTAGGAAGCAAGTGAAGAACTGCATGGATTCTGTTTTAAATGGAACTGAACAGTAATCCCAGGAGATTTAATAGCTGAGATCATGCAGTGGATACGTATTTCACACCTGGGGATAGAGACATGCCTGAGATGAGCCAGGAAATGTATCTACAGGCCAGGCATGAATACCCAGTTGAAAGCATATATGGAACGAGTGCAAGCTGTGCAAAGAATACAGTGATTGACAAGAAATGCTTCATGAAATCCCAGCCCAGCCCTGGGAAAAGGTCAGAACAGACTTGTTAATTTCTAATGAAAGAAACTTTATGGCTGCAGTAGTTTACTAACCCAGTTTCTGGACAAGACAAGAACAATGATTAGAAAACTGAAGGCACAGGTTTTGGGACCACGTGAGAGGTTCCTGATACCTTTCATTTAAGCATTTGAACGTTTTGGTGCCTTTAAAAACTTCTGCATAAGATTTATGTCCCTGAAAATACACAACAGAATAGGAAGATGGCATCAGCCTTGATGGCAGCCAAGAAACTGATGGCAGTGTTAGATAGATAATAAGGGTGTTTGGCCTGGTTATTCTGAACCTCATAAATGCTAAATGCTCCCATGATTTAAATAGAGACATGTACTCGGACACTGGCCTTGCAGTCTAGGTAAGCACGTCTACTAAAGCCTAGGGCAAGAACAATTGATATTTTTTCTTTACAGTTCTTAGGAAAATAAGCAAGTACAAAGGGCCTAAAACCTAGAGGTTACTATCTGCAGGAAGGTATGTATGAAATCAGCTATGAAGTTATTACAAAAAGTAACAGTAAAAATGTTGTTATTGGGTGCAGGATGTGAAATGAGTAGTGCAAGCAGGAAAAATGGAAACTTGAGACACCATACTGTGACTGGAATCAAAGATAGCACCAGGGGATCGTAGTCTGGTAGGCTAATGTAAGCAAGACAAAAAGGATGTGAAGTCTGTGATAAAGAGAAGTTCAGTATGACTGAGCCTTTCAAGTGCCCTCAATAATAACAGAAAACAAGGAAGTTGAACAGTATGGAGGGAACTTGGTGGCTTCATCATTGGCATCCAGTGTTGTTTCAGCTATTACAGAGTAGCCTGCCTGGCATCCATTTGCTACCCTGGTGGAGTGTCAGTCTGCTTTAGGTCCCGCGTCATATCTGCTATTCCTGTACAGATGCCCTGGATGCCTTAGGGCCTCTCAAATGGCACTGGGCACATGTGCGTTGGACAGAGGAATCCTGGCCTTTGCTTTACGATGCAGCATGCTCTTGAAGGGCCACAACAACGTGGTAATAGCCAAGTAAGGCAGCGATGAGCAAGTTAGAGAAATCTTTAAACAGGTAAGTCTGTGCAATAATTATCTTCAGCTCGGGCCTTTTAAGGCTGGCTGTGGGCTTAGCCCTGCAGCTTCCTGTCTTGGCCAAGAATGAATTGCCTGTGGGGAGTTGTAATTCCCAGAGCAGATGGGAGCTGTCAGGTTCACAGTCAGAAATGATGGAAAGGGATGCAACATATAACAGCTCCCTGTGGGCAGGAGAGACTGGGGGGACAGGTGCGTCTCTCCAGCCAAGGATAGGATACCACAGATAAAGATGCTTTAGGAAGATGCTTTAACAGGCAGTCAGGTGTCTATGTGAAATACCCAGAGGAGAAAGCAGTTGAGAGCGCTCTAGTTGATTAAAAAAAAAAAAAAAGTTTGAGAAAATGGAGTTAGTCTGAGAATGAACTTAATCACCAAGGTGCCCTTGAAGTTTATCAGACCACCTAGAGGTGCAATATCCTAGACAGGCAATGAGTTCTCAGAAATACCCTTCATCTAATTTTTTTTTATTATTTTTCCTTACCCTAGAAAGATTGAGTTGTTTTGGTTTGGTTGGAAGACTGAACTAGCTTGCCAGAGGGAATTCAGAGGAAACCAGAACATTCTCCCAAAGAGAAGGTAAGGCCCAGCCACACCTTGCAACATCAAATCTTTAATCATGTACCTGCCTGTATAGTAGCAGCAATATTCAGTGTTTCCGTAACATCATTCATGCAAGAATTTCAAAGCACTTCATAAGCACTAATTAATCAAACCTCACAAACACTCAGCAAGCAGTAACTTTGCCCACCAATGAAGCGTAATCACTTCTAAAATGGAACATGATGGCAGTTTGATATCGCATAACGTGACGCAACAGGTCAAGGCAAATAGAACAGGAGCAATTGAGGGCACCTGAGAAGTACCCATCCCTAAGCAGCTTTGCAGATACCGTGCTTCTGTTACACTGGACATGCTTTGAGGAAACATTTGGTAAAAAATATTTTTGTGAAAAAGCAAGTTTTATGTTGCACCCAAAAGAACAATTTGAAATACATTTTTTAAATTCCTCGTAGGGCTCCTAATGCTGAAGGCAAATATCTACACTTCACAGGGGTAATCCATCAGAATACTTTCCTCTCGTTGTGGAACCTATTGTTTCTATCTCTCTAGCCAGTTGCACCTGCAGTCCTAGAGATGATGAAATAAACCACTCCTGGGTGGTTCTTGACCCCCAGGTGCTGCCAGCTGAGGTTTGCCAGGGGGAGAAGGAAGCTGTGTCAGAGACTGCAGTCTCTAGTTTCAGTTCCTTTATGTTTTGAGGGACCACCTGGCACATTTACTACTTTATCCACTGAATAGGTCCCTCAAAGCTGTGATCTGCAGCCATAAAACCTACTCCAGTGCCGAAGCCACAGGGCCTACATGAGGGCCTTTTCTCAGCCAAGTTAAAGCTGTTGACATTCCAGTTGACTATAATGGGAGAAAGATTGGGCTGGCCCAGTTTCTTTATATACCTGCCAATCCAATCTTGAGGGGCGGACTAATTCAGATGTGTATATGTTGCTAATACCCTGTACCTGAGCCTGTACGTTCCCAGTTAAGCATATGTTGAACAACCTTGAGCTTTTCCTATCTATAGGCAAAACATGACTGTAGTTTAGGTCTCTAACCCATCACTTCTCATCTCTTTTGGAAGAAAATGGGACACAGATTTATTTTTTTTTTTTACATCATACAATAAAATTATATTGTACTTGTGTAAAACAATGTGCAAACCATTAAGTAGAATAATGAAATGCTGGAATTTAAAACAATAAGCTTGGATGATTTAAACCTTGTTACATTTTAAATGTGCAATATGTTTGCAAGGATGAATTGGTCTTTGGGGCTGAATAAATAGTACAGATATCCAGCCCATTTTGGAAAGAACAAGTAATACCTAGGAACGTAATTTAAACCAGTGTTGTAATTAGCTGGTCATTTCACATTACTAGAGTTCTGGTCTTGTTGTTTTGCTTTATAAATGACCCATATAGTTGTCTTCTAATTATACATGATATGTTTAAAAAAATCCAACAAAAACCACTGAACTGTTTGGATGAGAATCTTTCCTTTGGCAGAATAGTGAAGAGTAAATTATTTAGATGGATTATGTGGTACACTACCTATTAATATGCCATTGCACACTTATTTAAAAACGCCAAATCTGGATGCTTCTTTAACCATACCTTCAGGATATCATAATTCTCCCTGGCTTTACCTCCTGAACACGAAGCAACACTGTATTTTCAGTCAAAACCCATCTCACAGTACATCCAACTGATAAATAAGGGAAATTACTGTGAATGCAAAAAGATGGCTTTGTTCCTGATTGTGGTAGAAACTGTAGAAGCTCTATTATAGAAACTCAGTCAAACTTGCAGGACTAAATTGAGAAGCTAGGACTGGACTAGATGACCTCTAGGGGTCCCTTCCAACCCAAAACATTCTATGATTCTATGACTTTTCCTTGGGACTTGTCTTCTGTCTGCAGTATAGGGTATGAACTGACTTTCAAACTGGGTCAACCATATACCATGCCAATATCAAGATGGAAATCAGAACTGTCTTAGGGCTGCTGTCAGTTACTCTCACCCTCACGAAATAACTTCAGTTCCCTGGGATCAGGGAGAGAGAGATGTTCCTAGTCATGGTTCCCTTATAACTCCACCCGTAGCAATTAGTGAGTGATACGCTGTAGAGGAAGGCATTGTAAAGCTGCCATGTGGGGTTTTTTATTTTTGTTTTCCAAAACCAGCATTCTCCCAACAGAGCATGAAGGTACAGGTACTTGCTTAAACTGACTTTTTGTCCCTTTCGTTCTTGCCGATTGCTGGAAAGCACCTACTGCAGGAGGTCAGCATCCGGCCCCAAATTTGAGTTCTATGCAACAGATTGAGGATTCTTTAGTAGGCTGAATTATGTTGTTAGTATCAGCATGTCTGCAAACGTAGCACCTCAGTGAAACCACTTCTAGGGAGATTCTAGATTGTGAATCATGATGCTGCGTTGTGAAATTTTGGCTGAAGTAGCTGTTGTGTAAAAGGCTGTCTGAACACACAGATTTCAGCTCTCTAACTAGCTCCTTTTTACCAACCTAAAACTTAAGAAAGTAGTCTTTCATGTATTTGCCTCTTTTTTTATTCACTTGGCTTTATAACTTGATTGAAAAATCAACACTAATTATAGACTTGCTGCAATAAAAAAAAATACATTGTGTCTATTCATATACATACACTAGGAATTAAAAGTTGGGGGTGAGAAATGAAAAATTCATAGCCTCAGATGTTGAGGAAGTCAGACCTGCTGTCTCCCCTTGAAGTCACCTAGGTGAGGCTTTTTGACATAATGGAAGCATCAATGAACTGCTCTTGATTAAAAGTTTGACAGGTTGACACTATCCCCCTGTACAGGAAGATCGTGGTTGAAAGAAAATTTTAATACAAACAGAATTTCATTAATACCACAGTTTGCTATAATGGGGGTCTTTTTTTTTTTCCCCTACTGTTATTTGTGCTTAGATGGTGTCATTACCTTTTAAAGGGGAAAGACACTATGGTTAAGCTTTGTCTCAGAAACAATGTCATACTAATGGAATGGGAGCTTTCAAGTAAAATCTAAAACAAACTGCCTGGAACAGTTCTGATTCTCCAGGCACAAACAAAACCAGTTTTAATAGGGTGGTTCCTTTAAATGCAGTCTCTATTCATTGAGCCAACATTTATTTTGTAGAGAGAGTACAGAAATTCATTAAACAATATAAAATAATCAATATAAACAGAATATTAGAATGGCCTTACATCTCCCAAGATCCAAAAATATAGCCTCACTTCACTTTATTTACCTTCTGAGAGCTTTTTTTCTAATGTGGTAACTGTTAGACTCTATCTGCTCTGCTCAGTGTTAGGGCTGTCATGATGAAAGTGCATAAGCAATATAAATAATAGTTGTTGGCACATGAAAGGAACTTTGAGTGGATTGTTCTTTTGGAATCTAACCGTCAGGATTTTTGTTTGACTCTCGGGGATTTTTTTTTTATTATTTTTTATGTTTAATCCAAAAGTTCTTATAATCTTAAATTGATTATTTGAAAAATCATCATTCTTTTAATATTTAAATTGTAATTCAATATTTATAGCTTGATGCCAGGTAATTCTTATACAATTTAGTACATATTTATTAAATCAGACTTGTTTTTAAAGACTTATAGTTTTGTAACCACTCTCTAGCGCTAATGCTCTTTGAAGGGGAATGTCAGCCTGCGCAAGTCAGTTTCTATATTGTCTTTCCATTCCTTGTCTGCAGTGATCCTTCTTGACTTCTTTTCACTGCTGAATAGTTAAATAGTTTAATCTCTTTCAGATCTTTGATATTATCAGGTTATATAACCTCCCACTCCATTCCCACTCATCATCTCTGAAATGTAATATTTGCACGTGGATTTTTGACTTCTCATTTGAGATTTGCAGAGGCCTTTAAAGCATTGTTTGAACCCACAACATCTCTCCTCGTGATGCATTTTTGATTTCTCATTTACAGGCAGATAAAGTGACTTACTGCGAGCTTACAGTCATTATTTTCCTGATATCATTTAATTGCAAGTGTTCAGTTTTTAGATGCACAGCTTGAAATATTTGCCACCTTTCTTGCAGACTCATTCTAACTCTTTTTTGAAGATGATGAATGTTGAAGTACTGACTCACAGTGGAAAGCAGACCGTGTACATCTTCTCAGTTTGGAAACCTAAAACCGAGCCATCTAAATCAATGAACTTGATACAATGCTATAAACAGCTTACCAAGTCACCAACAGAGTCAGTAATAGAACTTGGGCATCTGCTTCACATTTTCTTGTTCTCCTGCTATGCCATTCCTCTCTCCTTAAAGCATCAGTGACAAATTAAGCAAAAGTGGACATGTGAGGCCTATGGGGAAGAGAATGTTGAAAACAAAGCAATTCAGAGCGTTTTATCCTTTCTGTCCAAGTCAATGGCAGGTGTTCTACGTCCTATTACAGCTTTGATAGCGTGTTATGTTGCATCATTTCAGCATACTTGCTTTCAGAATGGATGGCTAAATGTTGGTTCAGATAGCAGTTATCCAATCCAAATGAACTACAGTTGGATGGCAGCGGGTGAGCAGAGGAGTGTCCGGTTCAGGAGCCTACCCTACCACTCCATACATGGAAGGCTGCAGATATACCAGATTTTGTTAGTGGAAAGAAGCACATGTAAACTAGGAAATATTTTCCTGTGATTTTACAGTTCTTTCATGATTGATTGTGGGTCTGTACGTGATGGAGAAGAGAGCTTTTCAGAATAAATATGAACAGTTCTGATTATCCAGCTTCCCATTTATTGACACAAAATGGGCAATAGACAACGTGTTATAAGCAAAAAATGTTTCACTACATTAGGAACCATTTCTTTGCTAAAACACCCATGAAATCAACCTCTTGACATATTCCCCAGGAAGTTAATCTGATCGTGATTGGCTCTGAGTGAAATGGAAATGAGAAAATTCCAATAAGCATGTGAACATACAAACTGATTTTCAACCCCTTTTAAACACAGGTTGGCTGAAGACATTACTTGTATAGGCAAGTAAGTGAAAAGCTGAAGTGCATCTGAATGTAAAAGCCAAAATCAATTTGATTTTAAATGATTTTCAACTGATTTTAAAAAGCAGTGGTGTGGAACTTATGTGTAAGGTTAAAAGGCTTCAATTTTACTCCCTTCAGACTAAAGCAAGCTTATTTTTTTCTCCTTTATTCAATTTGTTATTTTTTTTTATCCCACTACTGTTTTCAAGGACCTGTATATCACCTTACCAGTTTTAGTTGGAATTATTGGACCAACAATGCAAAGTATTTTTATACACAGAACTGAACACCAGGTGGGACTCCGTGAATATTATAGTATTTATGGCCATTGAATCAGAGATGCCTTAAAAAAAACAACCCTAGTCTGCAGTTTTATGGCCTCAGCTTTATTCTAGCTGCAGGTTTCTTTCAGTCAGTAGGATGCTGATCAGACTGTGATTACCATTCATTCACTGAGCAAAATGATTTTGTGATACAGGATGCATAATGAGTCTGAAGAAATCTGGATCCAATTTTTGTCCTTGTTTTACCCAGTCTTGGCAATCTTGGGCAAAACATTTCTCTCTCTCAGCTTTTGTTTCCTAAACTACAAAGTGAGAGTAATATTTTTTCCTTTTTTTTTCATATTTTGTTATATATGAAAATAGATTAAGAATAAGGCCTTCAGAAAGGATAAGTTTCAAGTAAGACTCTTGTTTCCATATTCATCTATTTTTTCAGTGAAAGTGCTTAAGTTCTTGGCACTTGGAACCAATTTAAGTATCTGAGGGTCTGAAATCTCAGTCAATGCATTTATCCCTTCATTTCCATTTAAAGATTCTTTGTGGTACAATACGTCAGTTCTCCAATCTGCGTATTTATTTACTGTGTACTTTTTACTACCGTTTTAAAATATTCATTATTTGTAAAGCTTCTGTCTCTGTAACAGTAAAAATTTAGTGATATAAATAGGCTACTAAAATGGCCATTTAGCTAATCCAGCTTCCTCAGAGTAATACAGTCACATTAGTACTTTCATAATTTCCATTTTAAAAACATTCAAACTATTCTGAAATAAATATTTGCTAAACTGGATTTTTGCAAGAATCTGGTGTCAAATCTTTAGTAGGTGGAAATGCTCTGAAGATTTTGTGCTTGTGTGTTTTTGTGTGCCAAAATACTGCTATTAAGATCATGAGCAGTTACAGGTTTTTTTCCACTTCTGTATGCCTACACAGATTCACAATTGCAAAAAATTCTGGGACAATACTGAGTATGAAGTGTATGATATGAATCTATAACAGATTCACATCTTGAAAATTATATGCATTTCTTGTCCTCGACTCAAAAAGACACTATGTGCACGATTTAGAAAAGGTAACAGCAGTAAGCCAATTTCTGGAAAGGTTTCCATATGAGAAGAGGCCAAGTAGAATGAGCTTAGGAATGAGCTCTGAGGACTGTATAGTTCCTCTTGGTAGAATCTTAAATTGTATGAACAAGTAATAGGGGATGCTTATTCTCTATTTCTCAAAATTCTAATAGTGCTTAAACAAATGGAAGTGCTTTTCCATGTAAAAACATTAATAAACTGTGGAACTCTTTGCCACAGGATGTCATAAAAGCCAAAGTATAATTAGATTAAGAAAGCAATTATCTAGTTTTGTGAAGGGTACGTTTGTCCTTGCAATTAAAAACCAAAATCCTTACTACTGAAAACAAAGGTATTGATACAGTCCCAGCTCAGGAAGTCTGGAAGAGCTGAACTACGGGATACATACCATAGAAAGGAGCTCTCTGCATTATATAATTCTGAGACATTGCTTTTCCAGAAGTTTTTGGGTTTATGTTTTTATATTCCACAATGAAATTTGATGGAATGTCGGAAAATCTTACAGCAGTGTTATGCCATCACAATTGTTTCACTAATTTAAACCTGTCACAGAGGCACACTGCATCAACATCAAACATAGCTTCTTTATTTCCCAGTGTGCTGATAATGTACATACTCACTCTGGTAGATAGCAACTTTATTTCCTGTCCACATTTCATGCCCCAGATAACACCCTGTGTATTCTATAAAATAAATGTGGAGCACATAGTAAGTACTAGAAGAAATGGATCTGTTCAGATGGGTAAATGGGCAAGATATTGAACTTGGTTCCCAATAGCATATGCATGTACCTACATGCAAATGTGAAATAAAGCAAGAATGCCTATCCTGAGGCCTACAGACTCGCTCCAAAAATACCAGAGTTCAGCCCTGGACTGTATTCATCTTAATGAGGGACTGAAATGACCTAACGTCCCAGAATTCGAGTCATCCATCTTATGTTGAAGAAACGTGTTGCGACCAGTGATGATTTTTTTTTTTTCCCCCCCAAGAGCTAATCTGGCACATAAAGGATGAGAACATTAGACATTTGCTTCTTTTTATTGCAAAGTAGTAGCTGGTTTTTGACAGGACAAAAGTTGAGTCACTCTCAGGAGGATTGCATTTCCAATGTACTTTATGGTATTGTCTCAACAAAGCAGAGCCTACTGTTATCCATTACTTTCTCTTCTGATAGAGTTGCTCTGGATTAGCCAGGCAAGTCACTGGCTGCTTAGCGTTTTGCATACTACAAGCAGAAGTAGTTAGTCCCTACAAGCAACTCACCTTGACAGAGATGGCTGCAAGTTTTTCCTGACTAGTGTCTTTATTAGAGTTTGACTGTTCATCCACTGGAAGTGCTGACTGAGCCCATGGCTAGAACTCCCCGTGGTTTGGCAGTGCGTTGCAGTTTTCAAGAAAGGAGGAGAACTCAGTCTTTTTACTATTATCTATGCGTGAAGTTGTATTGCCAGAGTCTGGACATGCTTCATGAACCAACAGACTTCCGTTGTGCCAGGTGGCCATGAATGCAGTTACTGCACAGCAGAGAACGGTGAATGAAGCTGGGTTTGTTGGGGGTTTTGTATGTTGGGTCTTCTAAAAGTAAAAGAACATAACTTTTTCAGGCTGACTTCCCCTTCCCCAGTCCATGCACAACCATTCTAGTTAGCCCAGCTACTCTCTTGAAGTATTTCTATTACCTACAGCAGCAATAATACTTGAAATGTCTTTGAGCTCATGTGTCATCAGGGAGAGGAGAGCTCACCCACCAAAAGGTGAGCAGCAGCCAGCTTTCTCACTTCACCTTCAAGTGCCCCTTTACTGTATGCAAGCACCTGTAGAGGCTAAAATCACCTGAAAGTGATTGCCTGGATAACCAGCACTGGTGAGTTTGGGGTTTTGAAAGGTGGGGGAGGGAGAAAGTTTGGGTTCATAAATAAGCTGAAAAAATCCTCACTGTCAAATGAAATGTTCCTCTGCTTTATCACCATTATTTTTAGTGAGATTTTGCATTATGGTACCTTGAGTTTTAAATTAAATGTCAAATATAATTTGGCACTACAAAGAATGAATTATGTGACTGCCCTTAGAGAAAATCAGAAGGCTTAGCTCTGTGAGTTAAATTGGTATCTGCCTTATACTGAGCTGATGTGGGCTAATTGATTAGGATCTGACAGGATACCATATTGCAAATTCAGCACAATCTCTTCCATTAAAAAAAAATAGACCTAAGGTACCTTTAGGGAAAAGCAAAAAATCTTCTGTAAAACAGAATGGGGAGAGGAAAAGAGTATTTTCAAGGACTCTCTTTTGCATTGATGGTTTAGATTCCCCAGAAGCCCGTAGTTCTTAAGGGTACAATATGGATGTTAATGTGCCCCAGGTCACTTTGGAAGCAGATTTGCAATCAGATTTCAGGTTCTTCTGGCCTAATTTTAAAGAGCAGCAAAATATTTTCTCAGATAGCTGACTAAATCTATCTCCATAAGAACTAAGATGACAAAGTGCCACTTTACATCATTAAAGGAGGGTAATACATTTTAATCAGCAATTATGTGAGGAAGGACAAACCAAATGCTATAGCAGTGGGTCATTTTATAAATTCAGTACTTGTGGCCCTCTCCCTTTCAAAATGCATGATGCTATTTCCTGGAAACATCAGTCTTAAAAAACTATTGTCAAGTAAACAAGCCTTGTGTTTCTCACAGCCTTCATGTCTGTGTAGTCTGGGTTTAATTTTCTGTTAAGTATGGGTAGTGTTGTGGGGGGAGGACGAAGTTTGAAGTTCTAATGTAGTCAGGCTGGAATCTGTCACTCAGCTTATTGCATGTTGATGACTCAGTGCAGTTTCAGCTGTAAGCAGACCATGATTTATGGACACCAAGTGAACTCCTGCGGCAAAAACCAGCCATGAGATCAGAGCAGCAATAGGGCCCTTTTTTGGCAGGAGACAGCGCCTGCATTTTTCTCATTCATGCCAAACTGCTTTGCACGGCAATTAGCTCTGTCCTCATTTAGTCTCCAGTCCCAAAGGGTAATGAAAGTCATATATCATCTTCAAGGCTGCTAATTATCCAGCTCAGTTACAGGTAGGCTTTGTAACTGTGAGAAGGGCCTGTCTGCTTGATATTTATTGCTCTTCCAATAAGCAAGCAAAGGAGAAGGGGGAAAAAACTTTCTTGAAAGCTTGCCCATACCCCTTGCCTCAGAGCCTTGACATACCTTCTGCAAATGTGCTAGTCAAAGGGGAAATGTCTTCATTCCACATATCCATTTTTCATGCTGTAACTAAACATTTAGCAAGAACAGAGAGCAAGTGCTTGAAACATGAGAGAACATACATTTAGGGTGAGCTTGTCTCTAGTCATTTGCTTGTGGAAAGACAATCCTCTGAACACACAGCCATGAAAACAGGAAGAAGGGCAATAGGGAAGAATGAGGAACTTCTTTCTCCTCCTCCTCCACTCCTTTCTTCTCCCAGCCCTTCAGCCCACACCACAGCAGGATCTTGGGAAAGCCTATGGGGTTAGAGAACTGCAATAGTTTTACTGAAGATATACCAGAGGAAGCCTAGAACTCCATATTTGAACCTTCACACTGTTAGCCCTGAAATACAGTAAAATTAAAATCTCTATCTGGAGTTTGGGTCCTGCCTGACTTTCTGTAAGAGGCTGAACCAGATGCTTGATAATTTCAGTTGGTCTGGATGCTGGTATTAATAGAGCCAGGTCTTGCAACTAGGAGCCATCTTTTGTTGTGTCAATATATTGGCCAAGCCAACGGTCCAGACATTTGAGTCCTTATTCTGCTAAGGAATGAAATTCCTAAACTTGGATGAATTCCTGCTACATTTTGAAAAGGTTTGGTTTGGTTTTGACCTCTTTGTTTCATTTGTATTTTACCTCTTTATTTCATACTTATTTTGCTCAGTAGGCCTGAAGACTGCAAGGTCCAAGACTAAGCAGTCTGTTGCAGTGCCAGTGTGGAGACATCTCCAAATCCCATCAGCCAGTGATGGCTTTGCTAGGTGTCCTCTATAACTGCCCAGTAAAATCTCACGCTTCATATGAAAAGCTCACAGAAAAGCTTTCTCCATTATTTTGTATTGGCTGCATGCTTTTTCGACACTGGTGGCAGTGGCTGCTAGGAAAAAAAGCTACTGTGCATATGCAGGAAAGTAATTTTGCTAGCTCCAGCACGGGGCACATCAGCGCACGCAGTATGCAGCTGACCTGTGCGTGCACAGCAGGCATGGAGTGACATCGCATCTCAAGGCATGATGTCTGATCTCTCTGGCATTATCAAGGCTGCCATTTACTATGGGGTCCATTGTCTCAAAATCCTCCAGGCAGCCTCGTTGTGTAGAAAGGCAGCTATCAAAGAAAGCACATGGGAAGGGGGCGCTGGGGCAGAAGCAGTCAGTAAACCTTAGCAAATAAAGAGCTTTGCCTGGCACTGACCCGTGGCTGGAGGTACGATGGGCAGGTGGAGCAGAGATGCTTGTCGGTTGTGCACAATGAGACCAGTATGTGATTATACTGGTAGAAGGCAGAGAAGATATGGACCTACTGTCATAGTAGAGACATGCTGAGAAGAGACTACACTGCTAGGTATATGGCTCTTCATGTGGGGAGCTGAACTGCAGCACAGTGGGAGTTCTGCAGCCTTTCAAGGCTTAGAACTGTGGTGTGGCATTGGGAGGGGCCCAGCGCTGCTCTGGTGCCTCTGGCTATCTCCGCTGGGTTCATCCAGGCCTGCCTTTCATTTCTGTCAGAGGCAGGAAAGCACTTAGAGGGCGGGGATGTGAAAGAAGGGGAGGAAGTTCCTTATTCTTTTTTACAGCTCCCCTTCCTGTCTTTGCTGTTGTGTGAAAATGGAGGATCAACTTTCATGATCAAATGTGATTTTATTTTTCTTTGCAATGAGAATGGCAGAATATTTTGCACTGTTTTCAGCTTCTTCCTGGCCTGGAGGAAATACTAGAAAGCTGAATGAGATCCAAGCAGTTCAGATACCAAGATTCAGAGGAGCACTGCGAAGGAGCGGGTGCTCATCTGTCATGTATTGGCAGGTTCCCTTGAACTGAGCGGTACTCATCTGATTTATACCAGTCACAGAGGTGCCCTGCAAATCTTGAGTTATTTGTCTGCGTTGTCTTTGCCAAGTTTCCAAAACTGTTGACTTGAACTTTCAGTAGTTGCATTCCAAGTGCTCTCACCCCACCCTTCCTGGAAATAGGTATCCACGCGGCTCCTCCTGACGGCCGTGGGAACTGCTGTTGTGTGTCCTACTGCAGAACAGAGCACTGGTCTCTGTACCCTGCTGTCTTGCAGGATGAAGGCTTGAGGCACCGTGCCACTGTGGTGGTGATGTGAAGGGCAGTGAGTTGGATAGAAGTCATTCAGGATCGGAGTGGTGATCTATCTAATCTGATATCTTGGCACTGATAATGGATAGCGCTAACTGCTGTAGAGGAAGCTGTCTCTTTCTCCTATTATTTAATTCTTTCCCTGATATGGGTTTAAATTACTCTTTTTTTTCATCATAGTAAGAATTTCTGTTTCTAAAAAAAAAAAGTTGATTTTGCACTGTTCATTCTGTAGTCCCCCAGACTTTTCTTTTTACACCTCTTGAAGTTTTTCTGCAGTCTTCCTTGTGAATTTAGCAGGGAGTTGGAGATGGATAATAGGAAGAAACAAATGTTAAAGGCTTCATCCAGACCCTGCTGAAGCCACTGGTGTATTTCCTTTTCCACCATTTGGTTTAGATCTGCCTCCTAAGCCAGCTTTTGATGTAATACTAATGAGCATGACACCAGTATTAAATATAGTTTGGAAGTAGTACTCTGAGATGAAGATGAGAAAGTAATGAAAAATGAATGCTCAAGTCTTGCAGTTCTCTGTCCACAAAACCTTCTCTTAGAATTTCATTTCATTTGGTTTAATTTTTCCACTTATTGTCCCATCTCTTGAAACAAACATTTTTCTGACATATCTGTTTCCATTTGTACTGACAGTGACCATGGCATCATAAAGGCAGGTATCCCAAATACTTATTCTTTATCAGTAATGCCATTTGGTTTTGTGCAGCAAATAACACAGGAATCTGTTGTCTCCTTCCACCAGCAAAAAAGGGGTGCTACTTGGGTATAGTTTTGTATCAGCCATGGCTAATCTATTTCTAAACTGCTGAAAACTTCTAAACTGGTGGTGAAAAGGTGAGTGTCCCCTGTCCTTGCTGTTGTGTGAGCAGCAACACTCATCCAGCTGTGCAGGCAGCTGCGCTGTGGAGCAGATCTGGCTGACTGCTGAGGCATGCAACCATGTGTGCTGACATAAACCATGGAGGAGAGACAGGTGGGGTGGTGGAAAGCAAGGTCTATCCCTTCCAGTAGCATTTTCAGAGTTCAACTAGATGAAGCTGACCATGAAATCACATCCTCACTGTAGCTGCATCTATACTCTTTCTGCTTAGGCCTCAGTTTGTTAGATGGCTTCTTCAGCAGGTGAGGAAAAATGAAGAAACACATACACATGCTTAATGTCTGTAGGAATACACAACATAAGAAGATACCTTTTTTTACCCCATCCATTGAAACAGTTAAGTCTTCCCTGTAAATACTGCCGCTGTTTTACATTCCCAATATACCAGACTGGTGCTGCTGCAAATGGAAACTAAAAGACTGTTGTTGGCATTGTTTGCTTTGGATCCATCACATATGGGGATGCCCTGAAAAGATAGGTTAAAGGAGTATTTCTAAGAAGAAGTTTAATTCAAAAATAGGTGTGGTTGAAAGGCCATGTAAGAGGAGCCTGAGAAAGATATAAAAATCAAAAGTCTTTGATCTAGTTCTACATCAAACCTCTCACCCTTGTTGCATGGACCTTACGCAAGATTCAACTGCTCTCCAAGTATCTAACCACAGCCTAAAAAGAAAGCTGCTGTGAGATAATTTTACTCTTCACTTCAGATGAAGCTAAAAAAAAAAAAGAATATGGGGAAAACTCTAATTGTGGCAATTGAACTGTGGACTTTCAAAACTGTTCTTGAGCATGAGTTGAGTAAACTGCCATAGGAACCTTGCTCTGTTCATCCTTGTGGCAAACTGTTACAATAAGCCTCCATGTTGAACAGTTTGGACTGCAAGAGAACTCCAAACAGCTTCAGACAGTTATTCAGCATTGTGTAAAAATTCACTCAGACTTCAGGTCTTCAACATTTTTTTGACTAAAATTTCTCTGTGTGTAAAATTGGCAGGAAGGAATAGGTATGGAGTGTATTTTGTCATCCTTTAAATCTTGTTTTTATGGAGAAATTACTAAAGATTAAAGAATGGGCTGTACAAAGCACCAGTCAATACATGTGATAAGGGAAGATCATGTAAAAGAGAGGCCTGAAGTGTGAGATACAGGGCATGAGAGCATTGCTTCATTCTTATGATGAAGAGTTTTTTCTTTTCTAACTTACTTTTCTATACTCAACAATAAATGTATTGCTTCTCTTCCTTTTGTAACAGGCAATCATTACAAATTTGACCAGCTCCAAGAGGGAAGGCATCAATCAAATCTCATCTGGTAAATGTTAACCTCACTGTCAGGACTACCAAATCTTTGGCATGTGTGTGTGTGGAAGAGTTGGGGAGGAATGTTTTATCCAATCTCTTCTTATATATTCTGCTCTGCATAAGTTCTTGTACGATGGTTGTCTTTCTAATATCATTTACATGTCGTTCAGTTTTATGGCACAGCCAGCAAGGTCAAAGAGACGCACCATGTGCATAGAGCAAAAGATGCTAAGGTTTCCGGTGTTAGTTAGGTCTTTTGGAAATTTGTTCTTTATTTCCTAAAGAAGTCTTGAAGAGCCCAGAAGAGATCCCATCTCTTGTGCAGTTGAACTGTGACCTTTCCCTGGAGTGTCCTATTGGAACAGAGAGTTGTAATTGATGATTATGGTCTTCATCCTGAATATAGAATCATAGAATCACTTTGGTTGGAAAAGACCTTTAAGATCATCAAGTCCAACTTTTAACCTAACCCTGCCATCCCACCACTAAACCATGTCCCTAAAATATATATGTAAGTACACTGGAAAAAGAAAAAAATATTTTGATCTCAGTTTGATATTTTATGAAAAGCTATTGTAGGTAACACAGAACAAAGGTAACGTGCTGACAGTACTACTGATGAAACATAGAGATATGCCCTTTTACGGGAGCCAACTAGCCTCTTGTGATCTCCCATGAGAATCCAAATAAGCAATACACAGTTGCTGGCTAGAACTAGCAAATGTAACATGAGTTTATTCTACACTGACATTTTACTACTGAGTTTCTAATGGAATAATGGAAGGCTGTTTCTCAAATTAAATATTGTGTATCTCAGACAGATAGGGTACCTGCTGTTCATGGTTCTCTTTCTTAATCCAAGAGGATCACCATCCCTGGGCTCCTCCACTGCAACACAGAGAATCCCGGCACCTCTGTGGCTTTCCTGCTTTGGGAACACTAGCAGGATAAAGGTGGTGAATAAAGGCCAAATGTGTTCCTGCTGTTTGAGAAAGCTTCCTGAATGTGCAAGGGTTTTTTTCAATAATTAAGGTATTATTTCGTGATTGCTGCTCTGTTCTGTTCAGACTGTTTGAGGCTATTCCTATTAAGAGTCATAGTGATTCTGTACTTGGTAACACCACAGAAGTAAGTTTGGCCATGAGTAATTCTTACCTACTTGTGTTTCTAGGTTATATCTCTATATGAATAATTAACAGGCTTATTAAGCAAGAAGGAGAGTGTTTTATTTTTTAATACAGTAAACAAACTACCAACATACTTACATGTAGTGAACCATCAGTGATAGTGGTTGTTTTCAGATTCAAAAATTATCACATTGAGTAAATATATTCAGAAGCAATCCTTTTTATTCCTATCTTGCTTCATATCGCTGGACTCATGTTTATATGGTTTTCAGTCTCCAAGCCAAGGCAACCATCCAGTTATCCTCATTCACACCGAAACAGAATTTCCTTTTAACAAGCCTATTGCAGTATTTGTTCAATCTAGTGTATTTCAGTATCATTGTTAAGAGACAGACAAGCAAAGGAACACCTCTTCCTCTGCTTGGTCCTGAAAGCAGTACTGTGGTATTGAAGCACACCTTTGGCCTGGCTGTTAGAGATTGGAGAATCTACTAGTCCCAATGTCTCTGCAGTACAACAATTAGCACCTGATTTGGGGCAGAGCTCAACTATGGCTTGTGGTGCGTAGCTGCCCAAGAAGAAAGCGAGAACTGTAGGAGCTCTTTGTCTCTCCTGGCTTCCTGAGTGCACTCCTACCACTCTGATTTCTGCTTTCTCAGCTCCTGACGCCTCATGGATGTCTGTGTCCCATTTGGGACTCATGGGCAGAGGAATGCAGTCAGAGCTTGCCTTTCAGCTTTCCGCATGGTTCCCAGAGGCCTACATGCCTTGCAGGCAGAACACCTTTTGTGCTTATTACTGATACAGATATTTTCATCCCATTTATGGATACATCAATACCAAAAGTGCTGAGACATAAAAGCTGGCTCAGCATGAAGAAAGTCTGGAACCAGGACTGGCAAAGAAGGACAGCGGATGTATCCACGCTCACTTTGTAAAATGTTGCTCGGTCTAAGAAACATTGTGGTTGTCCACACACAGACAAACGACCTCTAGATCTGAGCTCTTATCCCTGCATGTAATCATATGGACTAACCTGCATCCTGGAGTCAGATCCTGAAATGCTCAGTGAGGGAAAATTCTCATTGGAGTCGGGCAGAGGAGCATATAATTTTGTCCAAAAGCACTGGATATGCAGTAGCAGCTGTGGGTTGTCAAACCCAGCATAGGGTTATACTCCACTTCATATGCCTCAGCACTTTATACAGACCATGTTTAAATTAATTTTTAATTACCTCATTATACAGATAGAAGATCTGCTCATCTCAAGTTTCATAACCACAACTTTGCCTGCAGGTCTCTCTATCAGACAGTTGGATGATGCCAGCACCCATCTTGAGCTGGAAGTGCTCAGACCCCGCAGCAATGAGACTAATATTAAAAGCCCTGATAGTATCAGGCACCACCCTCCATTATATCACGATTACATTTCCCTCTTTGTGCCCAACCTTCTTATATACTATAAAGAGCTTGTGGAGGGTGGGGCTTCGTGACTGCTGGAAAACCTGCATGCCATGGAGAGCCAAAGCTGTTTGACTGTGCATAATGGTGCTACCCATAACCTCTGCATAGGTTTTGATGATTAAGTGCAAGTTCAGCCCACCCAAAGTGATTCATAACGAATTGTTCATCCAGAGATTGCAAACCACAGATCTTCTCCCTCTTCTGGTTGGAGAAGATTTTGTAGACATGCATGCCTAATGAAGAGTGACAGCACCAGTTGCCTTTAATAGTATTACCTGCTTTGGAAATACTTTCTCTCCTCTGTTCAAAATGTGTCCCCTTGTTGTACGATACACTCTACATGTACATAGCTTGCAGCATGAATAAGTATGGCTGAGAAAGTACTAGCTTTACAGACCTGGAATTAAGGTACCTGTAAGGTCATTTGTTTGAGTTTGTACAGGAAACGTGGCCCAGTGAGGAACAGACCACAGATCACTTAAGGTCCGAGTGTTGTCCTTAACTAGAGATCATCCTTATCCTCCTGGTTACCTACATGTTAACAGTCTCTTCATTAGATGTTTTTAGTCCAATTAACATATTCTCCTTGGAGCTTCCAACCCACTCCAATGTGACAATCTGACAACAGTTATAATGAAATTATTCAGAAAAATTGATTTTTCTTTTTCGTTTCCTTCCTCAGAAAACTAATTTCCATGAGACCAGGAGAGAATGGACATTTCATGTGTTTCAATATGGCTTTTTAAGGGTAGCTGCACTCCAGGAGACTACTTGCTTCGGACTGATCAGAAGGAAGTAAAGGCGGTCGACTTAACTTGACACAGACTGTAAACTTGACTCAAAAATTCTTGTGGAAAAGTGTATGATTTGTTCTTTATGGTACCACAAATCTTTTTGAAAAGATATTCAATCTCAGTTTAGTTTCCGTGAAATCCTGTTCTTGGCCTGCGTGGAACCTTCAGCGACAGGAGGTAAACCAGCTGCAAAGACTCCTTAAGCTGTTGTCCAGTCATTCTCACCTCTGGAATTTCATAATAAATTGAATCAACTGAACGCATGGGGGGGTTAGACAATGAACAGATCTGAGTGAGTGGTGAAACCAATGACTCAGTCTCTAATTTCATTCCTCTTCAGATTGTTTATCTAGGAAGAACAGGGCAGGGAATGTGTAAGGATATATGTGCTGTTTATTTAGATCTGTAGTAGGAAGCTAATTCCTAAGCAGAAGCTCTGCTACGAAGCAGACACAGAGAGAGATATCATTAATTTATTTATTTTAATGACATTTCTTGTCTTTTGTTTTATGTGTAACAAAAAAAAGATAGTGACTGACTTCAAAGTCCATCTGAGATCCTTCATTGTTATTGATTTCCATTCAACTCCTTCCAGCGTCTCTATGAGTTGATGGCATTCAAGGGCCAAAGCTTTGTGATATATTTGCTGTGGTTTTATCAGTGCTGTACAAAGCCTCATCTCTTCTCTGTTTCCTGATTGTGGCAAGCCTGAGGATCGAAAACTAAGCTGCACTGAAGCATTTCAATATCCTATTCCACTGCAAACTCACATTAAATTTGCTATTCTCTTTGAAGTCAGCAGAAAAACCCTGACTGACATCAACTGAGTATCTGTGTTTCTGACAACATTACCGTCTGCTATAGCAGTTCCTGTGGCCGCTGAGAGTTAAAAGTAGCTGAGGCTGTTTCTCAGAGGTCGGGAACACTAGGAGTCTGGATAATTCACTCTCTAACTAGCCCAGCATCCCCTTCCCCTGTTCTTTTCAACTTGTTCTGACCTGTTAGTACCATCACTACTGTGTCAGAGGTCTGAGCTGAACTGTCAGTAAGCATACGAACGAGGGGATGGAGGTAACTGTTGGGCATGAAAGGGAGGAGGTAAGCAAGTATTTTGCTTGTCCAAGAGTGGGAATGTGCTCTCGATGAACCTGGCTATTTCTCTGAATATAGATGTTGCAGAGGATTTTCTGTAAGAGACAGGCATCCTGCCTCCAAAAATAACTTGTGCCTGATCTTTCAAAACCCGTCATAATGTACCTTGCCAGTTATATGTTGCTGAGCAGGAGGGTTGAGAGGATTATTTCAGCTGTGGCAATCAGTTTACACCTTGAACCACAAGATCGGATTACTTTTGGTATTTAATTTTGAAATATTTCCCCCAGATGTACTGTACCTTTGCGTGTTTCCCGGATGAATTTCATTTTGTTATTTCCTGCTCTTATTTCTAAGCTTTCTCAGGTCCTCTGTGTTATTTCTCTGTCTTCACTTATGTTTGCAACACTTCCTAATTTAGTATCATCTGCAAATTTAATTATTTTATCAGTTCTTTATATCACCTGATCAGTGGTTTTGAAATATTACTTAAATATTAAAAAATTGAGTTTAACACAGTCTCTGCACATTTCCCAAGGGGTATTTATTCTCTCAAATCATTTATTCTTGGGGGTTTGTGCATGGCTAGTGGATGTGTGTAAGACTACTCAATAGAAATTGCTGATGTCAATTAATGCTTTCTTTGCTCTGAAAGACTTAGTCTACAGACATCTCAAAGGTATGAAATAGCATAAATAGGGAGTGGGGGCATGGACGTACAATTGAAGATGTGGGTTTCCTATGGGAAGCCTCTAGCAAAAGTGAATGCAAAGCTGTTGCAAACATACTCCGCATCATGGGTGAAAACATAAAGTAGGAAAAGAAGACTCAGACAGTCCAAACAAGCCTCATAGTTCCTTTAAGGAGCAGGAATAGTGAAAGAAGTAGTAAAGAAAGAGGTCGAAGGGCAGTGCTTTGTGGTGCTCTAAAATGGTGTTTTGAAATTGATTTATAATAAGTGGAAACCAAGGACCTGAGAAGGAAGAGCATGAAAAGACAAAAATATTTGAAATGGCCATTGAAACAAAGCGAGTAAGAAAGAAAGCTGTGCGACCAAAAATAAAAAGATATGTTGATGTAGCTGAGGCAGCAGATGACTAATGTATGAACTCTGAGCAGTAGAATAAAGAAAAGTCTGAATTTTTAAAGTTTTTAGATGCAGTTTTATGCTAGCATCTAAACAAACATAGTTGAATATTTCAGGTGACTTTCCATTAAATGATTTACTAACATGCAACATACATTGATTCATTTTTTAAAATCTAGCTGTTTGGCAGTTTAGTGAGAGTTTGTCTGGCAAGTTCCTTATGCAACCTCTTTGTTACGGCTTCATGCAACCTCATGGTTCTTGCAGGTTATTTTTTTCCTGTACTTGTTTGACTTCAGTGGAGGTTCCTTACTGGGCTGACATGTCTTTATGAATTGCTTGCTCTTCCTTACCTTTTGTGATTGCCTACGTTCTTACTCCAGAAGAAAGAATGTAATGAGATACTTTGTTTACTGGTTTTCTTTTTACGCAACACAATTTGTCTCTTGCATTCTACGAGGAAATTTTATTTAGTGGCTTTTAGATTATTATTTAATAGCTATATCCCCAGTATAATGGATCATATTTCTCAATTACTGCCACTTTGTATTTTAGATACTTTTTTAGGCCTAATCGTAAACCAGGTGCTAGGTGCTAGCAAACACAAAGTTGAAAGCGTGGGCTTTGTCCCAGTAAATTTGCAGCTTACTGAGAGTTGTCACTCATTCAGCTGTTCTGGTGTTTGGAACTGATAACATCTCATTTTAAGCATTGTTAGTGATCTAAAACATAGTCTTCACCAAACTGGAGATTTTAATGCACATGCTTTGGAAGAATGAAACTGGGAAAGGTTAGGTGGGTTCCCTGGTGGTGTTTTTAAACTAAAGTTTAATTTGCAAGACCACAGGAAGGTGATGGTCAGATCACCTCCTTAAAATAAAATAGTGCTCTGTACAAGAGCTTGTCATGATGCCCAAAGCTTTTTGTGCAGGGTATCCAGCATTCACATAGTCAAACTACAGGTATCTAGCCTGTGTGTGTAAGCTAGGTGTCTAGGTTCTTCGTACACTTGATAAAGAGAGGTAGGTACCTACACCCTCATTGTCCTCTGGAAGTTCCACTTTCATGTAAACTGCCTAGCTTAGGGATCTAAGGGAAGACTGGATCACTGCCCCAGTGTGTAGCCACCCCGCTATCTCCAAGCAGGGGTCTGAACAGGCAGAGTCCCAACAGTGAACAACTATGGTTTGGGGGTTTTTTTAAGAGTTATATTACTGAATCTAGAACAATCGTCCACAGCTCCAATCACAGCTATGCTTAGAAATCAGTTTTATTGGGAGGGGGTCAGTGGGGAAAGGCTTGCAGTTTACACAGAAAAAGAGTCTGTTGGAGAGGACTGGATCCAGGAGCTCGTCTGTAAATGAAAGCATTGCCCTTGCTAGGCTACACTCCAGTGGAAAAAAAAAAAAGGCCCAGTGCAGTTCTCTGGGAACCTCACTTATTAAGTAATTTTAATATAGCTGTAACAAGCTCCCTTTAAGCCAGACCTTGGGTAAGGCCTTAGAAATGCTCAGCTGTGCCATGTGGCTTATAACAAATATCACAAAGTATTGATTTATTCCATAACTGCTCCCTGCCATGTGTTATGTAAATAACAATGTTTGATAGAATGTGTGGTTCTTCATGCTGTAATGCATAGGTCTTGGGGAGGTCTTGAGTCAAAAGATGAAAAGCCAACAGCCTCCAGTTGTCCTCGGGATGTGTGCGTGACGCTGCAGCTGCACACACATGCACCAAGCCCTCCCCCTTTGGGTGCATTTTATAATGATGGTTTTAATGTTTTGTCTGGTTCTGATCTGGGTGGGTATAATCTTCTAATTACATAACTTTGAGTTTTCTTAGGTTGTCTCCACCTTTAACACTGTTAGTAACTCTCCACTGGAAAAACTAAATTCAGAGTGCTTTCACTGCATATGTTCATATCTATATGGATTTAACTTAGAAAAAACATGCAGTCTGAAAACACCACTAATTGTGCTCCAGCTTGTAGGTTGCAGAGCAGCCTCGTTCTTTTTTCCCACAGCCAAGGGAAGGCCTCAAGGCCAAAATGTCACCTCAGATTTCTTTTGATCTCAACTTATATTTTATTAACCCTTTTAACTTCACTGAGGGTGTGCAAGGAAACATGTATATTCCCTTTCATATAAAACCAGTGTTGTCCTTACATCTTGCGTGCAAATGTATGGACAGTTTTTCATACAAAGGATTGTTTAGATGTAATCTATATGCCTTGTGAGTTACAGATAAGAAGGGGCGGGTAGCATTTATTCTGCAATGTTTATGATTTATTCCCCTTTTATTTTCTCTCTTTAACTCCATCCAAAATATTTCTGAGAGTCTTAGTGAAATACAATACTAGAAGCCTTTAATGGCACCTTTTCATCTCACAATTGCAGAGTGCTTTTCAGGGCTTAATTAAATTTTACAGCACGCCTTTCAGGTGAGTGTAATTTGAATGCATCCATTCCTGTTTGTGAGGAAACTGAGGCAGGGAGTGGTGATTAACTCGAGGCTGTGAGCCAAACAAAACGTCAGGGTGAGAATTATGGCCCAGGAGATATGATTAGTATCATACAATTCCAGCACGATTTTGTTCTTAAAGATTTCATCAAAAGGGCAACACAAATGGTGGCCGCCTGATCTGGCAGAGGAGCCAAATAGCTTCTCCAGACTCTTCTTTGCCTTAGCCTTTGCGATGAGTAGTGGTTTATGCCTCAGTCCAGTTTTGGGGCTTCTCAAATCTTTGGGCATTCCAGATGTTTGCTCAGCCCTCCAAAACGATCAGAAGAAAACGAGTGGATGATCACATTCTACCTCCATCTTCTCAGCGTATGGCATAGGCCTCTCACCCCTTTCCACTGACAGTTCTGTTAGGGCGGGCTCTGAATGCATCCGTCAACTCCTAAAGCCATGGTCGTCTACAAGATAAACTCTGTAATATGAGTTGCAAAAGGCATGGGGCTCCTTGCCTGGTCCTTGCTAGTGGCGAATGGGGAGTTTTTCATCCCTCTCTTCACTGAAAACTATTGAAAGCAGCCTGTCCTCTTCTGCAGGTAGACAGATGGAAGGGAAGAAAGCTGCTGGGAGGAAAGTGTTCATTTAGTCTGCACATTTATCTTACAAAGATCCTTTATAGATTCAATTATCAGCAGCTAGTACCCAAGCACAGTTACAGATGATGCTGTAGGATAGGCCATAAAGCATCATACAGGAGTGGGAAGATATACTTTCTGACCCCCCGGTGATCCTGGGTTGAAAATCATCCCTGCTTTGACCAGAGCCTGCCTGTCAGGGGAATGGAGCTCTGTGAGCCTCTCAGGCACGTTTGGCTCCCTGCTCTGTGCTCCTGTCTGCAGAGGGCATGGTATTATCTTGCCTGCCTGGCACACCTGGAACTTATGTGCACTGGAATTTAAAAAGTGGGCCATGGCCATTTCTTTGAAGGTATGTGAAAAAAGGCTGATATCAAGCACATGAGAAATCACAGATAGTGTGCAGGCTGAGAGTGCCCTTCCCTTTGGACCAGCCACCATGGTGAGAAAAGGTCTTTGGTTGCGAGACAGACTCATAACAAGCAGAGCAGTAGTTTTAATGAGTTAAGGAAGCTGTCTTCGGGAAATCAGTGGTTTGAATTAACTTTTCATTCTCTCAGCAGAGAAACCAAAGACTGAATGATGTCCCTTTGTCACGAGAAACTAGTCTCAGACCTAAAGGAAAGAGAGAGGACGCTCTTGCTGTTGAATGCATGGTCCTTCTCTGCCTGGCTCTGCTGGAGCCTCAGCCTGCACCAGGCAAGCACTACCACATCTGGACTTTCCAAAGCCTGAGCAGAGGACTTAGCACGGCTGACTCCCGTCCCTCCAGGTAGGGTATGTAATGTGGTAACACAGTATGCTTTCCGTGTGCTTTTTGGTAGCCACTAGGCAGGTATAAAGGAGGCAAAAAGAAGTTCTCTATTTACAGCGTTATCAGGCTTACCTAAAAGTACTTACCTGAGTGTGAAATGGCTCCTCACAGTCCTGCAGAGGCCAATCTTCCACTGCTGTTCTATGAAATGGGCATTGTGCGATTTGTCTTTTTATCAGAGTAATATAATCAGAGTACAAATGAGGCCATGCAATTGCTCAACAGTTTTTGTTACTTATCATTGATCATCTTTCCAATACCTTTCTTTTCTCCTTCACGCTGACCTCTTCTAATAGTGAAGTCAACAGCTGTGGCCACGTGCACAGGACGTACTTTGACAGCAGTAGGGTTCAGCTGACAGACTCTGGAATATATTATTTCAGCAGCGTCATCTGGGTCTGTAGCTGGCTCTTCTATAAGGTTGAAGGCCTTGGGTTTTTTTCTCCTTTTCATCTTCTTTCCACTACACCAGCATTGCAGAGGGACCTTAAAGTATGCGTCGGAAAGCGGGCCTTGGGGACAGGCTTTACTTCAGGGTTAGAAACCCAGCTTTTTTTAATTTACAAGTGCTTGCTTGTGTGTAAATCTGTTTCACTACCCTAACTTCACATCAAAGTATTTGAGCTGTGCTGTACTTGATGAGAGCAAGAGTGCATGTTTGTCATTGCATAAGCAAAATGAAAATACCTTCAGGAACAGGGAGACAGAGACCTGAGCACAGCACGCCTTAGAGGATTTGCCACTAATTTCAATGACAGAAAGTTGTTTGTTTTTTTTCACGTTAGCATTCCTCCAGATTAAAACTTCTGCAATAAATGCTATTCTGAACCTTGCTTATGATTGAGGCTATTTCACAAGGGCATTTAGGCTCCTTCGAAACCCCTGTGTGGGGTGCAACTAGTGACTTGGGAGACTCGAGGCCACTGGGAAAGAGAGCAGAAAGTGCCCAGGACCCTAACTCTCCTCTCACAGAGCACAGACCACCCCCGTTGACCCCACTGCCTGAGCCCCTCAGCCGTCAGGAGAGCCACGGCAAGAAGTCAGCCATGTGTATCAGGAGGAATTTCTGCTGATCCCATGCCGGGTAGAGCAAGAGGAATTCCTTGTGAGCAGAGAGAGCGCCCTTGAGATCAGGATGCATCCCAGCTCTTTGGTGAGAATGATTCCAGAGCGGTGTTTAAGTGTTTAGTTTTCAGGAAGATTAGCTGCACCTTTCATTTGTCCTTTGAAGATTATTTTTGCTCTGTAAAAGGCTTTAAAAAAATGGCAAACCAGTGCACAGGCACATACAAAAAAAGAAGAAAATGCAGGGTTATGGAAGAAGCTGAGATTCTATCTGTTTTATTGAATGGTCCTGGAATATAGTAACACGGGGACAGTCGCATGCTTAATCATCTCACTCTTACAACTGGAAACGATGCTTGACAACAGAGTGCGCTGATATGAATGTAAGAATTGGGGAAAGAAAAAAAAAACCTAAGGAACAAAATAAGCATAAAATGTAAACAAAATTCTGCTAGGAGTATTTGTAGTGACAGATGCTTTGGTAGATAGGGCAAAAAATATATTCCTTTCTCCTAAAGGGAAATAGGTGGAAGTCCATCAAATAAACTTTGTCCTGGCATATTTTATTTTTGCGTGGAGGAAAAGGAAAAGATCTTTTTTGATGTGGGCTTTTTTTTTTTCCCCCCTTCTGCTGTTTTTTCCTTTTCTGCCATACCAGAAAAAAAGATCATGGAAGATAAGCCAGGCAAAAGAAAAAAAAAGGTGGG
>NW_009260182.1:4981323-5058735 GCF_000687185.1 Egretta garzetta | reverse complement strand
TTTAATGTTCTCATTATTGGTTACGCTGTTGTGTATATTTCTCTGTCAGCACTGCGGACCCATCTGAACTGCCAAGGCACTTCAAAGCCCTGCAGGTCATTTATCATCCTCCTGACGCTGCGAATGTTCAGCCTCAGCTGAGTGCCAGGGATTTGTTATGACTTGAGAGCCAGCTGACAGACAGGTCTGCTGCAAAAAGGATTCCTTTTTGTCACACTGCGAAAACATCAATGTTCCTATAATGGCCTACAACTGTCAAAGGGGACTGCCACCTGACAGTTGTGTGGTCTCACTAATTTGCAGCCCGGTGACTTGTTTCCTTGAGTTTAGATTCAGTTACGGTGTCACATGCAAACAGGTCACCATCTGTCGTCCTGTGCCGGGGGCACATTGTAGGGGGTGGAGAGGGAGAGGAGGAAAAGATGAAGTGGCAAACTGGGGGTGGGGGAGATGCGAGGGGGGTGTGGGGGGAAGAAAAGTTTATGCAAATCAAAGCCGTGTCTTTATTTCAGATTCCCGTTTCCTGAACGTTTCTAGCCCACCACAATGTGAATCTCTGAAAGTTGTGATGAAAATCAAGGCAGGGAAAGAAAGGACCTTGCAAACAGCCAGAGCTAGTGAGAGAGGAGGGGGGAGAAGAGAGAGAGAGAGAGAAATATCAGGGCTTTGTTTCCTTTCCCAGGCCATGACATGATTAATCGTTTTCTTCTGATCTAATTTTGGAACATGAAAAACAGCACATTTGTCTTGAAGAAAAATGATGTGCCGTACTGCGCAGATGGAAATTTCGAGCAATGAAAAAGATTAAAGTGAAATTCCACTCCTTAGACCTAATCATGAGTTGTAGATTATTCTGTCGTTCTAACCAGATGGTAGGCTTGATTCCACAACCCCCTTCTTATATTAATGAATACTAGACTGTTATATTTGACTTAGGTAAGTGAAATGTCTATCAAGCCTAATGGACTGCCAGCCAGCATAACACATGTTGTACCACTGAGGGTCCTTGCTGCATTTTTCATGTTTTATACTAATGTAGAACATTTTGTTTCCTACTGTTTTCCATCATTGTCACTGTTTGCTAAATATTTTCACATGTAGGGGGAAAAAAGTAAAAAACTTGTGTCCAGAGCTAATTTCCTCACGTTGGTCGCAGCTATAATTCTACAAGTAAAACAGTCACCCGAAGCAATGCATACAAGAACTCAATAGTAACTTGATTAAGTTCCCAGTCAACAAGACTGCACTAGGCTGTATGTTAACAAACCTAATTATAGGCAGCATGGTGATAAATTGTGCAGGGTGCGTGTAGCACATCTCTGAGGTCATGTCTAGAAAAGAAGTTTTGCCCCAGGGGACAGGGATGGGGTGTCATTTCTAAATAAAGTAAACACAGGTTCACTGATGTTTCCCATTGGGTTGCCTTCCGCTTTCTGACAAACGTTTTTCTAGCAGGGGTGTCCCAAGAGATCCTGAGGCTGGGGGATTCTCTTTAACCTTTCCAACTGTGCAGTCCTGTGACCGCCATGTAACTTCTACCATGCTTGGACTTGTCAGAGTCACAGGTACTGGTAATCGTACGTTAGGATGGATGCTACCACTTGTGCTTAGAAACCGTGTTATCGTTTTCAGCATTTAGCCAAGCAAAATAATACTTCTCATCTGTGCTGAATGTGAGAGCAGGGTGGGATCTTTCCCTTGTACATAAAGTAAAAAGGTAAAAATTTCTGGTTTCTTCTGTCAGAAAAGCAAGAGTTGGGCCTTTGTTGCACCCAGCATGTGCGTGAGTGCCTGCCCCCGGTTCTGTCGGGGAGCACGCCACCAGGTAGGGGAAGCGTGCGTGCACAGGGCTAATTTTAGATGTTGAAAGAATCAACAGGATGCGTGGATCGAGTTACTCTCTGCCTAGGAGAGAACAACTCCAGAAACTCGAGTAAGCAGGCAACAGTTGTCCAAATCTGGACTTACTAAAGTGTGATAGATATAGTAAAGTTATAAATGTTCATTTAGGCTGAGCAAATCCTGGTAAAGGATTTTGCCATTACCTGGCAAGGCATCGAAGTACACCTCCTAACCAAGTAACTAGGATATTTGCATTTGAAGAGGAAAATCTTTTTGACAATGGAATGAATTTAAAGCTTCCATTACTGCTTTAGTGATTTTATTCTCAGGTTTTTAAAACTATTTCTTAAGGTTACAATTCCGAACTCCGAAGGACATACCTTCCTCAGCGAAGCTACCATTGATGTTAACAGCTGAATAAAGACTTTCGGCTTGCACCATAGAATAAACTCCAAATGGCCCCCACTGTGAGTGCCCTACACTTTGGACCCTCTTGGTTGACAATTTTCCCTTTTTCTCATACACACAATGCTCTTTGAAAGGATGAGGTGCGGAGGTCCTGAGCAGAATTCCTGTGTTTTGCTCATTGTATCTCGCCTGTGCTAAAAGCAAACAAATTGGAAGGCTTAAATTAGTATGTCTCAAAATGCTTCTCTTTGTAATTAATTATAAAAAAATATTTTTTTTATTTGTACTGATTATATCTGTCCAAGAATACAAACTAAAATACCAAGACGCTTTCACCACATTTCTGTTATGGTTGGATTTAGATTCTGTTTTAGCCCTCCCTAAAGCTCACTCTCATGGGATTAAAAATTTTCCTTGATGAGAATCCCTATGCAAGAAGTTGCATGGGAATTTTTTTTCAATTCATTTAGGACAAAACCCTCACTTGCCCTCCGTTTACTGAGAGCGGTATAGAGGAGTCAGTTACCCCTTAAAAATGATCTGTGCAGATTACCAGTCTGTGTAGTTCATGTCCTCTGGGGAAAGCTGGCTTTTTGCAGTGTTGCTTCTCTTCTGCACGGGGCGTGTGGAGCTGAGTTGGCAGTGAAGGGAAAGTAATTTGTTCCTGACAAGGGCCAGTAGCAGACTATTTCTTCACTGGAAGAAAGTGACAATCAAGCAGGAAATTGCGATTGCAGTTCCTTATTTGAACTGATCTTTCTTAGGAGCTGGTAGACATATCTTAACTTAGCCTTTAGCTTGTTTTCCTCAGTCTCATGGTTTTGCTTTCCGTGAAATGTCAAGGACCTTGAATTCCTGCAGTGTTTACAGTTTGGCCTGTGGAATTTGTGGCCTGCTCAGAGTGTCACAACTTTACAATTTTATCGTGGAAGTAACACAGGAAAGGCAGGCATTGCTTGCTCCTCCCCTGGTAGAGTTTCCCAAGAATGACTGCAGCTTGGGGAGAGGACCTTGACCCACTGAGGGAGAGGATAACACACCTGAAGGGGAGAGCAAACTGCCTTTTGTTGTTGAATCCTTACTAAGCCAACTTGTTTCCAAGCGCAGGGATGGATGGATGGATGGATGGCTGTGCTATAGCTATATGCAAGCCTCGGAAAGCACTTGTCTTCCTGCAAGAGCGTATTACAGCCTTTCTGTTCTGCAGTGGGTTACCACCCTGCTGTAACTTTGACTGATGGCAAGTGATGGGAACAGAAAATAAAGGTCCATAATTGATGCTCAGTAACACTGCCTGGGAGGGCAAGACCTCAGCCAGGTGGAACATCTATACAGGTTTGGAAGAAGGTTACTTAAAGCAGGGTCAGTGAGATGTCTGCCAGTTTCCACGTGTCCAAACTCTGCATGAGTGCTCGGAGCTGGGGTGCTCACACTCATGTTTCAAATTAGTACGCCCACATAGGCCTCGTGGCTCTGAGTCAACCTGACATTAACTTTCTGAAAACAAGAACCTATGGCTCCTAGCATTTCTTATGAGAGGATCACTTACTCGAATGGTGGATGCCCTTCTAAAATCCTAGGCCATCCAAAGATGGCTTTTTCACGCTACCTCCCCACATCCTACCCTTCTTGGTTGCCTGCCTACCTTCTGAGAAAATCGCCCTATTCATACTTCTGACCCAAGGCTCAGGTCATCGGATGCCAAAGCCATTGCCCCCGGTCAAAGTAGGTCCCTCTGGTGGGACTGAGGGCAAGGAAGGAAGGAATACACTCATCTGGACTGCAAAACCATCGCTTACAATAGTTCTCATGAGAGGAGTGACAAGTCTTCCCCCCCCAAGATGTTTATTTCCATTTTACACATATTCCCAACTTCTCGTCCTCCATGCACTCTTCTCGCTTTTGTCCCCTGTAACTTTCATCAGTTTGTTTCTTTCCTTTCAGACGTGCTTAAGGCACAGCAAAAGTTGATACAATCTAATACAAACTTCCCTGTTTGGTGTGTCATAAAATGTAGTGCCTGGTGTGTTCATTCCCCTCCTGTCATCAAGTGCCAGCTTCAGCAGTGCTTAGTGCCTCCAGGTTCTTCCTGCTGTCATTTTCACTTCCCCCCAAGGACTAAACATTTAAAAACTGAGAAATCCTAACTGAGCTCCTAAGTAACACTTGAACCACACTGATCTTGGGTAAACAGTTCCCAGAGTGTTACCATTCCTGATGTTGAAAGAGCAGATCAGTGAAGGAAGAGAATGTGCATACAAATTCTCAGTAATCAGGCAGCCAGCTAATTTCTAAATATTGACAGATTCCTTTAGAAGCTATTAATTTTGTTTACATTTAAACTGACACACAAGCTAATGAGCCTACCATTTACTCATGAAAGACTTTTACCCAATTTTTAATAAGAGCTAATGGTTTAAGGCTTAATTTAGGGAGAGGAATTAAAAAAAATAATGTAAACCTGGGTGCTTTTTTGTCCATTTCTTATAGAAGTATTTATGTATTTAAGCTTTTTTCATTAAACTGCTTTTTGCAGTTTACCCAGCAGACAAGTAAGAGGAAAGACTACCCATTGCCCTTTGGGCAGAACTTTTTTTGCGCCGACGCATACCTATGTGGGAGGTGATATCAGGTGCTGAAGAAACACCTGATCTTTTGTTGGCCAGAAGCCAGCCTTTCAGCATAGGAGTAGGTGTATATTTTTATTGAAAGGTAAACCCTAGGTCTTCAGTAAGCAGCAACATTTCTTATTTAAACCGGGCTTTAGACTCCCATCTCCTTCCAAGGTATAGGTTGGGTTGTGTCAGGGCCCTGATTGGAATTTATGGCTCTGGTGAGGCTCACCTGGGATGCCCACCCACAACCCTTGCCTGCAGGTCCAAGAGCATGATTTCGGCTCAGCCTTGGGCACCCAGATGTCCCCTAAACCAAGTTATAGGTGTTCCTGTGCCATCTGTCTGCTGCTCTGGCTTCCTGGCTGGTTTTCTAGGGTGGACTCCAGAGCTGCCCTGCAAGGTAGCTTTGTCTCCTGCCCTGTGTCCTGAGTGGACCTTAGACCTGTGTCACAGACTCATTTCCAGCCTCCTCTCCTGGCTGGGCTCCCTGAGAGGATCCTGCACTCGACTATTTTTCTCACCTAATCTGGGGCTGTCAATGGACCCCAACACAACCACCAGTCCAGTCCTGTTCAGACAATGTGGGGTGGCACTCAGATTACTCTCGTTTCCCAGCTTATTCTCTCCTTGGAGAAGCCCTGCTCTTGCTGCTCCCTGATGAGTGGCCTTTTTTAGGTTTCAGGATCAGTAAGTATGCAGTGCAGCAGGAGAGCTCCCAGCCAGCCTTCCTTTAGTCAAGGTCTGGCCCATCTGTGGCCCCATCTCATGTTCCCTGCTTAAGATAAACAGGGTTTGCTTGAACATCTCGCTGCTACACATGGAACAACTCTGCTCAGAGCTCTTGTATCAAAGTTGAAGATGTCTTCTCAGGCCCATGAGCACGGGTTTTCAAGGGGCTGGGGACAAGCCTGTTACTGATTCTACTTGGTTTTGCAAGTATAATTGATTCCTGCTTCAACATGTAATCTTTTTTTTTCATTTAGGCACAGAACTCTTTAACCTGCCGTGTGACTTTGTGCAGATTCAAAATGGCCTCCCTGCCCCCATTTGTTAGTGGAAGGGGTAGGGTTTCCCTGATGCAGTGCCAAATTTATATATAATTTGAAATGTTCTTCTAGATGAGATGCTGTGTTCTGTAGTCCTCAAGGAAAGCATAATTTCTTTGGGGATATATGTAAATACACTGATATCCGAAAAACCCCCAGTATTTATAAAGGAAACAGTTGAACATCTAGCCTGTATCCAAGTTTCTGTTGTGGTTATTGGTTTTTTAGAAGCATATACTCACGGTAAATCCATACCAAATTTCTCAGGTAATTTGACAGAAGAGTACGTGAAGAAAGGCTTCAGTGTAATTGGTGACTATCTAACATAAGCTCATGATAGCAGATGACTGATGAAATGCTGACGTTTCCTTAGTCCTGCCTCCTCTTCTTTCTGGGGTGCTGGCTCGGAGAGCACTTATTAGCTGGTGGTTTTACCACATTGCTAAAATTAATTTCCAGATTGATGTAAAATTAAATCACAGACTTCTACTTCTATGGAGAATAGTAGCCACTGGAAATAAGGAAATCTTGCTTGCCTCTATCCTGTGACACGAATGTTAATAATAACCTCTAGCCCAGGTTAATATCAGGGTCAAGAAAATATCAGTCAGAACTGTGATTTATATGATCAACTATAGAATTTAAGCACTGAGTTCTCATTAATCTCAGTGATAATTATTTAGCTAAATCCCCATAGCCTTTCAAAGATATGCCAGTGTCCTACTACTATTTTTGTCATGTTCATACATAGTGACAGATTTTGTAAAACTTCTTTCTTAAATGAAAAAAAACCCTGACATGTCATACTGATGAATAGCAGTAAAAACTTAGAAGACAACCTGATTAGATTTCCTATAGCAAAAGTATATTATCAAACAAAATACAGGTTTTGAAATGCAACACCCCAAAAGAAGTACAGTAGGCTGAAAATCCCCATAATGAGAAATCCATGAGCCTAAATATTTGGTGGTTTTGATTTGCTCACTTCCTCAGGTTAATGTTTCTTCAACATGTTTCCAATTCTTTTTTTTTTCCAGCTGAATTGGTAGTTGTACTTTCAAAGGTGATGATTTGCAAATGATGATTTCCAGCCTACTGTATTCTGTGTATGGCAGAATGTCCATCAAGATGCCTGTAGGTAACATTAGTAGCGCAATCATTCAAAATGCAGCCTGACAGCATTTCAATCAATTCATTTTTCAACACTAGACATCAAATATACATTGCAAACCCAGCACCTGCTCTACTTGTAGCATGACATCAAATAGGTTAGCCTCGGGTCCTAAGACAGAGGCTGTCTCTTGAACTGCTACGTTAAGAATTGACTTTGGCAATGATACTCTTGAAGATTAACACTCCACCAAAACTGGCGCTCAACCTACAATACAATCTAATCCCTTCACTCCTTGTGTTTCTCTCTCTCGGCACAGCCCACAGGAGCTCTGTCTCTGCTAGATGAGCCAGCCAGAGTCCAGCTCTTAACCTCACGCTGTAGAGATTCACTTTTACAGCAAAGGTGTCAGCAGAATGGCAGCCTTACGTCTATAAAAATTTGCCCCAGGTCTGAGCTCCTTGGGGTCAGCTTCTTTCTTTCAGTAACAGCTGCATTGCAGTACCCCTAGAGGCACCTTGGGGTGGCAAATTTTGCAACTCTTCATGCTGTCTTGGTGGGTGTATCAAGACCTACCTTTTTTAAACATCAGGGGAAGCACTAGGTTAATATCCAACTCCTGTGACCCTGCTCTTGAGATGAAGAGGTCTAGCTACTGCCATCCCAGGACTTTTTTGTCTTTTGCTGGGGATCAAGTTAATGGTGCCCTTCTAAGTCCTCATTTCGCTTTTGTACTTTAGGCTGAAGTAAGGTCTACTCAACCTATACTGTGTCTGCTGGATCTTCTGAGTCAGATCCATAATTCCCTTTAAATGGGAGGACAACTAGCTACAGTCAAACACCATGGAGGTGCTTGAGAAAGCAGGCAGGTGCTGGGGATGCCCAGGATTTCAAATTCAGAGTAATAAAAAAGGCATGCCAGCACTCATAAACCTTAGAAGGATGGCATGAATCCCCCTCCTTCTGTTCTGTTTGCTAGGAGGCTTTGGTGCTGATGGCATAAATCAGGAGGATGAACATCTGGGAGATGAATCAGACGAAATAGTACTGGAAAGGCGTTGTCAGATGGTTGCAACAGTGGTGTACCCAAGGGCTTGCAGACCACTGTGCAGCACAGGTGCAGTTTGGGCCTTCAGAGGCGACCCTAGGAGACAGGAGTGGGGACCCAGGTGCGACAGGTTTATAAGGAGAAAATTTTGATGTGACCTATTTACCACGTACATCACCACCATCCCTACCGGTGCTGTAGGAGATGTGATCTTTTATGCCTATAGGGACAACACGTGGTTCAGTCCTGACTGAACCCCAGGCACTAGGCAGGATGGTGCTGGTCACATTAGCACACCAATCCCACAGTCAGGGATTGCAGGTTTGTGTTTCTCATACGGGGCAATGTCTTCCTCGCAGCACACACAGTGAAATGGGTGACAGCTGCTCTCACCGTTAGCTTTGAGCCCAAAGCGGGCAGGAGGTTTGTGTCCCCTCAACCTGCAGGAACCACCTTCAGTCGCGTTCCTGGAGCTCCTTGGAGGGCACTGCCCAGGTTATTGCTGCCACTCTTGGCAAGAGACGCTCCACATCAGGAATGCAAGTGCAGTGGGAGATATACATCCCACGTGGCACAAACGGGGTTAATGTAGGGGCCCAGATAATCACATAACCTTCACAGATGAATCAAACAGCTGAGTAGAAAAAGCTGTCATAAATACTTGCTGTCCTCGAAGAGTTAATGGAGGAAGAGGAATGCTGTGTTAGAAGATGATGCAGTAGAAGCAATGTATGGACAGACTTAATGAAAGGTAGGAAACTGTATAGAGGTGGGAGAGATGATTCAGAGCTGGTTAACCCAGTGTCTTTGGGGAGGAGGGATACTTTTGTCTCTGAGGAGTGACCAAATCTCTTCACAGTGGAAATGTTGGGCTCTGGAAATAGACAGGCTGGATGCTGCTAAATCCCAGGGTAGGGCAAGGTCCCCGCAGGCCTGCTCCGTCTGCTCGTTGGGACGTTCATCTGACTGCTGCACTGTCAGCATGCAGGCTCCCAGATGGTAAAAGGACTCACAAGCCAGCCTGAGTGCTTCCTGGGGACACAGATGTGCTCCGAAGATTGCTTTGGTATTTATGTGAAACGACTGCTTTTTATTAAGAAGTGTTGAAACTAATAATAAATATTTATAAATTACTTTAGTGAATTAAATTATTGACGTAATGCAAACACAAATATTTCTTAGGAAAGTGAATAAACATATAAAGCTACATTACTTTGTAAATGAATTCATTAGTATTTATTACAGGAAATTACAATCAATTATTAAGCATTATGATGGCTTGCTTGGAGAATGGATATATTATTTTCCCTATTATTAATAACTTCAATTACCAACTTTAAGTACTGGTGATTTCCCCCACACATCCCAGGGCACTAATTTTTATACCGCATCTAAAATATATTTAAGTGTTTTTGGTTTGGGTAGCTTTGTAGTACACAATAAATAGTTGAAAATAAAGTTAATTTCCTAGTTGCTACGTGGAAATAGAAGCTCTGGGTGTCCCTTAATCAGTTATGACCTAGCTTGGGAGAGCTGGTTTGTATTGTGCAATAAGAAATGTATTTCTCCAAAGTCTTCTGCATCATAACCAAAATGCCAAGAGGCCAGGTTTCCTCCTGTCCTTTCTGCCATCAAACAAGAGTTTATACTCTCAAAAGCTTGCTGCCCTTACACCTACTGTATTAAATTGGTCTAAGAAAATATATTGCCTCAAAAGTGTTTGTAGATTATGATGGCCTCACTGTTGGACCTATGATTATCCCTGATGTTAACCTGGTTGTCCCTACTACAGCCTTGTAGACCTCCAGTAATTAGACCTATTACACAATATTCAGACAATCAGTTTTCAGGTATCTTCATTTGTCAAGCAGATGCATAACCTGAATGTAATTTTTTGGCTTGTCACCACAGGTCTTCACATCCCCAAATCTGTGCTCTAGTTCTCTTCCCACATTCCTTCCTCTAGCACTAATGTGCTCTGATCTCTCAGGTTTCTCCTTCTGACTTCTTAGCTACCCGACTGTGTGCTTGGGACACACAAACTCTCATGTAGACATGAACATTTTCACTTCTCAATTACCACAATTAACTTTGCACCCAGTATCTTGGTAGAAATGGGGGTGCCTGGCCACCGTATCTCTGATCACCCCACCTTCTCGCAGGGTACTGCAGCACCCCCTGAACCCCAGTCATCCTTACAGTCTCCCACAGCCCCCCTGCTGATGGGAGCAATGGCAGCTAGGAGCAGTTGCCATCCCTTCAGTGCCCAGGCAATCAGCACACAACCCATAGCCAAAGTGAATGAAGGTGCTAATGAGGACACCTGCACTGATTTGATGGTGATATTCAGCTGTTGAACCACTCACCAGACTATAAAAGCAGTGAGGTGGCTTAACAGAGTATTTTGCTTAATACCGAGGAGCAAAGGCACTGTCTGTGCATGGTTGGGTTGCTTTATGGTACCTCATAAAGTGCTTTATGCTAGAGCAAAGCATAGTTATTCTAGTTTTACTAGAAGTGGGATTTAAAAATACATGTAATTAAATTTTTACACATTCTTCTGTGAGTTGCTAAATAACTTCAATGCCACTAAATGAACAGATCGTGAATGTTGTGAATAGGTTTGGCTATCTGGAGAGGGGGTAAGGGGAGGGATGTTATAGCAGAGCTCTTTTTAGGTTCCTCAGGTTTTTTCTTATGTTTTCAACACAGAGAAGTGAATGAATTCTTTGTGAAAGTTGCTGGATGGACAACTCCTGTTTATTTTCACAGGTCCTGGAGGAACAGCAGTGGATTCCCCTGCCTTGCTTCACCTCTCAGGCTGGCCCCCTGTGTGTGTCTCGCACATAAGGAGCCCTGTTTGATCACTACCCTACTTTTCAGTTGAGACTATCTAAGGTAAGTGTTTTCTTTGTGGGGAAGCAAAGCATTTCTCCTTTGTTTTTCTGTCAGTAGGAGTGGTTGGCCATTGAGTAGGTATGACCAAGTCAGCTGATGCAGATCAAAGAATGCTGATGTGATGCTAATAGTTTGTATTAGCAATAAGTGTGAGATTTTACTAATGCCTTCTGAATAATCATTTTGCATTGAAGTATTTCCTAAGTAGGAATATAAAAAAAGTTGCCTGGAATTTGCTATATAAAGTTATGTGATGAACATGCATTGATTTGGCACAGCTGTTATTTTATTAAATCAGTTATTGTCATGCTTTCAGTTCTGATGCATTTACAGTAATGATTTCCCTCTAGAAGGACTTGACTGAGATGGGATCCTTTGCATTCTATTGTAACAATTAAATATTTATTTTTATTTTTTTTCTACATTTTAAATAGTAATTTCCTGTGGCAAAGCACTTTGATATGCTCTGGTCAGATGGAAGACATCATAGAAGAATTCTGTTGCTGTCAGAATTGAATGAGTGCTGAAAAATGTAAGTAATGATTCAAGTTTAGAAATAATTTAACTTAAGCTGGATTTGTGCTGTCGTTGCTCAGTGCAGTAGTGTTTGAAAGACTTGGTTGCAAACTGGAACCCTGCTGTGCTAGAAGCTGTATTCACACTGGAGAAAAAGGTAGCCACTGCTCTGAAGTGCATCCAGTTTTCCTGCAAACTTTTAAGGAATTAGGTTGGAGGTTCATTTTGTTTGCTTGCTTTGGTGCTTTCTCTGGCTTTTTTGTTTTCTTCTTTCCTGAATGATAACAAAAGTTTATATTGAATGCAGGTGTTGTTTTAATTGCCTAGAATACATTTAGGTGTTGTTATCTGAAGGCTTCATCCACTGAGGTTAAGGAAAACCCTTTCCTTTACTTCTCTGCTCTGCAGCAAGTTCTCTGTTCTTTGACTATCTTACTTCACATTCTTAAACATGTGCAAAACCCGTGGTAAATCTTAACGAGGGCAAGTGTCACCGACCAGCGGCTAGAATAAGTATATTTCAAAAAGGGCACAGCCATCCTCAACCTGTTCCAGGCAATCCTTGCCTGACCTCCACAACCAGAACTACAGAATGTGGCGTATTCAAATAAGGCAAAAAAGTTGTGGCTGTTTCACTGCCAATACTTACCTTGTGTGTATAATTGCTCCATGACATTGAAGGCAAAATTAGAAAACCAGTGGTATTCCAGAAGGGACTAAGCCTGCTCTGCTGGGACTGTTCAGCTTCACAAAAATATTGTATTCTCAGCATTCATCTGCTAAACCTGATCTGAAGGTCATTTGAGGTCTGGAGCCGATAGAAGTTTTTCTATTCGCCTTGGGGGCAGAATTGGGTCTTAAATGATCTAAGACTTTCCCTTCCCCAGAAAGGCGCCTACATTCACTTGCACAATTATTTGGTGTGAACTAAATTTAAACTCTGTAGCCAGCTAATAAATTTAAAACAGTTAAATTTGTTTTTCCTAGCAACGGGGTTTTAGCCAAGGCCTGTGAGATTTAGAAAGGGAAATGTGTGTGTGTGTGTCTACATAGGTGTGCATAATATGTGTGCATATATATAGTAGTAAAGCTTAAATTGTACCTTTTGAGTACTTTTGATATTCATTTGATTAGTACATAGATACGAATGTAAATAACTCCATAGGATTTCTCCGTAAGGCATAAATGAGAGGAAGACCTATTTGCAGACATATTCTATGTACTGAAAAAGATGAAGTCTAAACAGTTTAAGACTTCTGAAGTTGTTTTTCCTCCTTTTTCAGAATATGAATAGCAAAGGCCAAAGGTGTTAGATGTATGCTTTTGCTCGTCTCATTATAGTGTTAAATACTGACAAAGTTAACTGACTAAATTATTTAAATATATACTCAGCCCTAATTATTCTGTGTCGTGGTTCACTGAATTCAGAAAATTAATTCCACTGAGCAGATCTCTACTCACAAAGGTATATGTTTCGCTGGGTGATGCTGTATTTCCTTTATGGTCTGAAAATTACCTGGTGTTAGATAACATTTCAATTCCCTAATAAGTATTTTGCACTAGCTTATCTATTTGGTTAAATGTTTTCCCATTAATATAGTAAAGCTGTTATCTGCTCTGATAGCCACCAAGGTACATCTAGATTGTTATAAAGGCCTCTGGTAGCCCCATGACCTTTTGTAATTAAAATGGTTTGGGTTTAGTGTCTTGTAAGTAGCTGTAGTGGCCCTAGGCGTGCAAAGAAGGCATAGAAAATGAAGCATCAGGGTGGGAGCTCACAGGGAGGGGGAATGAAATGACCAAATGGATTAGACAAGATGGATGGGGAAAATAATATCGGTAGCATTGGTTGTATTGCAGTTGGATGTAGAGTTGATTCCAGTTCGCTGGATGTCTGATACAGTCAGTATCACACCTGTGGGTGGAATCATAGAGGCAAAACAGTGTGTGCTCTGCCCTGGGGAACCCGCATTGCAAAATGTGCGTGTAATGGCCAAGGGAAGGAGAAGGAGGTAATGCTACTTCTGCTGTCACTTGACAATTCACTCCTCTCTCTTAATTATATATGTGTCTGTGAGAGCAGCTTTGATAAGTTCTGGGCTGAAAATTAGCAGAGGATGCTTGAGGGTGCCTATATACTAGGAAAAAAATGTGACAATTGTGGTTTCCACTTGCATGAAAAAAGCAGTGCTATCTCTTATAAAGGGCTGTATAAAAGGCAGAGGGAGGGGTCGGTTCCACAGCTGGTGTAAGCTGGCATGGCTCACTGACTTCCATGGAATTGGGTTGTTCGCTACCAGCTAAGGCCCCAAATGCTACTCAGGTATTGGGACAATGTGGTTGATGTGTCTTTGATCATGCAAGTCAAATTGCATGAGTCATTACTGAGAGCACAGAAGAAAGTTGTGGTTTCAAAAGTTGCTCTCTTCCCCATGAAATGTTTGCCCTAGGAGTCTTGGAATAAAGTTAAGAAAGCATCAGAAGCCACAAACTTCTCCCTGAGGAAATTTATAGGAGGGAACTGACAGACAAGGGTGAAGCATATTCATGATGTTAGGGTCAATCTCATTCACTTTGTCTTGGCCCGAGATATGTTTCCACCTGTTGTTTTCTATGCCTGTGAATTCCCTGAAACTGCCACAAGTATAAACCAAATCCATTTTGGTCTGCAAGCAGTATTTCAGCCTTTTAGGCTTGGGGGATACTTGTTCTGCTTATTAATTTTGTGCTGTAGGTGGATTCATACAGATGGTGAGATAGGGCAAGAAAATTTATGTTTAGATTTATTGGGGGACCCTATTTTTCCACTCCTCGCTGACATCAATAGGGTTGCATGGTCTATTCACTCCATCAGAAAGTGCACCCTGAGAAAGTATGGAGAGGGCCCAGGCTGCAGTCCTGCCTTCAAACAGGTCACAACTCCATTGTTCTGGAACAATAAAGGTTTTATAAACAAAGTCTGACTAGAAAGATTGTGAGTTATGACACTACAAAGAGCCTTGCTGAAAGCAATACAAGGCAAAAAAGAAGCAGGGTAAGGCACAGAAAAATGGTTATAAACATTAAGTTAAATCCCAGGTCTTGAGTGAGGTGTGGATCCGTTGATGTCAGAGGAACTGTGCTACCTTACAGTAGTGCTGAAGCTGGTCTGTTGGTGTTTACACCACACAGTGTATGTGCTGTACAGTTTAAGTGAAAATAAATGTGTAGGCACAGCAGTACTTAAAAACCTGATTACTGCTGACTTCAAAGGCATTGCTCACATGCTTCAAGATAGGCATATACTTAGGCTTCTTGTTGGGGACTTGAAAAAGGCTGTGGATGATGCCCTTCTACTTGCATTGCCTATCGCAGTCATCTCACGTTACCTTAAGTTACTATTTCCAATGACCATCTGTTGCCTTTCATCATAAATTTAGCACCGCCCCTACAAACTCTCCCGTCAGCAAGGCCTGCTGCCGTTACTCATGGAGGTAACTTATGCGGAAGTATTTTTGCACTTCTGGAACTTGCCCCTTTGAGGCATGACTGTCTCTTTGCTGCACACCGTGCAGCACCTGGTGTAACGGGTGGGTATAAAGCAATGCAAGCGAGTAATCGGTGCCGTTCTTGGTTGGGGTGGCACAAATGAAGGATGCCCTGGGAAATACAGAGCATGAAAGGAAGTCTCTTGAATTCAAATAGCTGATGTGTTGAAGGCATTCAGACTTCTATATATTTGAAATTAAAAATGATTTCATACGGTAAGCTGGTTAACTTATCCTTTGTGCACAGACATTTCAATGTTCTCTTTATCTAGGTATTATTCAGTAGAGGGAAAATTATCAGCATTTCAATCCATCCCACCAAAATCAAGAAACTTTCCCTCTTCAGAGCTGTTCTGTAAATATAAATTACTTTTTTCTCTCTTTTGGAACTGTAGGTCTCTGAAAAAGCAAGCTCATATTACTTTGCTATATGAACTGCTAAAGTTTTTAATTTTGGTTGCTGGTGCCCAGAGGACGAGTAATCAGTTATTAAGCTAATCAGCCTTATGTTGTAGTGCATCGGCTTGAGGTTAGTGTTAAAAATCTGGCATAAGTATTTGCAACCTTTCTGTGTTGCTGGAATGCAATGCTTTTCCATGTGAAGATCAACTTAATAAGCAGATTTAATCTGACACTGGGGGGAGAGGAGGAGGGGGGGTCAGGGCAGAAGGGACTGAAACCTGCCGTGCACTAGACTTCCACCTCTATAGCTATGGCAAACAATTTTTACCGAATGAAAGGTTTGGGATATATTTCAGTAAAACAGGTGGTCAAAATGCTAGGCAATAGCAATTTAGAAGTTGCCACTCTTCTGCTGTCTTTTTTTTTTTTTTTTTAATGCATCTATATAAAGAGCATCCAAGAAGGCTGTGTGCACCTATTTAGAAACATTATAATTAACTACCTCTCATTTGTTAATAAGTGGATAACAAAAGATTTAAAGTATCCACTTGCTATTTTGTTTTGCTTTTTAGCTAAATTTTAAATGGGTCTTGAATAAGATTTGTTAGTATGACGTCTGTTTACAAAAGGCACCAAGCAAGCGTTTAGACAAGAAGCAGGGAACTTGAATAGGACTGAAAAATAATTATTCTATTGTACAGAAAAATACTGTGGTTCAAGTGTCTAGCTAGGTGAAGTTGAAGTCCAGAGTTACTTGGGATTACATTTGTTCCCAGTGAGAATGCGTTCCCTGTTTTTTATCAAGAAACTACATGCTAGAGTTTCTGCATCGGGCTTGTTTGGGGTGGGGAGTGAGGGCCGTCCAGGTTTATCGAGCTCAATTTTGCATTCTGCAGCTTTAATCAGTCTGAAGCTAATTAGCAGCCTCTGCACAATAAGGCCACAAGTCATCAATCATAGGAGATGAGAGCAGTCAGCCCCCCATCCTCGACATTTCAAGAAAAGTTTTCTCTCGCGCTTTTTTTTTTGTGATAGGGCTTCAAAAGTCGCAAGACTGCTTTTCATGGTCAATAGTGTGTGAAGTATAAGCCATGTCTTGATGTGACAGACAAGGGACCACTGTTCAAGGACCCATTGGACTTTTTCTTTCTTTTTTTTTTTTTTTTTTTTTTTTTTTTTAAAATGCTGTCCTCTAATAGAATGGAGTCAACTGATGACTTTATTTGCTTTGAGTTGAAGCACAGTTCAGCTGGGAATAAAAAAAAAAGTTTTAACAAGTATGATTTTTGTTAAGGGGAAGTTTGAATTTTTTACAAAGCCGCTTAGTTCTTTTTAAAAGTTACAATCCTTTCTTATGCGCAGCTAATGAGGAATGAAAGTCCTTTCACATGCCTAATACAGTTTAGTACAGTGTGTCTTGAAACCTAATGCTAACAGCCACAGGCTAAGCACTAGGAAACCCTTGTAGGAAAAAATAAAATTTCTTGAGGCTATTGATCAAACTTCCTCCAAACAATTTGGATTAGTAAATTTAAATAAAACGTTTGTTCTCTTAAGCAACACTGAGAATTAGATTATGTGTTATACTTTTATCTATTTTGTTTTCTATGTGCAGATATCTGTATTACACCCAGAATAAAGGGCTAAGCATCTAAAATAAATAAGTACATTTGTGGAAACGTTTTCTGGTAGGGACAATTCTGCTTCCTGTATCTTTCTTACTCTAATCTTTCTTTTTTGGGGGGGTGTGGGTGATATCTGTGTTCCTGGTGCATATCTCTAGCAGGTCTTGCTCCTTTGTGGCCCATAGTGTGTCCCTACACCTGCATCACTGTTTTGGGCTGAGAAAATTATTATGATGTTACAGCCATTTAGAGCTTCTGGCTTGGACAGTTGGGGAGAGGAGGTGATTTCATAAGTAACAAAGATGTTCATATAATCTCCTTTTATTGACCACTGAATTTCCAGTATAAGCAAAACTGTTTCTTTATAGGAGAGGTTTTAGAAAGATTTCCTGAAGACCTAAGTGTATCTCTCAAGGCCTCCTGGTTATCGTATTGGCCTCCATGGACTTTGTTATTTTACTTCAGGAATTCCAGTAACACTGGGAACAGCTCATGGGCTTTTCTCTGTTCAACTGTCCAGGAGTTCTTCATTCTAGCAGGCACTATACCAAACTCTACAGCCATCCCTGTGTCTGGTGTCATCTGCTGCAGGCTGGGGGTACCTTCTAGAAGGTATTAGCTTGAGCAGCAAGGCTGTATGGTAATGTAGTGCTGCACAGTGTTGCCAGCAGCCCAGGCACATGGAGATCTACTGCTCCTGGATAAGCAGTTCCAGTTGTGCTTTGATTTGCTTATTTCCCCTGGTTGTGGAGTCAAAATAATGTTGAAAGGCTGTTTGGGTTGGGTTGTTGTTGTTGTTGGTTTAGTTTCTTTTCCTGTTATCAGTCTTTGAGACAAAAACAATGAAAGTGAGGAAAGAGGAAATTATAATTAGGAGTCTCAAACAAATGAAATCAGAGTTCTGCCTCCAGAAGCTCAGCAAGCAGCTGTCTGTACCTGTAATAGGGCTGTATGTTGTTCTGTTTATTTGTCTGGATCACCAATGGATTTTGTCCTTGGACCACTGTTCTAATTCAGTAAGAATCATGTCTCCAAACTGTTTTGCATCTTGTGCTTATTCTGGGATCCAGGAGTCTGTGGGGATCATCAGGTGATCACTTTGGGTGACTGCAGGGAGGACATTCCCCCAGTCATAAGACAATGGTTGAAAAGATAACTCTAGGTAAGACTTGAGAATGAGAAGGCCTACATCTTGGTGCCAGAGTAGTGTTTTGATATGTTTCCTCCTGGGAGAAAGGTTGGGAAGCCCTGTGAAGTGCCACCTTCTCATTGTATTTTTGGTTCCTACATGCCCTCCACACCCCCCCACACCTCCCACTCGCATACTCCCATGCTCACCCCTTGCTTTCCAGTTCTCTGTTTTTGAAATGTGAACCCAGTGACATTCCAGTTCACGCCAAGCTTTCCATGCTGGCCTGAGTGGGCCTGGCAATTAGGCAAAATGTGTTCATGCATCCCTAATGAAAAAGGCCCCATGCAGAAATTTCAGCAAAAAAGCCTAGGAGTGCTGAAAGAGCCATTACATTCCTCCTGTCATATCAGTGTAATGGTACACATTTTGAAAAGTTCCCCTAATATATCTTCAAACTATAGACCGTAGCACTGGTTATGGTCTATTGTATCAACTCATACATTTCAATGAGAGGGCATTTTCTTTTTCTTCTCTTTGTAATACTGGGGGGGAAAAAATATGATATGCATCCACACAAAAAAATTTGTAAGGAAATCACATTAAGGATTTGACTAAGCCCACATGAGCAGAGAGTTAAGACTGATATTCTGTCATTACCTCAGCTCATTACATCTTGGGGTTTTGTTACTCGTGTAGTCCGTAAGAGCACCCGCTGGCTGGAGAATCCTGTACTACCTGGAACCAAGGGGATGTGTTATGCTGCAGTGTTACCTCTGAAATTTCCTTGCTTTGCCAACTTTCCTCAGTGTTACCATAAAACAGTTTTTGGTGACTTATATGTATTAATGGCATTAATTAAACTATCAGCACAGCTGAATGGGAGAAAATGTGTCTTCTGAACTTGTTTCTTGAATAGGAGTAAATGCCTCATTAATCTTAAGCATCAACCCAAGAACACTGTGTTTGTTAGATAGAATAATAAATGACTTTACAGGAAATACACAATAGCAGATGCTGGAATGCATCCATTCATTAGTCACTGTGCATAAATATCCCCTTATTTCCATGAAGGGACATTTAATGGAGGGCCAGTCTGACAAACATGCGCAAGCTTTCACTCGCTCACTGAGAAAACGGAAGGGAGAAAATGTCATACAAATTTGTTTGCCGAACACAAAGCATCGTGTGTTTTTTCTACTCCTTGCCTTCCTTGCATCAGGTGGAAAGGTGCATTAGCAAAGACAAAACAGTCAGACAGGTTTTGGAAGCCCATAAGGTATTATAGTTGTTTCTGGCCCTTGGTTACCAAGTCTGTGTCACTAGTGTGTCATCTTGGAGTTGATCACCAACTTCATTCATATTAATGTGGACTCAAAGCCCAGTTCAGTTGCTGGTAAACTCAAATGAAGGCTATTTGCTTCAGAACCTTGCAGGAAAATATTGTTGGGTTTGTTTTTTAATCAGTGTCTCCCAAGATACTAAGAAACAAGCTTGTTTCAGTGAATAATCGTGTATTAAAAAATAAAAAGAAAAAAAAAAAATTGTTCCCCACCCTACCACCCCTGCTTTCTGTCAACTTTTGTAACCTTTTGTATGTATTTTCTAGTATTGTAACATAACTGAGCCAATGAAGTACCTCCAGCAAACAGGTACATCTACAGTTGTTCCAAAAAAAGTAAAGCCTGTATAGTAATTGTGTGGAGGAGAAAGCAAAATAATCGGTCAGGATTCCTGTTTTTCTCAGACTGTTGATTCAGTGCATAAGAATCTTGGAAGTATTACAGGAGCACCTAAATAATTTGCTTTGTATGCTCCCATGTTTCTCAATGCGTGCCTTAATGAAATTTGACTAAAGGGTTACATTTTATCATAACAGTTCTTAGAAATTGTTAACAGAGCGTTTGTACGTCCTTTTGTGTTTGAGGTCTATCAGGTTTCTAAGGCTAAACTGACCAGAAAGATAAGAAAACCTTGATTTATGAAACAAATTCTTAAGCAGGTGATTGTGTTGTGTGCCAAAGACACCTGTGTGCTGCAACAGCACCCATCCCACTCAAGAAATCAAAAATCTTCCATCAGGCATGCGGGTCCCGTGTGTCGATGTATTCTTCGTTGGTGTTGTAGTGTTTCATGCTAGAATACTAATCATGGTGCTTGGCTTTTAGCCTGCACAGGCTCAGCCACATAACTTAAGGGAGGACAAAGTTTAATTTCTTATACTGGAAGTCTGTGAATAAGCATGGATTTGAAAAAAAAAAAACTGCTGCGTATGATTTAGTGAATCTTCTCATCGGAATTAAGAGCTTGGCAAAACTTTATGGTATTGCCAAATCAAACATTTTGGAGCAAAAAAAAAATTGAAGGTGGGTACTGTAGTAACTTGGGAGGTAGTGCTTATTTTTCTACTGGCCTAAATTTGCAGTCTTTGCTCAGAAGCCCTACTTGCATGAACAAACATCAGTTTGCTTACAGAATTAGAGCCATAGATCAGCAGTGAGTTATTAACAAAGTCAAGGGAGAGAAGGTTTTGTTTAGAAGTAATACATAACGATGATAGCAGCCTAAATTTTCAGAGGTGACCAGTGATGTTTGAAACTGAAAATACCAAAGAGCTCGGTGTTCCTGCACATCTGTCCTGTGAGAACTAGACCCGCTTCACTTGGTCACAGAAATTGCTGCTAGGCTAATAGTTCACTAATAATGACAGACAATATTCGTACTTTCTGAAGTGAGATGCAGATTTCAGTTTCTAACCAATTTTCCACCATTAAAGATCCCAGGGAAACCTCACTGGAGAACTAAAGAATTTTCCCTTTTGTGATTGTCAGCTTTCCTTTTGGGGTAGCTTACGTTTTTCCTGCGTTACACTCCTGGAATGATTTCATGTGGGTAGGTACACTGGTACTGGGATTTAGGCATTCACATCCTTCAAAAATCTGTCCCACTGTTGTACTATAATGATATTTCTGTCCCAGGAGCAGCTACATTCCTGTGACCAGCCAAAACCCTTTCAATATATACAATGCTAATGTAATCATCTTAACATCGATTAGACAGGTATGCAGCCAATCAAACACAGCATTGCCCTTCTCTCCAAAAGGGGCCATGCTGCGCAATGGTAGTGGGTCATCTCCACTGTCGGCCCTAACAGGTCAACCATAGCTGGAGTCAGAAAACTCCTTTTGGAAGAGAAGGGCAGAGTCGTTCTTTACAACTGGAATGCCGGGTGAGAATCCTCCGGACTCCATCTGGAACAGCTTTGACCAAACAAAGGCCCCAGATCCGCTCGCAGTGCAGTCGGTGGGAATACTGCCACAGCATTTCTTGGGAGCAACATTAGGCTTCGATTATGGTCACAGCAAGAGAGTAGTATATGCACAGCTGCCAAAAAATATTAACAAATAATTCTAGGAATGTTTGTCTCTGCTTTCCTTTCTTTTTGTTTTTCTTTAAGGCAACTAACAGAAAACACTTATGCCTGTCAGGAATGAGAATTAAAATAAAAGTTTAAGGCCCAAGCTCTCTCTGCTTCCCAAGAGAGACAGCCCAGGAAAGGCATGGATTTCAAAGCGCTCTGAGCCACTGTCCCCTCTTACAAATGGGAGGTTGTGCAAGGGCCTCAACAGCTGCTGGTGTTGCCCCCAGCCCTCCCAGGGAAGCGCGGTGTTATAGAGTGCAGCCTGCCTTGGCCTTTCTCCCTCCTAGCTACGAGGGTCTGCACCGGGAATGCTCGAGGGTTTTTTTTTTTTTTATGGCCTGGTACACTGTTGGAGCGACCTCAGCAAAATAACGGTGCAAGATGTGAAGAGCAGGGGCCAGATTGTAGCCCTGAGCCCCTGAAGGGCCAGAAAGCAGCGGCACCTTTCAGATAGCCCTTTCCCACCAAGGGCATCCTCCTCGTGCACTTGATGCATCTGCTCAGCGTTCTGTGCGTTAGCTCTGCCTGTGCCTTTTTTTATTAGTATTTCACAGCGTGTGTGCTCAGAACAGCTTGCTTATGTTATAATCTCGATGAACTGGCTTTGTAAATCACAGTAACCTTAACTGGGAGGAGAGGATAAAGCAGACACGGTGGGTGCTGAATTTTTTCTTGCCTGAAACAATTAAATGTTTGGGCAGACCCTAGACCTTTTTGGCTGCTGATTGAAGTTAAACAAAGTATAGCGCAGTGGGAAGAACCGACTGCAGAAGAGTTTTCCTTAAAACACAATGTGGACAGATTTAATTCCAGGAGATTAATTTTAAAGGAAAAAATGGCTTCAATTATGTGGTATAACTTCCTACAGTTATGTGTTGTTTACAAACACTAAAGGCTCATGCTCCTGAGGTCAACAGAGTTTTTGTATTGAAAAATGGAAATACAGTAGGATTTTTAAAATGCTTTGTCTGGAGACCTCCATAATTGTTCCTTTCCTGTGAGGCCTTTTTAAAAGGCCTATAACACAAATCTTCCTTCTTGATAAGAAATAACTCAAGACAGTCAGAGATGCATCTTTGTAAATTTTCTAGATGTATAATCCAGGCTTTCATGCTAATCACAGTGTGAGAGCTGAGGCCTTGAGTCTGGAGTGCTTTGTATTTTGTCCCATGATGTTTCTTCCATAAGCTACAAAGGAGAGACCTTTCCCACAGTGAAAATATTTGAGAGTATGGTCCTGCTAGCCCAAAGGCAAGTCAGGGTAATCAGTAAGGTATGAGAAAAAGAAAGCCAAAGGCCAAAATGAATGCTGTCCATTCTTATGGTGAAAAATGCTTTGTGTAGACAGTGGTAAAACATAAGCATATAAAAAGCTGCTGACACCAAAGAACTCATTGTAACTAGATTAAATTACCTTGGTTGCTAATTCCATAAAGACCATTCAGAAGCACATAAAAATTAGTGAGTAATTCTAGACTGCTCAGTATCTTTGCATCATATCAGCCTAGGGAAGCGAATGTAAAACCAAGTCGTTCTGACTTGCTGGATTTGAGATCCACTTTGTCTTCACTTTGCAGTTGCAAAACGTGGCACAAACTTCAGAGCAATTCAGGACGTAGCTTATAGTTCCTTACAGTTTAGATCATTCACTCCAGCTACTCAGAGTCATTAAGAGGTTGCTTTGGATGTAGAAATCAGTGAATTTTGTTTCATGTGTTTAGGAAATACCCTTCCAACCCCACAAAGTGGAGAAGAGTACATGTTTACCCATTCACTACTTCTCTGTGTCTACAGAGGCAAGTACTTGCTGTGTCTTAACTGACCTGTCAGTTGTCTTTGGTGCAAACGTCACGGTACTGCGAAACATGGTACCACAGAAATGTGCTTGTGGGGTAATGAAGAGAGAAGATCTGCAACAGAGCTATTTCGTCTTGTCTAGTGTGCTAGGATGCCATAGGATGTAAGGACTGTCTGTGGTATCTGAGGACATCAAAGTGAGCGCAGATGTGTAATCCCTGTTTGTTCAGCTTCATAACAAGTAGATGAGATTATGGTGGGGGTATAGCTGGATGAGCTTGAAGGACTCCTACCCTCTACTCATGGGTCTTCAGTGACTCATTACATGGCTGAAAAACGTTGCATGATACCATGTTTTTGCTCTTGCAAATATGCATTTCACTTTACGTATTTGTTTTGCGTAGGCAATTGGCATGCTGTTTTAGCTGTTGTACGCTCTTGCAAAGCAATGCACAAAGAGTTGCAGGTGTGCATGGTATGGTATCAGTTGCAGGCACTGCATCTATGTTTCTGTGCAGAGACTGTGATCTCAGTGTACTACACTTTATGTCTTGCTCTGCTGGCTGTCAGCAGTGGGCGAGCCGTGGTCGTGCCGTGTCTGTCCACCTTCTAGAGCTAAATCCTCCCACTTTAGGAGTTCAAGGACTGACGCAATTCCCACCCCTAATGTGGAGTTATGAAAGATGAGGCACTCTGGTTCCACATCTCTTCTTCTCCCCACTAGGCCAGATGCATGAACTGTGACTGTCATTTTGACTTGAGTTCAGCAAAGCACTCGCTCAGGCTTGATCTGAAGCATATGGATGATCCATTGCTGTTGAGCAATCTAAATACACCATCTTTAGAGGAACTAAGCATGTGCTTGGGTGCTGAAATGATATCTTTGGGTTTTTTAAATAAATTCATGCCTAGCTCTAAGTACAAACAAATGTTAACGTGCATGGTTAATGATGCTCTCACCAGAATTGCTCATCCTTGCAGCTGTACATCAGAATGTAATTTTAATTAGAGTTTAATTATCTTTTCATTTATTTTCTTCAGCAAGTAAATTTATACCTTGCTGTAAGTTTTCTTGGTAGCATAAATTAAAGTAACATTAATAACATTATATTTGTCCTAATTTGTGTATCTACACTTATTTATCTGGGGTTTTTATTAGTCATAATGAAGTATGTTTGGAGAAATCAGGCAACTAATCTATGTATATAAGAAAATAATGCTAGGCAATATCATTATAATAATAAGAGACTGTTTCTGATTTACTGAATAGAAATAACAATATCATAAATTTGTGATTAGGGTTTTTAGTATTTTTAAAAAATTGAGGGAAAGTTGTCTGCATAACAAGGGTTTAAGCAGACAAAAGTCTGCATTTGTCACTGGAAAAGAAATTTTTCAAAAATGAACTTGATAATTTTTTTGTTCAAATGTCACTTATTAATGGAACTTAATGTCAGCCTAATTTACAATTATTTAATACTTCATTACAGAAATTAATCTCTTCCAGAAGATATTTGTGGGGAAAAGTTTATTTTGAGCATTTTTACCCGCTTAGAGAAGTTCAGGTTGTCCATTATTTCCTACTGGAGTGAGTTATTCCTTAGGCATAGCACCACATACTGAATAATTTAAGAATTTGTATTTGTGCTGACACATCTCCTTCAGTCCAAATAAATGCTTTAAAATCATTCATCAATATATAAGAAAAGTGGAAAACTATTATGAGCCTCACTGTATACAGCAGAAACCTCAGGCACAGGGAAGCAAGGTACAGTGAGTTTAGACAAAGCAACCGATAACTAGAATGATCAGATTTTTGAACACTTTACTTAAAATGTCTTAAGTTGACTTATCTGTACTGGGCACATATAAACTTTTTCTGCATCTTCTTTTGTCTTTCTACAGTCTGTGGATTATTTCAAAGCATTGCTTAGCCAGCATCCAGATTAGGGATAGGCGGCTCTATTGTGTTACTTCTGTTTTGTAGTTCTGAGTTAGCGTGCTCTGCATGCCTGAGTCAGCTGGCCTCACTTCTCTGAGGCATCTAAAAGTTCATAAGACATTTTCTCCTTTTGTTCTTTCTTCAAATTTTATAGGTTTTTGAATGGCTGCTAATGTAGGGGAGCTGAGAAGTCTCCTCAGATGCATCTCGCTTAGAGAATGATAAATAAAATGCCTGCTTACCTCCCCCCCACCTTTAGTTTCCATGTTATGAAAAATAACAGCTGGCTTGGAGTTTGGGGGGTTTTTTTCCTCCTTCCCCCTTTAATTCTGGGATTCTTTCTAACCTCTCCAAAGTAGCGAGACTTGCTGTGGAGCTAGCAATTGATTTTCTACTTTACTTCCTATATGGCAAAGTGCCTTGCACTGGGACATGACATCCAGTCAACGACGGCCTCTGCAGAAGGCACAGGATTCTTGTTGTGGATGTCTAACGGCAGGCAAGGTACTGAGGGGCTGGAGAGGCTATGTGATGCCAGGGACCAAGGCTAATCAGCACAATTGCATTTCTGCAGGCTGTTCTGAGACTAGAGGACGTCACAGAGTAATGTGAATAGTGACAACCTTGTTTAGGAAGGTTAGGACCAACCCAGCAAGGTGCATAGTTGGTATTTACCAGGATTGTGTTGTCTGTTCTGCATGACCAGAAAGCGATGACAGGATGCGTGATAAACCTCTGCCTTGTAACTTTAGAGCTCTAACAGAGTCTTTCTTTGACTAAATTCCCTGTTATATTCCTCCAGGCAGTTATGAAGTTGACTATGAAATAAATGTGTTGCAGTGATAACGTTAGACTTAACAACAGCCTGTCTCTCCTATAAGTGACAGGGTATTCTTTCTATTCCCCAACTTGATGGAGCCATTAAGCTTTGAGTCTCTTCAGAACAGCGTAACTCAGAGAGCAGAAACTGGGTAAACCAGGTTTACAGAAATTTTGCAAATGTTTTAAACATTTTCCTTTCTAAGCCACACAAGTCTTGCCGGAGGCACCATTCCTAAAATAAAATTAGGCTTCTGAAAGATTTATTGGCTGCTTTTGGAATTCAGCATAGTTGTCTTTTTGCTCATTCACATAATGAGGCGGTTGTAAAACCCTGACTCAGGGGTTAACTAAGCCCTCTTCAAAATGGGGATAAATGGGAATGTGTGGTCAGACACACGCAACTTCATCTGCGTCTCTGTACACAGCACAAGCTGTGCTAGAGAAGGGCTGCGTACGGCACCCCCAGCTCCTGCTCTGCCCACTCCTGCTGTACGCGCTGCGAGACTGCATCCATGTCCACAGGCATCCATGAAACAACTAGTGCTGTATATGGAACAAGGCGTTGCGCAGGCGTGCGGAAGCAATCTGTGTGGTCCCTAGCGATGACTCCTCTGTCCCCTAACACAGCTCATTCTTGCCTATAGTGACGTTCTGATCTTTCTTATTTTATTGCCCCTGTGTTGGTTCTGGTTCATAGTAGGGAGTGATTAGAGAACCATATTCCCCTGCTGTGCTAAACAGTCTTGTCTCAAGTGAAGTGTACCAAGCACATTACACCTAGTGTTGCACACTCCGCATCAGAAAGGACCACAGCAGCATTTGAAGCTGTTTCAGTTGATTGGAGCTAAAAGCCCAGAACTTCCTGCTGCTACTGCCACTCCCAAGCCCAGGCAATTTCAATGGCCTGTTTTGCTGAAATCAGCCCCCCTCCGCGTTGTTTACTCATCAAAACTGGTTTTGCGATATAGAGGACATCAAATGCATTTCAAAATGTGGCATAATCTTTAAACCAGATCCAGGAAAGGGTGTGTATGTGTGCACACAGCTTCTGCGCCTAAGATGCTTTTTCACTGAAATCTTTCAATAAACACTCTGAAAACTGTTGGTTTTTTCCCTGGCAGTGCTTGCCGTAAGATTGATTAGATTCAGGTGGCTTAAAGGAAGTAAAACTGTTTCTACTCTGCACCTAATTCTTTCCCTTTTGTCTTCCTGTGCAAATACAAATAACTAATGCAGGCAAACAGTAAATTGCAGTAAGCAGTGGAGGCGCTAAATGGTAGCAACACTTAAAACATTGCTGAAATTCAAAAGAGCAGCTGTTAGACATTTAAACCTATCATTCTCTTCTGAACATACATCAAATTTATTTCATAGCACTGTCATAAAAATGTATGAGCATGTAAATGCTTGAGTGACCCATTAATCTTTTGAGTAGTAAACATAAAATCTTCTTAACCCCAGTGATGATATAACCATACTTTATTTTGAATGAAGGCTTTATCATAGAAGTGAAGATGTTCTGTGTCTTTCTGTGGTGTATAAATAAGAAGAAATTAATATTAAAGTCCAATGTCTATGGAAAGTGTACCATTATATTGATTGCAATATGAAGATATATGCAGTGAACAAAGCTACACTCAATTTCTGATGAGCACAGAAAATCTAATAATAAATACACAAAGAGCATAAGCTCATTACTCATTGACGGCAATCACCAGTCTGTTGCTGTTATCATTATTATTTACTAACTAACTCAATAATGAGTGTTTGTTCTTACAGAATTGTCCATAAAACCTTCCTTTTTATGTGTGTCAAATGATAAACCTGGTTTCTAAGCTGCCTTTGTGGTGAAAAGACACCCTGAAATACTGGAACAGTTGATTGTTCGTTTCCATGCATAGGCCAGTCAGCTTGTTTCTAACCAAGCAAACCTGTCACTTATATCAAGGTGGATTTTGCTTCAATAAGGGCTAGAAAGATATATCTTTTGGCTCCAATTTTGGAGCATTACTATTCTTCCATTTATTCCAATTCTTTTTTATGCCTTTTATTGCCTCTTGAAGCCTTGTTTGAAAGACATATTTAAAGGCAAAGGTATTGCTCATGAACAACAAACTGCTTTCTTGTTGCAGAGCTAGATTTAGCCTTGGTATAAATAGGAGAAATTCCGTTAAACTTCTGAAGTTGTCCAGTTCAAAGCATTGTGCCCACAGGGTAAAAAAACTGGGAGAGTTGGAAAACTTCTATTAAATAATCAGTTTCATCCTCCCATCCAGCCAGGATTGTTTCCAGCAGCACACTAAGAGTTCTTAGGCAATGGGACTTCATGTGTGGGGAACTTGCTTTACTCGTAAAACATTTGAAACGTGCCCAAGTAAGCATGGGAAAATTTAGGTCATCAACTTTTAATGATAGTTGGAAACAGAGGTGATTCCAATGGAAGAAAAAAAGTAAAAAATTATAAACCAACATCAAACTATAAGTTGTAGGGGCCTTGATGATAAGTCAGGAAGCTTATCTGAATCTGAAAAGTGTACCTTAGCTTAAAAGGCAGGTTGCAAAAATCAAGCCATGGAATGGAAGCAATACATTAGAAAGTAGAGTCAGCCCAGACTTTCGTGTGTTTTTAGAGCTCCCTCCAAAAATGGCATGAAAGTCAAACCAAAATATCGTCAACATGATTAATGTATGTGGTAGTTTAAGCCTTATCATATTTCTTCAGTATTTGTATTAAAAATACCTTATTACTGCTGTATAGCTTTGGAACAAATAGCTGCCTTTAACCAGCATCCTGGAATGAAGGAAAATTTTTGAGGAGAGTTGGGGTTGAGGGCAGTGGGCTGGAGGAGCAGACCAGATACTCTTTACCAGCCAGACCAGAGCCATCAGAGCCCAGGCTAGCACTGCTTGCGCTTGTACTGCAGCATGAAGTCCTACAAAATCAGGTCCCAGAAAATCTGAATGGGGTGGTGTGGGTAAAAGGCTATTTAGGGAAGTGGTGGAAAGGAAAGGTAGGGGAGGAAAGGAGTTTTTCTACTAGGTTCCCCAAATCTTCCCAAATCCTAGACAACTTCTTGCATTCCACAGTCTGAAAGGGGGTAAAAAAAAACCAAAACAATCTTCCCATGCAACCGACTCTTCCTTTGCCACAGCATGGAACATTGTTGCTTCCAGTAGTGAGGTCAAACCAAAATATACTGTTCTTTATCTGTGGGCAGCAGAATCAATTTTGCCTACAAAACTCTAACAAAATTCCGTTCTTCAATAGTGCACTTACTACTTTCATATTTCTAGTTTACTCATGCTTTCCTGAATGACCTTCCTCTTTTGCTATTACTGTGGCACCACATGGTCAGTCTGGGTAAGAAATGAAGAAAAAATGGTTACGTTACACTGAGCGTACATATAAAAGTATACAAAATGTTGGACAGATGGCATTGTTGTAAGACAACTTTTATAGAAAAATAGCTACTCATTGTGACTTTCAGTCTTCACAGAAGTGTTCAAGTGTATTTAACAGTATTGCAGCGTTCACGGTGGATCTAACTACGTTCCTGGGGAATTTCCCACAGATCTTTCACTTTTTGGATAAGCTCGCATGACTCATAGCACCTGCAGGATATGGCTGAGAGATGTTGGAACACCTGCCAGTGAGGTTAGGGACAACTTGAACATACTTGATGAGGTACTGTGAGGTCTAAGCCAGAATTATGAATAAGACGTCTCTGAGATTAAGACAACAGTACGTGAAGGAAATGAAAAAGGCTGGGCCTTAAGACAGGACAGGCTCTAGAGGTAGCAACCCTGGTACAGGCAGTTAAGAGGAGCAGTTCTGCCCTCTTTATCAACTTTTTACTTTGATTAAAAAAAGGTTTCTCATTCTGGCTGAGAACGCTATTGCAGTCCTTGAGATCTCGGTTAAAAGTGTTGCTCTTGCTGGAAAGACACTTGTGAGTTCAACAGTATATTCATTAACCAAAAGCAAAGAACTGTAGATAACAAAATAGATCTGAGCCAACAAGCCCTTAGTAAGATCTTATTAATAAATGACAAAGCTGTCTGAATTTTGATACCAATCTTTCACACACACTGTAATTGAGACTGAGGTTTGATATCCAATGTATTCACAAGCCTCCACCTGGGCATATCGGAGCTTGCATGATCTTTTGTGTAGACTTCTGTGATGCATATTTATCAAAGGTATGCACATTCTTCTCTTGCCCATCAAAACAAGAAGTCTAAATTAAAAATGAGCAACAGCACTTAAAAATGTGCAACTCTTAACATAAATGCTTTCAGCAGAGTAGACTACTGTGTCATGCTGGAGAGTTCCCTCTCAGTGGCGTTGCAAGTAAGCAGAGGTGTATGCCTGATGTTATAATTGGAGCCAGGCTAATGTCACTGTACATTACTTCCTCAGGCAGTGCCTGAGCTCTGCTGGAAGATGGCTCTGTGGCTCTTCACCTCAGCCCACTTCACAAATGAAGAGCTCACTTCAAGAGCTAAAAATTGCCTCCTCTTTCCATTGTGAAATCAAACAATTCTCCCACGCTTATGCATATGTGAACCCAGCATCAGTTAAACAGTTCTGGAGTCTGAATACACACAAGTGCATAGCTGTCAAAATGTCATTGCAATGGTGCACAAGATTATCATTCTCCTCTCAGGTGCTTTCCCAAAGTGCCACAGGCTGAGGAGTCAGTCATGACATCTTGTCCCTTGCAGAAGCTTCAGAGTCAGTGTTGCAAAGAGGCGTCTAGGGCAATGCACGTATTTGAAGTGGTTACTCTAGGCATCCCGTGTCATAATTCTGTGAGTGAACAAGGCAAGTGGATAGGGCAGAGCTTTTGATTTCTTTTAATCAAAATGGAGTTTGTACTAGTCCAGGAAAGACTGGACCTTCTTCACTTAATGATACTTTCTATGGTACCTCCTTTGACATTCAAGTCTCTACAGAAACACAGACTGCATGTTCAGTATCAGCCAGATTTTCTGTTTATTTTTTGATTACCCCAAGTAAGCCACATCAGTGCAGAAAAAATCTGAATGGTCCAAAATAGTGGAAAGAAGGATAGAAAAGCAAACCCTTTTCCCACTCGTGCACGTTTGTTTTTTCACTCACATAGAGAAGGAGGGACCAGTCGCTTTTTGCCCGTGTCTTGTACTAGCTAATGTAGAAAGTTATTGAATGCATTGACTCCCATCTGTCTTGAAGCTCTTGATAAATGCTACTCCATTACATACTTAAAGGCTGCTGTGACTCGCTGTTGAGTATCAATTCCATTTTTTTTCCAGACACTTTCATTTTGCTTGTGTTTTTTTTGCTACTTTCTTAGTCACCTTCTAGAGTTACTCAAGGCAATGAGCTTTCTAGCAAGACAGTTTGTAGTAGAAGAATATTTTAATTAGGTATTGGGAATGTTTCCTGAAAGTAAAGAAGCCTGTAAATGTGACAATTTAGATCGGAAAACCGAATCTTAAGAGTTACACCTGTCTAGTCAGGGGACAAAAAATTATCTAAAATTTGCAATCAAAATTGCTCTAAACCCAGCTCTTACCTTTTACTACAGAATACTTTGCAACAAACTATCTAAGACCAATAACTCTTTGCAGAAAGTACTTAGTTGGAAAATGTGAATTACCAGTAAATTAGAGAAAATCACTATCTGCTGGTGTGCAATTTGCTAGAATAAAAAAAGAGATGAAATGTATTGAATATGTTACTTGTTATGAATTATTTGCCCATTACAAATTGATGCCCTGCTCTTCTCATGGAGCTGAGCCATATAGTATTTCTCATTTTCTCTTCCTGTGCAGTTTATTAATATTCATTTTTTCTAGTTTCTACTTACTTGCAAATCTTTCTTTTGCAAATGAAACAACATCTGCAACTAGCTATAAATATTTATCACTTGAGAACAGTCATGGCTTAAAGACACCTGAAGAGTGAGATTGGAGGACAATTGGTGTGATTGTGGGTCACTGATGCTGCAAAATTTAGAAATACTAAATCTGAGGCATATATTTACAACAAATGGTATTGTAAAGCATACAATAGCTCACCAAAATAGTAAAGCTTCTCAGACCTACACTCACCTGAAGAAATAAGTTCCTATTTGTGATTAGGAACACATATTTAGATTAACCTTTCTTCTTGTTTGTAAGTAATGTGATGGGCTACTGTGGCGTGTAAAGACAACTATATCCTTCTTTACAGTTCATGTTTTCTCTGTAGGGGAAAAATGCTTTTGCATGGGCTAGAGAGCAAATATGCTTAGAAAAAAATTAATGCTATAGGTTTGTTCTGGTGAAAAAAAAACCCCAAACCAACCCAAACCTATCAAGTGGGACAGTGACCCTCACCCAAATATATCCTTCAGTGTTTGAGGATTTAGGTTGAGCCTTTCAAAAGTCCTTTGTAAAATGAGAGGATATCATAGCTAATTTGACCAGTCACTGAAAAATTTACTCACAGCTTGAAGCTGAAAGGTGCTCACTGCAAACAAAGAATGGCAACAAATATACACTTGAAAAATGAAAATGAGAGAGGTTGCAGCACTATCCAGATTTTTCTAACCGCATGGCCTTCCCTGGCAGAGCCATTGCGTACAGAGTTACAGCTGGGTAGGTTGTTTCCAGATTCTCCTGATCAGCCTCTCCTGAGGAAATCGGATCCTTTGTAGTGAGAACTTGCAGTGCTCTGCCCAGATCAAGACTCCTTCGCTTAGTGAACTTAGGCGCCCTTTATAAACTGGATTTCATTCCTATTCAGAAGATCAATACAGAGCCTATATGCTGCTGGTCCTGAGCTCAGAAGTGCATCTAGTTCCATATATGAAAGTGGGGCTTTCAGAAAGTCAGGATCAAGTATAAAAACACAGGTATGGACAGAGCTTTTGGGACGACAACATGAGAAAAATCAGGGATGCAGACTGGCAGCTCAGATACAACAATGGTTGAAGTCTGCAGGTCTGAAAGCTGCTAGAGGATGCTGAGGCACCAATTTCCATGGCAGTTGCATGCTAAGATTAAGCAGTTATTATGCTAGTAAAAAATTCTTTGTCCTTTTTACTGCCTCTACTTTTCTGTGTGTGGGTATTAATGGAAAGCAGATGTTGGAATTGGCCTGCAAAACAGAGATGTTTGAAGCTGAGGGCACTCTTCTCGTTGCTGTTGCCCCCTGAGTGCTTAGTGACTGTTCCTGTATGATCACCAGACAGTCTCACTGCCTTCAGGGAGAATGATAGAAGTGCTAAATGCCTGTTTCTTCTCTTGCATACCTAGCATGCTCTAGAAATTCTGGAAATCATTTGCAAGGTAGGACCTGAACCATCAGCTGACTCCACTGGGACACGACTCCTTAACTTTTTGATGTATGCATAGATAAAATTCCTTCCATGAGCGATTGTTTCCAGGGATAAGGGTACGTGAGTGAATCATTTGTCACAGTAATGACAAAATGCAGTCCCTAGTGAGCTAGCTAACCCTTAAACGCTCTCTATATAAAATGTCATTTTTTTTCAGCTAAAACTTAATGAGGGAATTTGGGGTACATGCAGTGTAATTCCTCAGGCTGGAATTTGCTCAGGACTTCCTGCAAGAGCACAGTGGAGTTTGCAGTCATTGCATTTGTCAGGATGTCAGGTGTACAAGATGGCATCTCTCTAGCAGATAGTAGCTTTATTAGTGGGCTTATTTATTACTGCTTTATTAGTGATTCAGAAAGGAAAAATGATGCTAAATTAATAGCTTTAATCGCTTCTTGCTACAGCCTGCACTTTCCTTAGAAACTCCCCAATCAAACATATAGAGCCAGGTCTCTCTAGGTGTAACTCCTCCAGACACAGCCAAGAGCAAACTGTTGGTTGGGATGTGACCTGTATTTGTCAGTGCAGTGTCTCAGTGCACCGGGGCTAGAAAGGAAAGGACCGAACACAAATACTTTGGTATCATGAAGAAGCCTACCTATCCTGCTCCTTCTCTGAAGATACATATGTTATGAGAAGATGTGATGATGGGTGCCAGAATCTCTCTCTTATCTGTGGTCAAGTCACAGTCGCAGCCTTCCAAGTATTGTGTTGATAACTTTTAAAACTACTAGCTGAAAGCATGCACCTCTTCTGGAGGGAATGGCAACAAAAATGAGGGGTTTTTTTTATTTGACTTCTATAGAGAAATACGCACCAACAAGTGTATTTTCTTAGACCATGTGAAATTTTAAGGCAACAAAACTCTTGGAAGTAATACTGAATCTCTACCAAAAGTAACCTTGGACTAGCTTGTTCTTTGGTGATTTTTACCAGCTTCTGCTGAACAATCATCTAGTTTTTAAGATTCTGCAAAAGTCCATGATAGGACCACTTGTGTTTAGCTTGTAATAAAAAAGAAATAATACAGGGACTTCCACATTTCAAAGTAAACTTGGAGGATGATAACTTCAATGTAGTCAGCTGCATTTATAGCCACTGTATCCACCTACCCTAGGACTGGTGTGTAAGGACATGTTCAAAATTATGGCTTTGGCCTGGGCATAGTTCATCATGTTTTTCCATCAGTTAGTTCTCTTCTGTCTCAAACCAACCATCACTGCAGGACAAATCTGGACTGAAATAAATGTCAACACAATGTTGGGTGCAAATCAGTTGGATGTGAAATAATTTAGAAGTCCACTCTGCAGTCTCATGCTCCATCTCTAGGAGAAGAACTTCTTTCTCCCCTTCAAGTAGTAAGGGAACTCTGGAAAGGGACTTTTCTCCACCCCCATCCTCACCCACCCATATTGCACAGAATAAATGAAGCTTTTGGAGATGAAAGAGCTTGGGATTGGAAACCTGGAATAAATTTTAAAATATTGCAGAATTATCGAATTAATGGGGTTCACACCTTGTGATCAGAGGAATCTGATGCTCTCAGCCAAATTAGTGAATGAATACAGGATTACTGACTAGTGGAACATCTCAGTTAGCACTTGTAGCCAAATGTTGACTTACCTGCCTACCTGAAAACTGTTTCTTCTTTTTGCCCACCCTCACCGTACTGGCCTGTTGATGACTTACTGTAATCATAGACCTGTATAGTTAATTAGGAAACTGGTCCTATCAGTAACTGCTGACAAAATTAATCTGTGTTGTCCTACAGTCCAAATTCCTTTGTCTCTTTATTTGTTTCTCTGTTGTAGACCTAAGTCTGATAATTTGATTGTTGCTTAAAGATACAAGGGTAGCTCTTCTCTGTGATGGTAGAGAAATTAATTGGCTTGAGAAATGGATCTTAGCTTTCTTACCTGCAGTGATAGAAGTGACAGGTGAGTCACCACTGTCCGCATCACCATGTTCTACCAGAAAGATTCTAAATTGTAACTATAATTTCTGTTTTCGTTTTTTCCAAAATAAATGAATATGATGATAAAACAAAAATTTTCAAGAAAATATCCCAAGGCTGCCAGTGAGTCAAAAAAACCCCTGTTCCTAAGCTGCCAAGAGAAAGGCAGAGGGAGATCTTCTGGCAAAACAAAAGCATTTAAAATGTCTGGAAACACTTGAACTTCTCTACTCTATAGGGAATGAAGCAGCATACAGGAAATGTGCTGAATCACTCGCTGTCCCTTAATATACCACTATATAAAAGGTCTTTGCCCAGACTCAGTGGTGTCTTCATTTTACAGGCAAGCAATTAGCTGAAAAGAAAACTGTAAAGCATGTCTTGCCCATTCCACCTTTGTACATTACTATATATTCAGGCTGATAGAAGGAACCTGACTCGGAATAATTCATTAGCTTTTTAAGGGTTATATAGCATATTCATACTGTTAACAATTGAGGAAATCAATGTAAGGAGAAATGCGAAGCACTATAGTCTTTTTTTATATGGTGATTTGCTAGAAAGTTCTAGTACACGTTTTTTAAGATCCCAACTCCAGTAAACCCTGCCATGTTACTCTACTGTAAATACAAGTTGAATTTTTCTTCAGTAAACCCATAAAAATAACAAACACACCCCACTGATTTGCCATTAAAGAGTGTCCTTTCACTTTGCTGCCTTCAAGTTACCTCCTCAACAACTGTGCTGGCTCCTGAGTTTTGCTCAGAGGAGTGCAGGGAAAATGGAAGTGGAGCAGTAAGTAGGTGGAAGAACACCGTTGGTTGTTATTCCCTCCAGCTTCAGCACCTGCATTCACATGAGTAAGTGCTATGCACTTAATAAATTGCAAATTGTTTGTGGTGGTAAATGAGGGAAGCTGCAATTCGGCTAAACTGGGATTCATGTTCCTGAATGAATTTTTCAGGAAGTGGGGTGAGAGATACCAGGGAGTCTTATTCCAAACCACAACAGTAAGAGGATCTTTACTCTTTCTTTTGCTGGGAATAGGTTCCAAACTACACCAAGTAGCTGTGTTTTTAATAATTTATTAATGATTCTGGATGGCTAACTGGAGACATCTTAAAGCAGAAATCACTGAGCTGCTTTTCTCTCAGAAAGGAACGCCCCGATTCACAGCTGTTTTTTCAAACCTTAACCTCGGTCTTGCTGTAATAGTTTATCAGATTAGTCTATATGCGCACATTTGTGCTACTTCGAGTGTGTAAGACATTTGTGTGGTAGGTGATTCATAAATAATCTGCCTTTTATTTTTCCTAAAATCCACACCACCAGTAAAAGAAAACAACCTAAACTCAAACTGGGATTGTTTGTGCTAATGATGTAGGGAAGTAATTTACCTCTATAGCTTTCAAGCATAGGGTGGAATAAACCTCCTGCGATCTTGAGAGATGCATAAACTTCTGTGCATGTTCCTTTTACCTTTTAAGCTCTTTAATATCTGCTTAAGAATTAAGCATTAACTTGAACAAGTTCACCTTAATCATTCATAAGGAAATAGAAAATGAAAGCTCTCATTCCCAGAATAAAGCGGGCGGGAGCACACCGATAACTGAACTTCATTTTAGTTTTGACACTTAGAAAACTGCATGTTTAGCATATCACTTAGCAGAGGTTAATGCTAACTGTCAGTGGAATGAGCCGATGAAGTAATGATTAATATAGTCAGTGTTTGCAAATGAAATTCCCTGGTAAAATACAAATAAACCAAAGGACTTCTTAAGATGGTCACATTTGAATTTCTCAGTTGGAAAAAAAGCAGGATAAGTTGGGAGTGGGGTTCTTGCTATTTTTCAGTATTGCCCAAGCTTCCCTCCCTGTTTTGTTTTGTTGGGGTTTTTTTTAATGCAAGTCCAAAAAATTAGTGCAAAAGAATTTATCTCAATCTGCTTCATATTTTTTAAGCAAAACAGTATGTTCAAAAGATAAAAGAAAAAACTTTTTTTCATTGATATACCAATAAGATTTGACCCCTTAGTTAATTTATATGGTAGACAGTTTTATATCTGCTAAGTTAGCACCATGGTTTACAACAATTTATTTTAAAAAATCTTACAAAAGTGGGCAGTAAATTTAAGTGCTTTCTAACAGCTGTCTTCAAAGACCATCACCCCATATCAGATATTCAATAAATCCTCTGTTGCAATAGCGAGTGGTTACATCATGCCAAAGATTATTTGCTCAGTTTGGATATTAAATGATAGATGAATGTTTATTTTTTTATTTATTCATTACAGCTTTTGGCCTTCTTGTAACCAAAGTTATTTAACTTACTAGCCAAACCTAGATTACAAATACTCACAAACTGTGTCTAAGCCTGGTGGTTCTGGTCCTGTTCTCAGGAAAAATAAAGTCAAAGGAGCTACTCGGTTACATTAAATACAGAGTCCATATCAGTATTTGTAGACTCAGAATATTAGGCAGTTACTCTGCATAATTTTATGATTCTTATGAGTAAAGTATAAGGAGGAATTAAAGTCCTGCCAATTCACAGAGTACACAGCAGCTAAAAATTTCCAGTAGCCCCTGCTGCTGGATGAAGGCTCTGTGGTGCAGTACTTTAAGACCCAACGTGCTGCTTTCAATCCTAGCCTGCGAGAGGGCCCCTGAATCCTGAAAGCGTGGTGAGCAAGGACTGCAGCTCACAGCAGTCAGATATTCTGGGTAATCTCACTGCTCATCAACCCGGAGCTTTCTGCCTAGGACACAGGACACAAACATAATTTAGGCGGGCTTCTGCATTTGCTAAACTTCTAAAGAAACATCGAACTAATACCAGGCTATTTCAGAGGTTGTTATAGTTGGCAACTAGTCGGTCCAGTATATTATATCTCTGTAAGGGGAAATCTTCTCTTCTTTCCTTCTTGCGCTTCCCAAAGTTAAGAACAACTGCATGTCTTCTCCTGGGGGCATATTTGTCACAATTAGGCAAGAGATACGTACCAGAGCATATGCTTTTTCTGCCTCATTTTGGCTTCCTTCTCTACTGCAAAGTAATAGGTCTGACTGCCTAGTGTGCTAAAAGAGCCATATTTCAGCAGCACCCCAGGCTGTGTGTCTGAACAGCAGGTTTTTCCTCTGTTGTTCTATTGGAATTAAGTGCAATGGTTTGCTTTGTTCAGAATATTTTCTGTCTGGTTTTGCCTGTCTTTGTTTTCATCACTCCATGCTAGAATTTCTTGGCTATGAAGCCTAAGTGAGGGCAGTGCTACCTCCATGAGATTCTGCCTGCCACCGCGGGAACCACAGCACAGCAGCTCACTGTGCTTTCTCAGTCAGAACCAGTGTTACTCAAGGATCCCTTCAAACTGATGTTCTCCTTCTTTCCCTTTGGCAGAAAAAGTTTCCCCTCACCTGGAAATACTCAGACACCACAGAAATAGTGCTTGCATGCCCTAGCCATCGGGAGCACTGAGACGTGAAGTGACTACTTCCATATACAGAATGAGGCTCCCAGGTGCCAGATGTAGTTATGGGTAACTCCAGTGACGCTAGGGTTGAACTTGTCCCATTGAGTTATTGTCTTATAAATGTTCACTCAAGGATAGAAAACACAACTAGGGACATATTAAATACTGTATTTCTATAAATGGCCTGAACCAAAGACCAGGGGAGTCAGTGGGAATCTTTCCAGTAATTCTTGTATGCTTTGAATCGGACTATAAATGCTTTCAGCCAGGAACGTGACTCGGAACCAGATTGTACAGATGATCCAAGGTCATCAAGGCAACTTGCTTCAGCTGAATATGATGTGAGGGGCTAGAATGCTTTGATGTCCTTGTCATTAACTTTTACACTGCATAGACAAACCTTTTGCCTCGTGAGTGACATGAGAAAGCTGTGACCCTGGAGAATAAGGACTGAGAGAGCAGAGTTCAGCCAGGTTTGTTTTCCTGCTGTGGGTTACTGTATTGTTCTGCCTGTGCAGGATCCAGACCTTGGCGTGCAGCAGTCAGCTGAGAACCTTTCCCTGTCCATTCTCCTTAGTTAGTTATGAGGGGTTTTATAGTCTTAGAACTTACTTATCAGTCCTGAGTGTGTACTTGGGCTATACTCCGTAACACAATTTACTCTCTCAGTTGCTGTACTTCTATCTGAGAAACACAGCAGTGAATGAACACAAAACTGTCTATTAGGTGGGATCAAAAGCACTGTGCATCATCAGGAAATAAGGTAAGAACGAAATGGAAACCTTTCTTAGGGGCAGATAAAATGGCTTACAGAGGTTTCACACACTAATCCAGTCAACCAGCACTGTGATTGCTGGAACGGTTACAGTGTAGTTTGACAGGTTAAAGTTGTGAGAACACTGACATATATTTATATTATTATTTAGGTTACTTAAACTGCTGTACCTCAGGAATAATTCTTTATCCATCAGATTTTTAATACAATATAATAAAGCATAACTTAAATTCTGCTGGAAAAATGCCTTCCTTGATATCTATAAAATCTCACACATTAATGTTCCCATATATTTCTAAGGCAAATATAAGCAAAATAATCCATTAGTATTCAAAGAGGGAAATGTAATTAGAAATAAAAATGTGAGATAACCACATCCACCTTCCCAAAAAGAGATTTACATTAAAGAGTAAGATGAAAGTGTTTGCTCTTAAAGCTTTTTTTACTGGGTAATTCCTAACAGAACAGACATTTTTTTGCTCTTGTTTCACATAGCTGTCCCAAACCAAGTAAGGGCTACATTTATGTTCAGTTCTGAATTTCTGAACTTGTGCTGTTGTCGTTCAGCAGCTCTTCTTGGATTAAATACATCATCATTTACTCTATTAGAAAATACATGTATGGGTGTATTATGGAATTTGCATTCCATTACCTTGGTTTGCATGCCATAAAACATTTATTACACCCTTGGGCTACAGTCTTAATAAGGACTGGGTGAAATGCACTAATGTGGTCTTGGCCTTGCTATAGAACAAAAGATTAATGCTCTTTGATGTCACCCAGCTAATAGTTGTGCTCGCCAATTTGTCCCTTCAAAAGACATTACAGTCACACAGACAATCCCTGTAAGACTAAACTGAGCAAAAAATGTTTAAACCAAACCACAAGCTGAAGCCCAGTTAACCAAATAAGCATTACATTAGATTTTCATCTCTAAAAATAAAGGTATGCAAGTTCCTTTCAGCAAGGGAAGGAAGACCTTCCATGTTTTATTTTATCCTCTCCTTTTCTGATTATACCCTGCTGACATCAAGTTTAAAAAAAGCCATCAATATTTTCTTATATTTTATGGCAGATACAAAATAACATTTTAGTTAAGCTCCTGGAAGACATATATCAATACTGTCTACAATCCCAAGCCTCTCAGGCCCTTCTCATGCAATAAATTTCACTTGCCTCTGATAAAACTATTGAATTTTTTATCTACCTGCTCCTCTTCAGAGAGAGGAGGAAGAAGTTGTCCCTTTAACCTTAAGAGACAACTTTGAGGTTTTTAAACTTTCTTTACAAAATGCATAGCTAATGTTGCTGTAGTGTATAAAAAATCCTATTGCAATTAAACCACCCCGTCATACCAGCAGAAGTTGCAATCTTGTCAGACTTCATGAACTGAGTAGTGGACCAATATCTGGATGACAGACATCGGGGTAAAAACTGTAAGGGGGAGCCTCGCGGTGCAGGAGGCAGGCATCTCCCTGAGCCAGCGTCCTGGTAGCTGGGGGGTGTCTGTACTCCTGGATGTGCCAACTTTCTGATGATCCTAAATTGAGAAAGAGGGCCCAGTGCACCATACGATGTAAATCAGCATTGTGATATTGAAAGCAGGGGAGTGACAGTGACTTACACCAGCTGAGTATTTTGACAAGGCTGTATTATTTGTCACACTGTGCTGTGTTCCAGACTGGAGATACGGCACTATGCCCATCTGGATTTTCCAAATAGTTTCAACAGATGATTTTCCCGGTGCTGCAATTTCATATTTTTACAAAAATGGTTTTGCAATGTCCTTTCTAATTGGAAACCAGCTGCTGGTATTTCCAACTAGAGGTGGCTGTGCTTTGGAGATGAAGGAAGTCTGTGTCTGTCTGAAGCAAAGCTGTTTGTAATTACGTAATATAAAGCATTAGATATATAATCAGCATGTACTAGACTAAAATCCTTTTCAAGCTCTAGTGTATTGACTGGCAGGCTATCCAAAAGCATGCTTATATAGCATAAAAAAATTATAAAGCTTTCAAAAACACTAAAGTAGTGGTCATAAGGCAATCCTCTGCAAGCAGTTGTGATTAATGTAGCAGATGAGCCAAAGTGAACATCTTTTTTTCTTTTTTCTTTCTTATTGCAAGAGAAAGCACAGTCTGTTTTAAAAGTCCCAGTGCACAGGGAGTATGGCAACACAGAGAGGAAACTAAGAGTCTACGGTATCTTTTGGTAAATAAATTACAAAAAATGAGTGAGAAATTGATGTTTGTTGAATGGCAGATGGAAAATGTCTTTTTGTAAGTTAAGTATAGCCCTGCAAATAGTAGCAAATACAGTGTGCCTAACACTGCCTGCAAATGAGATGACAAAAATAATCCGGATTGTGTTCTTTTTTCCAAGACTTATTTTGAAGTAAACATTTTTAATATTTCTCTAACTACATGGCAGGCCATGTGTTGCTGTTCGTGTATATCATACACACCAGGCATATGATATATGAAACAACAAGCATTAACAGTGGGGATAGATACCTGTAAACTTATTTAGGTTAGCAGTTTTAAAGGGAAGTCTTTACAAACCTCCAGAAGGCTGTGTAAAACTTTAATCATTATGTGTGCATAAGCATAAAAACATTTCTGTTCTAAACATATATGTTTTGCATTACAAAGGTAATACCTTCACTTCAAACCCCAAAGCCTAAAGTAAAATGTAACAGGACCAGCCATGCAGATTTGGGGACCTAATATGGGGAGTAATACAATGTTTAGTTAAACAGCAGGGAAATTAACTATCTAAATGCCAGGGCTTTTTAGTTGGCTATGTAGAATCACCTTTCTTTCTCCTTTTCAGAATGCCAGATTACCTGTAATGATCACAAGGCGATTGGACTGCAGCTTTAAAAAAACCTCCACCGACACTGGTGCGTGGGTCTGTGCAGTACCATAAGACATTTATTTCAAAACCAATTTCAAGCGAATTGCAAGTGTCGCTTCCTCTGCCTGGTTGGATTTGTGATTTAAGTCTCTCATCTAAGTCCCAGTTAAACCTGCCTCTCCTCAGCTTGAGTTCTGGCAAAATCAGGGTCTGGTGTCTTTGTGCTTGGAAGCTGTTGAACTGTCTCTGCCTGCCTGCCAGGTAACTATTACAGGAAAGAATAAAGATATCCCACTTCCGGGTATAAAGTAGGCTGATCCCTTCATATTTTTCCTCCCGTACGAGCAGCACATCTCTCTCAGCAAACTGTGTTTATGCTGGCTTCTGCCTGTGGCTCCTGTTTTCCCTTTGGCTGGCTGGCGGGTCAGAAATTCTGCTGGTTTGCCATTAGACTACCTAATTGCAGAGCCTGAAACAGAGAGGCCAGGCCTGTTCTGCTCCTCTCCCCAAACCCTTCCCAGCATGGCAGCCAAATGTGACTACTCTTTGTGTGAATTTGCTATACTGCAGTGTGATGCTACAGCTCCGAATGACAAAACATCTGCCCCACGAGAAGTTGATTGTTGCTTTTATCCCAGAGCTTGGTGGGTAACACGTTATCGCTGTCAACCTTGATTCCCCGCTCTCCTTACACAGATACCTTCCACAAACAATGACATATCTTTGCAAGACCAAGTTTAGCCATTAACTGGCTGCTACAAAACCATCTTAAGGTCTTGAATCAAAAAGTGCCATGATAGAATACAGAAGCTTGGTTGGGAGCTCCTACTTCCTTGGGACCTCTGTATACTTCTCTATACTTCGCTAGGAGTTGTTTCTTTAAATCAGATACTCTTCAGGAAACAGAGCATCTAAAATGCTCTTCTCTCCTCCCCCAACGACCCCAAACTGTATGTTTTTAGTCCTTACTGCGATCCCATGTTATTTCCATCAGTCTCTTGCTACTCAGTAAGAAAGACGTTTTGTTTACCTCTTACAATCTTACACTCACTGTATTGTCACAGACTCTATTTCAAAACTATCACTGAATTATATTTTTCACCTTTCTCCTTTGTTTTCTTATTTTATACACACAGAGTTCTGGCACAGGGGAAAAAAACCAGTTAGAATTGTCCAAGATGTCCATGTTGAAACATCTAAGCTTTGATTTCTCTTAGTATTTGGGGTTTTACAAAATGGATCTAAAGTTCAAAGTAAAGCTGCAGTCCAAACCAAGTACAGTTTGAATTGGCCAGTGTTTCATGTTGATCACTTGAAGCTTAAGGAATAACACAGCTGGTGACTCCTTCTAAAGTCTTAAAGTGGCTTGTTCAGCATCATATAAAAATTCTTTGGCAAAAGAAAGGTAAGCTCCGATTCTTAACAGTGGCATTCAGTGGTTTTAGCCATAACTGCTTTTTTCATGTGTTTTAACTAGTGGAAGAGACAAGGTACGAATCCTGCCACACACCAGGTTCATTGCTTACTCTGTTCTGGGCACAGCACCCAGCCTGTGCTCTGAACAGGACAGTAGTTTTATGGAATAAATAGGATGCTTCATGGTATACATGGCAAAGGAACCAAAATAAAGCTGTGTGGCTAGTTTGGTTCCAATAACCTAAATCTTGATTGACAAGAACTACTAAAAGATTACTTTTGCTCCACATTTAAAACAAACAATACTTACAGCAGAACTGCTAGTTTATCTTCAAGGGAATTTAGATTATTAGATCAATGCACAGACTTCTAGCATTTAACTTATCAAGTGGTTGCCAAAGAAGAGCTATTATCCTCTATATATATTAGTCTTTAGAAACGAATTAGACACAAACTTTATCAAGGAATTTCACAGACAGATGCTGACAGGGGAAGAGATGAGACCCAATATGAGGCTCGATTTCTAGGATGTGAACTGCAGGAATAAGCTCCTCTGCCCCATGAAACTAGCCTCTTGGCTATACCTTTACACCCTTGCTCATCCCGCAATTCAGTCTCCTCCATCTTCCACCTGGCATTCAGAACCCACAGCAAGTGCAGAGAAAACATTGCTTAGTGTTTGCACTCTGGTCAGAAGCGTGCATCAGCACTGCATGGCCTGGGTGACTCTTCTGGCACAAAAGGCATGAAGGGGGTGTGGGATGTAGGTTATACGTTGCACGGTGAGCAGAAACCAAACTGAGTGGCTGTTCTTGAAGAATGCACCTCATGATCGAGTGTGCATCCCAAGGGTGAAAAACAGTATGTGCCCTGTAATTGTGGGGTCTAATATGATGCACAAGGATGGCACAGTAAAGCTTTCAAAATTAAATTCTTACGTCTCACACATAGAGCCTACTGCTATTTCTTAGTCAGCTTTGAAGCGCCTGGTCTTAAAAATCCTCTCTCTCACACTTTTCCACACATGTGGTGCCACCAAACTGTAGGATTTAAAATCTCTTCCTTCAGCCTTACCAACTGCAATGGCTTTGGTAAGTAATGGTTTAAAAAATCTTATATTTAATGAAAAATCATTTTACTTCACTTGCATGCTGCCATTATTAGTATCTGAAGTGTCGTACATTCACTGTGCTGTTGATGAGTTAGTTCTCTTTTCTGCCATGTATTATAATGCCTTTCAGGTCACCAACATAAATCAGTTATTCAAACTTAAAAAATCACATTCCTATTACAGAATTCATTGTATCATAGAATGGGGACTTGCTTTGCATGAGAAAACATCTGTCCAACATTCATTCATAGCTTGAAAACAGGAAATTCTAGCAGAAGGATGACTTACTAAACTTTCTCTGCTTAGGCTATCTCAAGGAAAGTACTACAGGTCTTCTAGCATAGCTCAATCTAAGATTAATAACCTATTATCTACTCATAGTCAGTAATGATCATCTGTGAGCATGAACCTTGCTTTTCAGTACGATGAGAGCTGACTTGGCCACAGCCCAGTATGTTAATAGTAGCATCGCTGTCTAAACTGGGCGGAAAAAAAATCTGTTCATGGAGTGCCTGTGTTTGACACAGCCTTTGGTCTAGTAGCCATTGGGTTCAAGGAGCTCCAACATGTTGAGAAAGTTGGAAAGGGGTAAATAAAACCATTTGGTCTATGGCTGTCTTCTACTAACAAGTTCCTGGATACTGGAATCACTGCTGGCAGGTCAGTGTGCATCTTGCTTGCAGACATGTAGATAGCCCACTTTTCCATGTGGTTGGTAACTTTCAGTGTACTTTGCAGATCACATTTAATAGGCAGATCCTGAGAAAATGGGAGACGCATATATCAAAGTTGTTGGGTGTTTTTTTCTTTTTATACATGGTATTTGGAGACACCTATCAGTTACTTTTTTTCTACAGACAGAAAGATATTGGTTGCCCAGTGGCTGAAAAAAAGGCAGTGGCTCACTGACTGAGTTTTCAGCACTTTTCTGTAGAAGGATAGGACATGGGTTACCTCTAGCAGGTCATCAGGACACATTTCAAAAATCCATGTCCCGCAATGGGTAACAGCTGGTACAGCTGCCTTATATCAATCTTCTGCAAAGCCTGACAGAGATCAAACTCGGAAATTGAGGAAGAAGGGCTTTTGCTGCAAGGCACAAGTGCATGCAGTTCATTTAATTATTTCAGGAAGTTATGCATACTTTGCTCATTTCGGACCAAAACACATGATGGTTGTATCTTTCAATTGCTTTTTGTACAATTGATTACAAGATGTTCTTGGCTTGCCTGGGTATCTGGTAGGAATGGTATGGCTGATCTTTGCTGAGTCAATTCTTTGCCTTCCAATAAATCTTAAAGGATGTTATGGGATGATTTTTTTAGTAGGCTCTTTGTTATGGGAAACTCTACAGGATGGCGTTCTGTGCAGCTTTTTTATTTGATGTGTATGTGAGAACATTTGAGACTGTAAGTGGACTTATTAATGTGCAGATGGCACTCAGCTGTCTCTCTCTCCTATCACACCGGAAGGTTTAATCTCTTTGCTCTTGTAGAACCAGATCACTTGGGAAGCTAAAAGGCAAGTTGGACCGACCTCAATTCAGATAAAATGGAATTTGGACGTATGGGGGGATGTTCCCGAAGATGATTGCTGACAGGGCAAATGTTCTCTCTGTTCTAAAGCAGTATGACTACATTTTTATTTTCCTCTGGCAAAATGAGCGTGGCTTTCTTTACCTTTTTCAGTATTATCAACTTCCCTGCACAGACCATTGAAAGAAAAACAGAACACTGGTGCCTCAAACTGCAAGCTGTGATGGCCAACTCACGGCAGGAATAAATATCATACTCCCAGCTTCTCATTCTATTCTAAATTCTGTGCAGAAGAGAGCGTCTAGAGAAACTAAAATGTTGTCATAGTGGCCATGATTTTCTTAGTCTGTCCAAAAGGCCCATCACCTAAATGCAAAGTGAAATAACTGAACATAGAAGACCTTAGTAAGTCCCATCTGTATTGCAGGGAGGAAGGCTGAAAACTGCTGGAAGCATGGCAAGTCGTTGTTAAATACACCTCAGTTCTCAAACTGACTCTTGTTTGGGATATCTAGTCAATTTGGAGCAAGTAAAACTTAGAATTAACCTTCAGCTATGTGGACCGGTGAATTCCATTGTAGTCTCTGAAGAGCCAGTGATTTAGAAAAGCTGGTTTGTCCCTATGCTGTTATTGATGCAAACGTGCATAGAGCCATAAGCAATGTGTTTATATATATTAAAAATCAAGACAGGAATGAATAGAGTTCAAGCAAAAGCATGACAGAATAGGAAACCCTCTTCCTACCTGGCTCATTCCTCCATTGCAAATAATCAGTTGATGATATGTACAATGAACAAAGAATCACTGCTTGAAAAACTGCAGCCTCCCACAGTTATTGCTTTCCTTGCGCTTCCTGCCAGAACAAGGGAATAGAAGGCTTTCAATTTGATGTTGACGTTATTTCCTTGAATGGTTTTGTTAAAGTGCTGAACGCACAGTTTGTTTGCTAGCAACCTTTGGATTTACGAGTTGCCAGTCCTGGAGACGTTACTGTTCGTCATGCATTTTCCTCCTGATTTCCCTTCTTTATCCTCCTGCCTTCAAACCTTTTTAAAGCCTTCCCATTGCTGATACTCACTCTGATGCTAACTGGTAGTAATAGAGTGCTGTGCAGCAGTGGCACGGTAGCTTCCCTCTGGATAATGCTGACCGCAGACTTAGCAGCATGTGCCAGCTCAGCACATCTTGATAACTCATAATCCCTACCATAGGTTTTTATAGTTTGTCTGGTCTACTGTAAATCTCTAACTCACTGTCATTGACAGAGCTCTTGACCTGATTCATAGGCACCAGGAATTAAGCTCCTGTCACACGTGGTTAAAAGACGATGCCATTTATGCTGTGATATTATACAAACAAAAATAGATGCTCTTTAATATACAGCATCAAAGGTCATGTTATTATTTTGAATCTTGTTAATTAAGCCAAGTAACTAAGAAGAAGGAGAAAAAAAAAAAAAAAGAAACCCACCAAAAAATAAACCTGTGCACCAGCCAGCACCTAGAAGTACAGGCAGGTTATGTTGTCTTGTCTACTAACACATCTGTACTTTGGAGCAATCTGGTGCGTAATAAGAAAATCATGTGCATGTACATTACTAAAAGGAAACAGTTCTGCATTTTTTCCCCTCTCATCTTGCTGTGAATGTGTAAGTTGTATTCTAGTGATAGATAGTTCTCAGTCCTACTGCAGTTTGCATTGGTTCTCAGCTATAGATAGATTCTGTCCCTCTAAGGAAAAAAGGACCTCGAAAGTATTAAAAGAAAAGAAAGAAAGAAATTAGATCATTTTTGATGCAGCAGAAATTAGATAGGTTGTGCCATAAAAAGGAGCCTAATCCAGTTCTGTCTAGTTTCTCATTAAAGATCAATTTGTCCCATAATGAGGACCCTGGATAGGGTACCAAAATACCAGAATTTTAGTCTGGATCAGACCTTGGATTTCCATGGGGCTTCTGTACTGAGGCTTTACTTTGCTGTGTTTTTGATTTTTACTGTATCATTTGTAAGTCTTGCCCACTCCTAGCCCAAGGTCCCGGGAGAGTGCTTCTTGCTGTGTGTGCTCGCCGCAGCTGGCCTAGTGGAAGCTCTGATCACAGGTGGAGGAGCAGGATGCTGTAATAAAATAAACTTGATCTTCTGGGGCTCTAATATAAGACAGAACCATCGAGTTGCTTTGAGTAAATCATATTTAAAAAATGCATGAGCTAACTTTATTCAATCACTCCAAACATTTTGCCTTTGTTACATGTCACATAGACGTTTTCAGCTGAGAAGGTAAAGTGTTTTAGATAGATAACAGGATATAATGAGAAGTTGATCTTCATGAAAGTCTTTTTGTATTTTTAGTTATTATATTTGCCAGCATAAAATAATTTGATAATTAGTAGATTCCTTGTCTTCATAAGGCTAATTAAACATTTTCGGTATACAGACATGATTCAATAACAGAGGCCTTGTTTGAGGGAGCACACGTATCTTTTTGAGAATTACACAGGTTCCTATCCTTGCATTTTTTGGCAAATGGTGGGGAAACTATAACTGCTCCTTCAGCTGTATTTTCCTGAAAAAAATATGGCTTGACTGCACCACCTATCACACGAATATGTTAATGCTCAGAAAAGTAGTAGTATTCCAGAGAGTTCCCAGTCCCCCTATCTCAGTCATCTTCATGATCAAATGCCCAAATGGTAAAAATCTGATGAGTGAAAATATGTGAAATTGCAAATTAATCACAGAGACGGTGTGTGTAAGAGAGGAGACTACACAAAGACCATGTTACACAACCTCTCTGCTCTGTGTAACTGGTTTGACTATGATCAGTAGTTGCCATCTGAAAACTGGTTTGTGAAACAAGTTATTTATTTCAGTTCACGTGCAGAGGAGCCGGCAGAGAAGGGGACAAGTACTTCGCAGTACCACCCGATCTCCTTCAGGCAAGTTCAGTGCAATTAGTAAGGACTAAATGGGCACACACCAGCTCCTTGGAGGAGTTTTTCCCTTTTGGCCGTGATGGAAGGGCACTGGCACACAGCACAGTGAGCACTGTGTCCTACCCCGTCTATTGTGTTGTCAGTCTAGGATTTCAGTTTCTGCAGACAATGATTTAGCTTCTTTCATTCATATGAAGTTCACTTGAGAACACTTGTTTTGCACTTTGAATTGTAGAGGTATATCTTGTCATTAAAATAACTTTATTGAAAATTTGGCCCCGTTTAACCTCATAGACATATTTTTCCTCTAGTGGTGTCAAGATTAGATGATGTAGCATTTTAATTTGTCATAGATATGGCCTGACAATGTCTACAAAATCGAAACACTTAACTGCATAATTCAGTATTCTAAATTCCGTGACCTATCCTTGGTGTGATACGTATGATCTATAGCACTTCTGTCTATATCTCTAAGGCACATTGGTGCCAATTGATGGTGCTAAGGAGACATGGAAGGAAAGACAGCCACTTCTCTGGTATGTATTCCTTCTAGCCTTAGGACACAGCAAACCTCTGTGTGAACTCTCTAATGCTCTGACTGAGCTGATCAGAAAGAAGATCCAGCAGTTCCTCACCCTCAAGCCATGCTGAACTGGGTACAGGTTACTCATGCCAGGGCAGTCAGGGATAGGGTAACTGCTGCAAAAGTAGCATTGCCCAGAGGCTTGGGTGGTCATAGGTAGTTTCATGTCTTGGGAGGAAAATCTCTCTGTTTGGGTGCCTCCCAGCACTGACAACTGTAGGATTTTTAACACACCTTCACAGAGGGGTAAACTTCAGTTTGTCTTAAAATCCACAGGTAAGGACTGTGTCTCAACTTGGGTCTTTTGAGTCCCCTGCAGGAATAAACATCCCATTGGGACAGGATGGGACAAAAGTGTAGCTAATTTGTAGCCTGTTGTCTCCATAATCCTAAACCATTTCAGCCATAAGAGACAACTGTTAGAATTGACAGATGCTAATCTCTCCAATAGGAAAAGGGTATGGACTACTCGTTTACCTTGATGCACATCAGCTGGCTAAGAGCTAAAGCTCTGTCACTACCTTAGCAACATCATTGCATGTCTTATCTTTATTATAGAAACAAATTAATGGAAAATTATATAGATTAAGGCAAGTAATTTTCAGATCCAGTTCTCTTCTGTAATAGAGAAGCTATCTAACAATGATAATTTCCAAATTCCAGTGTGTTTCTCTTGTGCTTTCTGATTTGATATTTCAGTGTGCTGTCACTTGAAATTAATTGCAACTAATTAAAAATGATCCAGTTAGGACAATTGGACAATAGTGCTCTGGAGATTGCTTCATTCCCAGAGGTTTTAGTGGCTTGCTGCTGCAGTGGTTCAAGTCTTCAGAAGGGTGCTATACATCATAATGTCATTTTACATTGTTATTTCTCTGAAAGCAGCAATTTAAAAGAGTCTCCAGTGAACCTTGAGCAACTTTGCACTAAAAAGAAAAATGTTACTGTTCAAGATCTGTAAAATATAAAATATAGATTCAAAGAAATCACTTGACATGAATAGTAGCATTAAATTTGTGCCATTATTTGCATGTAATATATAATGTTGTAGTAAAAGGCTAACAAAGCATCTAGGCTGCTCCAGGGCTCATTGATTTTCTGCACCTTTGTTCAAACTAGGTCAAAAACAATGTTGGTCTTATTTTATCACACATGTTTTTCTCACGTTTGAGACTTATGTCTTAAAGTGATATAACACAGTTTAAGCCCACAACATATTGTGGCCTACAGCACCTATTTAGAGAAAAGCACTAGTCTTGTTTTGGTTTAAATTACCCTAACCAAGCAGCTGGCTAATGTGAACTAAACTTCGGAATATACAGAGGGCCCATTTTTTAGTAACTCGGGTGAACTGAGGGCTTAATGGAATAAGGTTTGCTTTCATGTTAGGGTGAAGGCCAGTTATTTAAAGAATTATGAAAATGAACCTTGTAACCAGTGCAAACGTGTGGCTCTAACACAGCTAAACAGCTCATTTGATATTCTGCCTCACCACTATAAGCAGAAGCATAGAGCCTACTAAAATTAGATTTTGTCCCAAGTCCCAAAGCAACAAATCTTACTGCTTGTGCAACCCATGATTAGCAAACTTTATTCTGTGAAGAAATAGAGATGCAGAATTGAGGATCGGTATAGTTCTCAAAGAGGAAAAACACAAGCTAGAGGCTATTTTTAGACAACGGTGAGGCTTTTAAACAAATCATGTATAGTCCTGACATTTCACATCATTTCTCCACTGTGAAACATGTGTTTTATCATTGAAACCAGCTTATTTGTTATAGTGTGTGATCCTTCCTCCCACTGCAGCACAGCTGGAACATCACCTCCTCTCAACATATTTTGCTTTTCTTAATTCATCTGATTTCTGAACGGGACCATCAGTCAGTCTTTGAATAGGTTTGTTTCAACACTGTGTTATTTCATTTTTACACTGCCATAATAGCACAAAAATCAATGGAGTTGCACTGACATACAAACAGAGAAACACATTGGCAGATCAGACCTATTAGTCTATTTTGTTCACAAGACCATTAAAAATGTTTTTAAAAACTTCAGCAATGAGATACGCAGTAGTTTATTTTTGTACATATAATCCATCCTGTGTTCTAATACTTCTGCTCATATTACTGGAGAATGAGTGGATTCTTGACTTTCTTGTCAAGAAACTTTTGAGGAAGGTTGTGATAAAAAATGTGTGCATTTCTTGGTACAAGAGAAATCCCCATATCTCTCATATGGACAGAGAACTGATCGCATACAGGTATGCTAATGGGTAAACTACAGACACAAAAGAACCAGAGACAAAATGCAGGTTCCACTACAGTAAGATGCAGTTTTACCTCTGACTCTGCTGGAATTAGGAATTTATCATAGGCATCTCCTTTATTTATCCAACTTAGCCACACTAACCAGTGTATACAAGTACGTATACACGTGTACATCCACGTTAGCATAGCATTATTTTCTTCTTCCATTAGATCAACAGAAACCTCTCAGCATTTTTCTGGGACTATCCCAATATGCTCTTGCTAAATGCAAAGTGAGATTAAGCAGATTTTACTTGCAGTATGTTTTGTGCACGCTGAAGCTCAGGCTTTGGCAGGCTTAGAGAGAGAGAGAGTTCCAGAGAGAGTCAGTAGGAATGTTTTGTCCATCAAGATGTTTGAGCCAGACAATAAAAGCACTCCAGGCAGTTGTAAGTTATAACCACTAGAAGATACAGAGAAAAAGGCAGTCTCAGAGATAACAGAATCCTAGACAATGTACTTTGGTTGGAAGATAACTCATGTCACTGCTGCTGCAGTTGGTTTTTAAAAAGTAATCTTTTTCTATTCAAGGCAGGGAAGAAAATCACTAAAACAAATAAATGACTGGGTGAAACTTAAAGAAGCCTCACATGCATTAGCCTTTATTTTGTTGGTAGACAGATATGTTTTGCTTAGAGGGCTGGTAACAGATCATAGAGTTAAAGAGGGAACGAGTAGTCTCTCTCTCATTGTTTCGCTCTCCCCCCATCCTCCTTGTCCATCCCCCCCTGCAAGTTTTGAACCTGATTCGGGCTGTGGTCTGACGTTCACTGCAGAAACTGCTTTACTAGCTTAAGACAAAACTCCTGCTGGTTTTACCTCTTCCCCTGCCAAAGGTTATTGCCCCCACAGCAGTACAAAGTTAAGTGGATTACTCCAAACAGTTTTCTATGGTAGGTTAAACTGCCTTGGCTGCCTTTGCAATGAAGCGGGTGAGGGTCACTCGTTTGCCCCACTGCTGGCTCTGCAGGAAGCTGTGGAGAGCAGCACAAGCAGCTGGTGGCCAGCACAGAGCTGGTGGCCCAGCCGGCTCTGCCGTGAATGCCAGAACACATCCTCAGTATGATCATAAGCAAAAGTTAACAATTTTAAGTATAATTTCTGCTGGATCCTCTTTACTAAGGTCTCTTTGTGGCGCTGGAGCTGTGTACTTACCCATTGTACGTACATACCCAACGTACATACCCATTCTGAAAGAACAGCTCAGGATCTCCTTGGTTATAACCCACTCTCTCTAGCCACCTCCAGTGAAAGAGATAACAAGGGGGAAAAACCTTGACACATTAAATCTCCCAGACCCAGCTCCCATTTACTGAGCTCAGGGGAAGTTTAGCTGAACAAAGATAGCATGGTTTTATCTGTGTTAAAGAACTGTCTTATGGTATTTCAGAATCACTGGGATAATCATTAAAATAATTTTACATAATTGCATATAGTATAGACTCCATCATAGAGACAGACACACAGGGACTGGGAAGTCACTGTTAGTACATATGTGACGTTTCTGTAACTTTAATTAATAAAAACGATGGGAAAATAGTAGCACAGAGTCCCATTCTTTCAACTTCTCAGTGTAAACCTTCTGGTTTTGTATTCTGGCAAACCAGTAAACAGAAATCTGGTTTTTGCAAACATTTTAAGGGCTCTACTCCATGGTCTACAACACCTGGTGTATCTCAGCTTTTGGCATAATTTAAACAAACAGGCCATGTAACACATCTCTCTCTCAGTCAAATAAAGCAGACTTGGTGTGCTGCCAATTCTGCTCTCATTTATTTGCTAACCCTGGGTTTTATTTATTCCCTGAATCATCAAACACATTGCAGAGAGTGACAGGAGCAGACAATATTACATCTAATAGCTATATAATAATGTAAATAAAATATGGTAAATCATCAGGTACATTACTTGCCTGTTTTTAACTACCCCACTTCATTTTGTGCACTTGAACCAAAAGTATAGTAAATGAAAAAGCTTTTTGCACAGAGCAGAGTTAGAAAGGATATACCCTTTGGATACTGAAGCCCTGTCATTTACATTAAGTGAAAAATACCTTTTACATAAAAATACACCTGGATATAATATAAAATTTGCTGCATGGGCCTCATCCTATGCTCACTATTGCCTGTGGCAAAATCTCTTCTGACTTCAGTGACTCGGGGATCAGCCTGGTACTGCCTAACTGTGGGACACAGTCCTGTAAACAGGAACGGATGTCAGGATCTGTGATATGCTGGAATGCTTTCCAGTGTTGAGTAAGAGTTACTGAAAGGATTTCTAGAATCAGAGGGAGAGAGGAATCAAGGGGGAAAGAGGGGAGGAAAGCAATGTTTTGAAGTTAAGAAGTGTGAAGGAGATCACTCTCAGTTCCCTCAGGGGAGAAGAGTTCATGGTCAACAGACCATTGTGTGGATTAGATAGGCAGAGCAAGTGTGTAGGTGAGAATAAAGCCTTGCATTTGTTCAAGGTTTGTGCTTTAATGAGATTTGTCTAGCTAAGGTCTAGCTCAACTTTACATCAGATTGTTTCCACTAGAGAGTTGATCTAAACCCTCACCAGCTGAAGGATCGGAGCTGACAGGTCAGTTATGTGTCACTTATAATGTTAACTGTTGAAGAGAGGAATTAGAATTTTTATGTCTGTAGTATTGCTGTTGAAATACATTTCTGAAAACTGATTCCATGAAGAGTCTTCAAGACTAACGCAAATAATGACGGGAAATCGACTGCATGAAGACTTTTGTATACAGTTTCTGACTATAAAGTTCACCAAACACTTACTTTCTTCTCTTTATTAGTTGGCCATTCCTTTTTTTTATTAGTTGGCCATGCCTGCTAGGTTAACATGGGAAGAGCAGACTCTGCAGTACTTGGGGTTGTGCCTTGACCACGTAATTGGAAAAGTAAATGGTTTCCCTATGATCAGAGTTGGAATCTGTGCCAAAATGACTGAGCTCCATTCAAAAACCCCTTCTCATGAGTCATTTTGTGGCAATGCATGTTAAAAGAGATGGCAAAATACCAGGAGTAAAATAATCAGCACACCTCAGGCTGCTAATAATAACAAAATAAGCTTTTCCTACTGTGAAGCTGGCTCCTCTGTAGAGTCTTCAGACTTACATGAGCTTCCTACACAAGAGTCTAAGTCAGAATTGGGCCACTATTTTTATTTTTCTTTAAAAATGTACATCAAGACCCCAGTTTATCTCCTGCCCTAAAATGTAAAGCAGCGGTGCTTAAATTTCCAGTTTGTTAGCTAGTCCCAATGTCCTTTAGCATGCGTGTGCAATATTTTGCATCTGAAAAAGAATGAATGGCAAGGCTGGAATTCAAGTATCATTGGCCTCGCTACTGAAAGGCAATGAATCACTGGCTTGACTGTTCCAGGTCCAACTCTGGACACCCCTCTGTCCCCTATACCCATCACAATATATTAATTTGTACTGAAGCTACTCATGCGTTGTGCAACACATTCATTTTTACTCTTTTCTACTCATGCATTGTACTCAAAAGACACAGCAGATTTTTTCCTGCTCTTCTAAAAAGCAGCAGAGGGCTGTGAGCCCTCACAGATTTGAATGGAGTACGTGCTAGAGAAAACAACTATTTCTCATCTTCAACTTATCAGTTAGTTCTCCGGGATTTCAATAGCCATACTGAGGAGGAGATTATACCCCTTTATTTCTGAGGATTTAGCTCCTTCCTCTATTATGTGGGATGGGCAAAGAGCATGGCCCTAAGTATTCTTCGTGTGATTTATTCTACATTGACAACCACTTAAGTGGAGGCAAAGCTAGACCCAAAAGGCACAAAGTGATGAAAGCTGGAACTGAAAAATAGCATGACAGTCAAAATTGCTGAGTTTCACACAGCCCCTGCTCTGACAGTGTTAGAAAACTCTTGGTCTAAAAGAATCCAAATGAACCCTCTGGAAACCCAATCCCATGACTCATACGTTCTCCTTGAAGGCTTTTTTCTTTCCCTCTACCAAATGACACTGAAAAAAGCCTTGTGGACTTTGCTACTTGCTGCAATTTGACAGCTTTTAGTCAAAACATTTTCCATTTACAAGAGGTGGACTTCTCTACATCCCAACTGAAGTGAAATGCACTAGCATCTGCAAGTCAGACTGGACTGCTTCTGGTTGGGTCGTAGGCTGGATGGTCCCATAGAGATGCGATGCCTCTTTGGCAGGGGATGGGAAAGGATGCAGAGGAGTTGTGCTACCTCAGGAACTTCATGAAGAATTAACTCTGGTGCTTCAGGCACTGTTTCCCAAGGACTCCCAAGAGTTCAGATGTCGCTTATGAATCATCACCCTTGTGTTTGCCTAACTTGCTAGACTGGTTGAAAGACTGACAAGCCCATGCTACTGCATTACCTGCTGCAGGTGAAGCTGGGAGGAAGTGGTTCTGGTCACTGGGTATATTATGATTGTTCCCATGCAAAAGTAAATGGGAACAAAGGACTGCTCTTTCCTTCCCAGCAGCCACCTATGTTGATTCATAAAGGCCAGATGCTATCTGATCTCCCCGCCGGGATTCAGTTAAGAATGCAGTCATGATCTCAGACCCTGAATACTCAAGCTCCCTCTGAGTATTACGCAGAGCCAAAAGTTAACTGAGCTACTAAAAGGAGCACACATTGCCTACATAAATAAACTTATTTGAGGACAGAGGTGTTGCTTTAATGATTACTTTTCAGAGTAGAACTTCACATTAAAATGAAGAGCTAGGGAATTGTCCATATAAGCTCAGAAATATTTTTAAGCTAGCTATGGCTAATCCATTTAAAGCCAACCAGCCTTTTCAAGTTTGTATGTTCAAGACCCTTTTATAATCCCAACCATATAAAAAAAGTGTTCCCAGTGGTTTCCAACTCCATTGTCAACAGCTAAGAAAGGGGTCAGCATATGTGTGCTTTGATCATCTTCTCTATGTATGAAGATGCGATAATAAACTGATTTATTTTTTTACTCTGGCATAAGAAATGGCATTCAGAAGGAAAGAAAAAAAGGAAGAGAATGAAGGAGCCTTAGAAAAGGTAGGCCTTTTCTAAATGATTTTTCTAAAATAAAAATTCTAAGTTGACTAATTCACCTTATGGCAAAGGTTGGCTAAAACTACAAAACCCATGAGTTTTGTTCTAGCTTGTGTTGTCTTCAGCATACTTTAAATTAGCTACAAGGATCCCTGTGCTTGCATGGTGTATCTCTGACTGCTTTGTAGGAGAAAGAAAACTTTGAAAGGAAACTTTCAAGCCAAGAGTACAATAACAAACTTTTGTGTAGCTTTATACGTTTTTATAATACAGGTTTAACAAAGGGTTTGTTTTCTCTTGAGTCTGGATTTCCCTCTTTTTCAACATGAGAAAATCAAAGCTGAAAGATTGTATGTTGAAGTCCATGTTTATGTCACTGTTAAGTTTGTGGATGAGAAAATGGGAGAAGCTAATTTTGCTCACTGATGAGCTGCGTCTATTTTGTATGTTTATATACAGTGAGTATAAAAAAGTGTTTCTCATTTCCTTAGATTTGAGTTTGCAGATCTGGTGCTGCTCCCCTTGCTACTATGCATAAGAACCTTTTGTCTCTCTAAATTAGAAGCTCTACAGCCAGCTGGGAGAAAAATGAAGGTGTCAGCTATATTAGGGTTTTCTTCTACGTGACCCAAACAGTGGCCATGTAGATTACTCACCAGGAAAAGCTGGTTCGAAGAAGTGATGCAGACCATAAAGCAGGCACCAATTTTTCACTGCATAGGTGTGTAAACCTACTATACTTTGTGTCCCAAATGGCCAAAAGAAAAATCTGCTGTCAGGAGATTTTTGCTATGTTCATAAGGTCTCTGTTGCCTTCGGACCTTTATGGAACTGATGCTGCCATGCCACTAAATACATGTCTGAGGCATATTCCAATGGTTTTTTCACTGTATTATTCACGTCACAGATTGAACTCTGCATAGCTCACTTATGTTAAGTCCTATTGCTTCTTAGCATTTTTTATATTAATATAAACTCTTCATGTAGTCCAATTATTGCTTCAACCTGTATCCTCTACATTGACTTTTAAAAGCATTCTAGACTTCAAATACAACCTTACAGCTATAGTGCAATAACAGATAACTTACTCCACGCTGGTTAACAAGTGAGAAAGTAACGATTTTTTTCACTAGTTATTACAAACCTGAGACAAATTCAAATTGACAACATACTGGTGAGAAATTGAGGGCCTAAATGTCCGGCACTGCATATTCCACCATCATTTTCACCAGCACATCACAATAGTAAAATGATAACTCCATTGTATGTTCCTTTGATTATCCTTCAGCACACATTTACACTCAGGAGAATCCAGCCCTGCATACCAGTGTTGGATACCCCACATCTTCTAGCTGGCTTTATTGTTCTCAACTATTTAATGGTCATTTCCTCAGTAATCACTTGTACGTTTTTTCAGGTAATATTATTATCTTGTAACTAGCAATGTTACTAGCATTAAAACTTTGTTTTGCACTATGTTGCTTAGTAGATTGATTTATTAAGTTGCACTAAACACAAAACAGCAAACAATGTATATGCATGAAAATTAAGATGCTTTCTATCCTTAATCTTTTTTTACGGGTGTTTAAAGCAGGTTTTCAGCATGTCTCTTTCAACCAGCTCCTAAATAGTATAGTTTATTTTGGATGATTGATTATAGGAATCTTGTGCATGCAACCAAAGTGAGGTCTTTTAAATCATGTCTTCTTTTCATTTTTTAAAGAATGAAACGATCTTTATGTCTTGATGTTTTATCATTTTGAGACTGAACCAGTTATCTGTATGAGTTCAATGTGTAGCTCTTTAAACTCATAGAATATTATCAGGACTTATTAAAAACAAGCACAGCTTCCTACTACAGCTGTATTTCAAAAGTGAAATATAAATGGATTAACAAGTTCTCTGTAATGTTATCATTAGTTACTGGTATTTTTAATGTCTTCTGCTAAGAAAAGTTAAGATGATGTGGTATTTTAGTACTACAGTAGTGGCTCTTAATTGAGTCCCACTGCTAAATACCTTATACAAAATTCTCAAAGAGGTTTTTTATCATATGTTTATTAAAATATTCTCTGGGAGGACCAAATAATAGAAATAAAAATAATACATAATTTTACTCTTAATTATCAATTAGTCCCATGGGACTGTCCTTATCCTTTTAATGGTAGTCTTTGCCCTAATCCATACCCCTAACAGATATAAAAGTGAGCTATTAAAGGCACTCCTGCTGTCTTTTGCCCACTGTGTGTTTTTATTAATTCGTTTCTTGCAGATAAAAGTGAGACAATCCATCCTTTGTCTTTTTATATCATAATTATTTTTGCACAAGGGCAGTTTCTTACTAGGACTTGGTCTACATGGGAAAATTTTGGTAGCACAGCTATATCAGAGGCTATTTTTTCCCTTTACGTCATTCCACCACAGCTGTGCTGGCAAAACTTTTACTTTATATGCACTTATACCACCAAGAAAACCCGTTGCCAGTTTTTCTAGTACTGCTTGAAAAACAGGTTTGTTTCTTTTGCCTACCTAAACCATACCCCTTCAAGGACAGATTACTTTCATCTTGGCTTTACTCGTAAACTTTTATAAGAGTAGACATGTCTAGGAGGTTCTAGGACACGGGTTTGGAGGAGGACTAGCTCAGTGACACCATGATCTCTCTAAGACATTATGCAGTAGCACAAAATCCTGTGAGAAAGATGGGATTTTTTTGTTCTTCCTCACCAGTGATTCTTTTAGTCCTCTAACCACCATCACTGATGAGCTCCACAGATGTCTGCAGTCTGTCAAAGATTCAGTAACTTGTTATGTAGGCCTTCAAGTATGGGAGTACTGAGAGTAAAAAGGACAGTGACAGAAAAGGGAAAGTCTTCACAACCCCGCCATTAAAAACACACCATAGATAGAAAAAACAGATTCTGAAGGATTCTTGGTAAGTAATGTGACAATCTAAGTCATAAAAGCTTTAAAAGCTCTTTAAAGGTCAGTGGATTCCAGTAAATTTGACGTTAGTACTTTGAGGTTTTGAAATTAATGCACTTATTGAAACACTTTATTAGCATTTTTTATTCTAGTCAATAGATGTGATTTTTGTAAAAAGTAGATCTTTGTGGTCTGCTTTTTCAAGCTGCCATTATGTCAATCAGAAATAAGTCCAGCTAATAACTTATTTTGACAAATAAATGAAATGCTTCTGTGGTTAGTTTAGTGTTTTCCTAAAGTCCCAGCACAGCCCAGGAAGTATTCCGCCTTCTCTCTTAACCAAACTTACTGATTGCTATGCGTCAGCCACAGGCAGTCTCTAACATTGTTTTTGTCTCGCCTTTAGAATCTTACTAAGATGTGTCTTAGCCCATGCTGGCTTAAAAACAAATGCAGGAGGCAATGGTTGCTTTTAAAATTATTACCCCAAACATTTCCCTGGTGAAACATAAACACATATTGAATAACATGACATTAATAATTGCATAAAAGGAATGTAAAAAAAATAGTTTCAGGAGAGAGAATAAACCATTAATGAATTACTACATTAGTGAAGTAGTTTGGGTAATAGTTGAGATGCTTGTACTAAGTTGATAAATGCTGCACTAGTAAATCACTTGCATATCTCTTCTTTTCTAGCCTTAGTTCAGAGTCCTTTAGATCTACAAAGGTTGTAGATAATTTTTGCACCCACTCAGTCAATGACTGGCAATGCGGCATGTAGCCGCAGTCATTCATTCTGTCAGTCAGCAGCCCTTGATAATGTGCCTGTCAATATAATTCAGTGCCTGTTCAAGGAAAGTGACACTTTGAATAGTGGACACTTTTCAAAAGCATTCATACAGGGGCAGTTCCATGATAAATAAATATATTTTGTGTTTGGAACAAATAGGCGATACGCAGGAGTTGGAGTCTGAGCAGAAATACACGACCAGCCTGCAGGACACAATAAACTGCAATGAAGGGTGAATATCATAAATGCAACTTTTTTTTTCATGTTGTATTAATTATGGGATAATGGATAATAAAGTCTTCAGGATCCTATTTGGCTCAATGGAGCCCTGATCCATGACCAAGGGCACTATGCACTACTACACTACAAATGAGATATTAGAATAATACTATCAATAGTTCTTTACACCCTATAAAAAAAGGGCACATATTTTCACTGCTGAATGAAAAACACAGGCAGAAATCTTTAATTACCACTAGCAGTGTGTTAAAGAAAGTATTTATATGGCATACAGGGTTTAGTTTCTATTAATACAGGCTGAGAATGTGAAGAAGAAATATGTGATAGTGACAGGATTTTTAATGGTACCTCACCTTAAATGCATTTTAAAATATGTAAATCAATAAAAAAATTATTTGTAATAGCAGACTAAGAGTGCTGGTTAGCCTTACTGCTGAATGAAATGTATGCTACAAGCCCTATTACCATACATCGTGGGAGCTGTAGTTAGGATTAATCTGTCAAAAGGGATGGTTTAGTGTTGATGAATATGACATGTGACCATTAATGATGTTGATTTTATCTCCTGAGATTAGCATGATTTACTTCGGATGGATAATAATGTCATTTGCTTGATGCAGTAGATCTGTTTACGAGCTGATTAAATTGTAAGGCCTTGCTTCATTTCATGCTATTTGGTTTACAGCTTCATTACTGCAATCACAAAAGCTGTGGAAATGTCCCACATCCCATGTCACAATAAATCATTGTTTAAGATTGCAGCTATGTATTTTAGCATTTCAGTTTTGCACGGACCATGCATTCCTTAACAAATATGTGATTGGGAATACATTAACAAGATATTCTGGAACATACTGCTGCAGAAATGTAGAAAATCAGCCTGAATCTTTTAATTGAGATTAAGGAAGCACTTGAGTAATTAGCTGTAACAAATTACCTTATTATTTAGACAGTGAAGTAAACGTTTTTGTTGCAAGAATGATTATCATAAATCTGCAGAAAAGTGACAGTCAAACAACCATAAAGGAAACTTGTAAGCAAACTACATTTTCTGCCTATTACCTTTTACACTTAAATAAAATTTATCAGAGACGTACTCTAAAAAGAATGTATTTGTTGTTTAGGGTTAGTATATGTTACAAGCTATACCATCTGTAACTACTGCACTGGGAAGAGTATATGCATGTAAATCACAAAGAAAAAAGAATCTGTTAATTATAATGGCAAATGCTAATGTTGCCATAGTTAAGGCTGTGTCAACGTTTTCATTATAAATCCAGTTATAAAGGAAGAAGGAGAGAGAGAGGGTGGTAATCAGCCATCAGAGATTGCTGTGTGCTAAAATTTTGTATACAAAAGGGCACACTGAGTTCTCGCACCATGTAAATCAGAGATATCTGTGAAACCATGCTTGCAGTCCCAGTGAGAGGAGGACCAGGGCCAAGCTCTCAGCTTGGGAGCGAAGGTGACTTTTTGTTGCAATAATTTTTTCACACTTCACATAAAATGATATTGGTACTTTTATTGTACAAATGAAAAAATGTTACTTTCGTCAGTCAAATGGGACCTTTCAGAGCTTGTGGCTTACCACTGGCTGAATTTGAGAACTACAGTTGATTAAGTCTTGGTTCATGTGCTTAATTTTAATGAAAGTTTTTATAAATTTGAAGAGCATGCTTAAATAATTAGCTTAAGTTGCATGTTTTATTGGAATGGAATGGAATTTCTTTTAGTTCTTTTTCCCGCCTTCTTTTTAAATCCCGCCAAGTTGGTTCCCAGTGGATTTCATGGAAACATCTTAATACATGTGAATTCTGCTGGATTATAATACAGTCAAATGTGAACTTTATAGTGGATTTGTGAACTCTTTTTTTTCCCTTAGCTTTTACCTAGCAAAACTCCACTCTCCACCTCAAAACATTTCAGTTGGCAGATGAAGAAGTGGGAACCCCAAGAAGAACTATATTCATGTAGTCATTATATAGGTACTTGAATGATATTCTAGGTCAGGCCTAGAGTATCCAAGGATTTCCAAATGTGTTGCAGCAATGACCACGATCAAGATCTTTTACAAATTATTCATGACTCAGTTATTCTGGTCACCAAACCTGAGACATTTTGAAAAGCCTACGTTTTTCCTTGTTTGTTTGTTTTTAATGGCTGATGCATGTAACATTCTGGAAAGGGGATTCTTTCAGGAGAATTCATGCTGTGGATTTGAAAAGAGAGGACAATTCTAATGCTTGCAACTCAGTTCTGTCTGGCGGTTTAGGGACAGATTTACCGAGTTGATTTAGTTTTCCAATATATTGTGGCTGCTGGGCATAGATCTACCACCTTTGACTTTTTGCAGAGCCAGTCCCTGTTGACATTGGTAAAGTTAATGAAAATGTTTCACATGTTGAAATGTTGATATTTCCAGCAACATCTCAACTAATCAAATGAAAACAGTGATAAATATTTTCTCCTGTTTTCCAAATAGCTGTAGACCTAAGTTAATGAAAATATATCCTTGAAAATAAATGGATGAATAAGTTTACTTTTCACCAAAAAATTTAACTGCTGGGGCAAAAAGAAAAGGCAAAAAGAGGAAACCACACTTCGAATCTTCATTGCTTCAGGAAACATTTGGTAATATATTGCGTCCCTGCTTAAGTTGGCTGAAATGTTATTGCCACAGTTTCACAGTTTTATGTTTTATAACTTTGAAATTAAACAAAACAAAGGTTTCCTCTCTTGATGAGCTGCACCTTTTGACAGCAATTTGGTTTCCAGCCAAAAAGAAAATGCAAAGGCAGAATTTTTCAGGGTGCACATTCTTTCACTGATATTCCTGTTGAAACTACAAGAAGAATGCCTTTGAAAATCGCAACTGCTGGCTTCACTAAAAATCTATAATTTCACCACCCACCTGCCAGTGATGGTTAATTTAATGTAATTTATGCATAGAAGAAAATCCCTTTCTAGCACTATGAGGTGGAGAGGCTATCAGCCAGGTTGATGGAGTAATGGTAGTTTTGTAGAGAGACCTTTAACCTGAATAGCTGAAGTCATCTCCACAGACTGTAGTAACCACTATTCATATTAACAAGGACAAAAGTGCTAAGGACGTATAATTTCTTAGTTCCCTTACAAGCTGTCCCCAACCTGCCCTTTACCATTTCTTAGGCTCCATGATGTTTGGGGAATCTATTTAAATACAACTAATGAATTCTGGCTGGTGTTTTGAGGTTATTTTTCTGAAAATGGTGGCACTGTGTAATGCATGTGTGTCTACCTTACTGATAAAGCTGCTACCATGGTAGGAGTAAAGAGATTGTTTGAGCTTCATGACTGAACCCTGAATAAACAATTTATACATTCAGAAACTTGATGGTTGCTGGAAGGTGCTTCATCAATCTTCTCTGCAGGTGCCTTCGAGTATGACAATAATTGAAATAGGACAGAAAGAAGTAAAAGAGGGGTTTAAAATGATTCAGATGGATGCAATTAAAGGACAGAAGCTGAATTTCTGAGTGGAAGAGGGGAAAACCTATGCAATATTTTGCAGCAGAATTGGTCTAGCTGCAGGTCTGTTCACTGATAAAGGAAGCAAGCTAATCTAAAAATAATAATTTAAAAAAATGTGGTCTACAGTAGAAGGATCCTGGGCAGCTTTAGGCCAAAGAATTATTTCAGACTGGTGTTGAAACTTGGGCAGGAGAATACACTTTTTGTCTGGCTTTGGATCTTATACTTCTATATAGAATATTCTTAAACCCAAGGCAAGGTCTGCAGATATTACACACCCTGCATTTGAAGATCTAAATTGTATATTCCAGGTCATCTACATAGCTGGAGCTCTTGGGTACCAATAAAACCGTGGTATTTTGGAAGACAGCACTACTCATGAGAAATACAACAATTAGGTTGCAGAATTCCAGATAGAAAGCTGAGTCCAGCAATGTATTAGCAAAGTTTTCTCTTTGACCGCTAACCTTAAAAGAGACATTTTCCCAAATTTAGGCCATTTAGAGAAAGCAATAAATTTGCCTCCAGCGAACAATTAATGTTCTTTCACAAACTTGCTGATGTCAGCATAGTTGGGCAGGCATGTACCGGGACGAAATTTTCTCTAAGAGGTTCTTAAGGAATCGGCACATCCTAAATCTTTGGCTGTCCTAGAAGGCGTCCAAATGGCTGCTGAGGAGCATCAAAGTTGTAAGCAAAGAAAATCTTCAAGGCAGTGTATGTGCATGTACTTACATTATGTCCATCTTGAGCCTCATTATAATATTTAGAGGCTGCTGGATGGCACTTACAGCAGTGAGTTCTGAGCAGCTTGACGAATCAGAACCATGTGTCTTCTGAAGAAAGATTCCTGAAAGATACCTTGTTAGATTTCAGGATGAGAAAAATTTCTATGATGATGCAGTCTGATTTTCTATATTACCAGGGCCGCAGAATTTAATCGAGGCGCTCCTGCATTAAGTGCAGCTAAGTTTGATTGAGCTAGCTAAAGAATATGAAGAGAAATTGGGGCAGACAATTTGTTATTTTCTCCCTTCATAGAGTTCAAAAATAGGTTTTGCAAAAAGCAATTGTGCCTCCTTCAATTATTGCATTACCTCTAACACAGAGACTGCTGTAGTCAAGCCTCTTAATGAACAAATTTTGTAGAATTTAAGGTCTCTGAAGTGTAAAGCCACAACAGAGTGTGGCTCTTAATGTGCCATATGAGCATTATGTTGCTTGCTTTCTCTGTCAAAGCTGGCATGTATCAGAATGCAATAAAAGAAAAACTATTTCATTCAAAATTAAATGGCGACATCCAATTAAAGAAAAGACTCAAGTCTGAAGCCGTAAAATCTATTGAAAGTTTCTTTCTGTTGTAGAGGAAATGTACCAATTGCTAATGGAAGAGTTACTCTAAACGACTGGCTACTAGTTACCTATTATGTGTTCTAGCAGGATTTGTGGTTGGATTTTTTTTTTCATTCCTCCTCCTCAGAAGATTTGGAGAAAAGAACAGAAAACTATTGAAAAGATTTGCTTAGTCTTTTATCTTTTGAATCAGTGTCATACTAACAAAAAGATGTTTTGAAGTCTTTAACCATTAATTGACTAACTGGTTTTCTTTAGACATAAAACTTGTCAGGGCCTTGATTGTTGTGAATCCATGGTGATAGATTCTGGCTGACTGCCTAAGTACAAGGTCTCTGAACACTAGGATAACACTTTCTGAAACAATTTGGGCTTATCCCCCATAATGTCATTTAAACAAACTTAATTGACTAAAACTTTCATTTTTGTACATTCTGTATGAGGTACTATTTGAGAGAAGAGGCCTTTTAGGAACAGACCCTAAGTGACAAAATTTGACCTGTACCTAGCCTTACATGTCTCGGTTCTTGTTTATTTACACAAAATAAGCCCATAGTAACTGCATTAAAAATTCACTATAAGCAGAAAGCCTGTTATATACTCTCATTTTCCTTTACTGAATAACATTTAGAATGGGTCCAAACCAAGACTCTCTGAATAGCATAAAATTCACACACTTCTGCAGTAAGACTAATCATTATCTTCACGTAATTGCCCATGTGTGTCAGTCAGTAAGCTTGTAGTGTATGAAAGGAATAAAAAGTTTCAGACTGAAAGGTAAGACATGACATTTTTTTGTTGCAGTGAAACTTTACTGAAGAGATGCTCCTGGGGTGATTTTTCTTAAATTTAGAGTTCTGGACATACTGAGAATTACACATCCACCTCTACAGAATAGCAATTTGCATTTTCCACTTCTCTTTCACTGGTAAAATGACTTGGGTTTGAGTGGAAGTAGTATGTCAGGTTTAAATAATATACAGGAGTGATAAAACTGTACTCAAACACTATTCCCAGGGAGCGTGACAACTCTGGAATGACTATTTCATCTCTAGGAAGTCTTCAAACATCAGAAAGTAAAAGTTCTTTACACCTAATGAGTTTTGAATAGCCCACATGACATGAGTTGGTGACAGTACTCTACTCTGTAGCTGTCAAGGCCCTAAGGGCTCTAATAGGGCTTAATGGCCCTCACCAGCTTCACCCAGGGTCTCCCCCAACACCTGCCCACAGGCCCTGGAGCTTCCTCAGTCCCTGCCTGAGCTAGCCCATAGGAGTGACAGCCTCCAGACTGACCATGGGCCACACTGATCCTGAGCTCAACCCATGGGCTGATGGCCTTGGCCCTCACCTTGTCACCATGGACCTGCTCAGACATCATGACTTCAGTTACACTCGCTGGGTCTGTTCCTGACCTGCTGATAGACTGCCAGCTTGACCTTCGACCTGCACAAACTTTTCTAATGGCCTGAACTCTTGGTTGAACACCAGCTGATCTCTGTGGTCCTGCCCTGCTTCCTTACTGGGACAGCCTGGACCCTGCCCTAGTGACTGTGGCATTGCCCTGCGATTCACATTCCTTCTTGGAGCAGCTGCCCTTGCTGCTTCCTGACAATAGCGCAGAAGGTTTTATCTTACCAAAACAATGTCACAGTTAGGACCCATAGACAAGTCCTTACTCTGCTGTAGTCAAGGGGTGACTCTCCACTGATGTTGGTGATCTTTTTCATTGGGAATCTCACTAAGAAGCCCATCCAGTGAAGGAAGCTCCTTGTTTCATGAGCAGAGGATTTCTGTTTCACAATTTTTTTTCTAGAATAACCACAGAGTTTTTACATAAACATCACAGTTTCTTTTAGTCTTTCTTAAAAAAATATTCCAAAAAAAGAGTTTAACCTAAGCAGCTTTGTAATGAGTTGAAAATCACATGGCTGAGTTGGAACTTGGCCTTAACAGGCATATTTCACTACAGACAAAGTCTAGCTGCAGCCTAGAATAGTGCAGAATAGTCATTTTTGTCTCTTGGATGCATAGAAGTACTGCAACTCTACTGCAAACCAAGTACCAAGCGGCCACTATACTGCTCAAAGGGTGCCAATCAACATGCCAGTTATTTCTCCTGAGAGAATGCAACTACTATTAGAGTTATTGTTAGTATGGAAATCTTTCAGATTTAAGGGATTATATTATATTTTGTTTTGAATTGATTTAGGTTTTGCTGACCAAAATAGAAAAATCAAATCTCAATCTTATTTGAAGACACTTTTAATGGAAAAACGTTGTTCCGGTTTTCAATTCATCGAATTGAAAATGAATATTCAGAACTAAATTTTTTCTTTAAAAGTTTTTCATATATATTTGTATATGTATATTTAAAAATCAAATTTTTGCTGTGCAGAATTTGGTTGTCTTGACTTCTGTGTTTAACTAACTAACCACTTTGGTGTTAAAAGGCAAACATTAGTGATGCGGCAGTGAAGTTTGTGAGGCAGCTAATAAGGTGATATATCCACAAACTGAGAATGTTTTTAACATGTCTGAAATAGTAACTGAGACTGTGCCAGCTTTGTTAAGTCCATTATCTCCATCGATAGCACTTGTGTATGTGATACCTAAAAGGTATTATTTAATTATTATGCAGGTCTTGTTTGACTACAAAGGCACTCAGTACCATTCAACATGAAGGTGCAATGTCCTTAGGCTGACTTTTTTATTTATCTGGACATGAAGAGACTTCCTGAATAACAGTGTGTCTTGTCATTGCTTTACAGAATCGAGTCTACTGAGAGCATGCAGCAGAAAGCTTAACTACACAGTTGCAGAACAGTAAAAGAGGGTGTCTTTGAAGGAAAAATGGTGCTGCCAATGATGCTGCTAGGATGCTGAAGTGCCCAGTGATTTTCATGTAATTTTGATGTGCTGCTTCTGTACAGCTGAAAATTAGATGTAGAGCAAAAATTACTACTGAGAAAAGGTTCAAGGCCCAGTACCAACAAGAATAAAGCATCTGCCACCACTGAAAAAAAAGGATGTGTAATCCTTTTGGGGCTGTGTGCCCCACCTCCACAACAAGTGGTAACCTGTGTGAAGGAATAATGAGGGAATGGAGTGTGCTGTGGTATCATACTGTTTACTTACTGTTGGTTTCTTCTAACATTATAAAATAGTTTCAACATTTTGAAAGTTTTCTGATATAATTTCATGACCCTTCTTTTCCCCAAGCACTTACACCTTAACATATTTTACAATTAAACCAATTTATTAGCAAATAAAAAAGTATTGAAATACTGGATACTGTAATGAAAACCATTACAAGAATCCCTTCTGCCAGTAGTAAATAACAAAATTGAAAAGGTATGTATTAAAGGAACATTAATATCAGGCAACACAGTCTCACTGGTAGTGGTAGCGGAGAGCTGAGTGGTTGCATGGGAATAAGTGAGAACCAGGAATAGGTGTTCGCTCCACAAGTTCATGGACTTGTTCCTCATCTGTCAGTCACTGCACAGCTGTGAGTGTGAAGGACTATCCACAGGTACCCATGTATGTTAAAGCAGGGTTCAGCAATTTAAGTTAGCGGGACAGTAGGGTAATCCTCCAACTGCTGTCAGTTCTGCTCCTTCATCTCTGGCTCAGCACCAGAGAACAAAGGGGACGCAGTTTAATCCGTTTTCTCACTTTTCTCTCTCTTTTACACTTCTCAGTTCCTTGCTGAATGAGAGGTTCTGGTTCAATCTGCATTACAAGTCTTTATGCAATTCTTGCCATTGGTCATCCAGGAAAAATTTACCTCTTGGTTCCCCATCTGCTCTCCAGTAATCTGGGCGTTTGTCTCGCACCTATCTAAGGTAGAAAGTCCTACCAAAGCAAGGAAAGAACAAGTATTTTTTATCATTGGAAAGACAGAAAAAAAAGCCTTTCCGTCTACACTAAGCAGCTTGCAAGGCCAAGAGTTGGCAATTTTACATAATTAATGTGTCTTTATTTCACCTCTGATCATTCACTTGTTCAAAAGCTGTTTCAGGCCAGTTTACTAACTCACAGACAGACCCGTAATTATTGTAGATTTAAGACACCTAAAACCAAATAACTGCCAGGCCTGACTATTGCACAAGGGGATCAGACTAAAAGGCTGACACTTTGCTACTTTTTCAGCTTAGTGAAGCCTTGGATGTAGGCTTCCCTCCATCATTCCTAAAATGATGCTAATCCCTAGACCTGAGGTTTTGCAATTCTATAGCTGGACAGCACCTATACTAAAAGGATTTTCCATTGCTGCTGTCTGCTTAGCAGATTAGTTATAGGAGGGGACTTGTACAGAACAGGCCATGCTTGACCTGCACAGAATGTCCAGCTATCTTGAGTTTTTCCTGTTTAGAAAATTCTCAAGCATTAACAATCAGCCGTGGAGAAACATTAAAATTATGTCTGTATTTTACTAATCACAATGTCTCCATTTTTCCTTTCTGAAAAGAGAAAGACCAGTGGCCTGAGACTAGTTCTGACTAAGGCACTTCTTAATTTAATCTTTAATTTAATCCACTGTGACACATTATAGACTACGCCATAAAGCTAGCACTAGTGAAAATATATTTAACAATACAGCAGTAAGACAAAGCTATACAGTGAAAGTGAATGAAGAAGTATGTACTCACATCTCCTATAATTCCAGCTTTGATTTTTTCCTCTTTTTTTAGTAATCAATTCAAGTATAGCTAGAAATAATTAGCTGATTTTAAAAACATTTACCTTGCTTTGAAGCCATCTGGGCCCACTTTAACTTGCTGGGCTAGAGGTTATAATGGAAGAAGAGAGGTGCCGAGGAAGTAGCATGCCTTCTCCCCTCAGTGAAGTTAAGCCATTTCATACTGTGGTACACCATAAACAATGACTCTGTGAGTCACAATCTGGAAAATCTTCCAGTGTATAGAACAATTGGTCTAGAACAATAGTAAAGATGACAACTTCTTACCAACTAAAGCTCTTTGTGGCTTCTTCTTTACCTCTTGCCTGAGCAGACCCTTGGTATTGGGTCCCAAACCTTCCTGTTTGCTCAATATTCTGAGTCCTATGGCTTCCTCTTGTTCCTGTTTCTCCCTCTGAAACCTATTATTGCCTAGTTCTGCCTCAGACCATTCCTTTTATGTCTTAAAACTCACACTGTGCTGTTAAAGACTTTGTTTGTGAAGCTGCAATCTCCAGGCTGATTGACGGGTGAGAAAGGAGAAGGTAGGACATTCTTAGTCCTTTCAACAGAGGAAGGAAATAGATAATTTTTAGAACTGCTTTGGTCTCTTTATTATGGAGGATTTTATGCTGAAATTTTTAGTTCTCTCAAGCCAAAGGCTAATCATTTATTCTACCACCTCTTTCGGTGTTTCTTGCACAAGCTTTCACACAGAGCACAACTGTGGATGTCACGCCTGAAACAACAATTTCTGCTCTATTCACACCAGAAGGCAATCAGAACTCATGTGTGATTCTCCATCCTCCTAACAGCTCATAGAAACATCTGACCAGAGATTGCTGATGCACAGATATCATGATGTAGGGTCTTACACAGAGAAGGAATGTGGGAACAAGTAAACAGCAGGGCCAGAAATCCTCACCCTAGGAAACTCTGGAACTGACACTGGAAAACTGTCAAGTCAGTATGTCCCCCAAATGAGAGGACATGGGTTCAAGTGACACATAAATCCAGATTTCAGAGGCTTGAGCTCAGGTAAGAGTCTGTAGTACATGAAATTTGTAAGGAAAGCACAGGAAATCTACAGTGATTTCATGTATTTAAAAACTGTTCTCAATCAAACTAAGAGAAATTAGTTTCAACAGGAAAAAAAAAAATCCTTGAAGGAATTCCCAGAATTTTGAATTAAGAGGTTTTTAAATATTCAAGATATTACTGTACTTGAAAATTATTTCAGGCTGAGGCAGGGTGTGAATTTAATGGTAACAGACCTACAAAAATATTCTATGTATAGGAGCTTATCATGATTACCTTATTCTACTTTGTATTCTAGAACAAACATGTCTGCACAAGAAGTTATTCAGTGAGAATGCTGCTTTTATTCTTGAATAATTCCATGTGCAGTCAAGCCTTTAGTCAAATCAGCACAACTCTGTATGTAGATAAATCGTCAGTCTATCCCTGCTTGCATTTACAGGAAATCTGTATCTCTGTTACTAAATGCAGCTGACAGATCTGAAAACATCATATTTGTTTGCAGAATAAGCATAGATCTTACAAGCCCCCACCCTTATTAACCTACTATTTCTTGTGTCCTTTGGACATTTTATGAACTGCATATCCTTCATGTTTTTTGTTCAATATCATTAGCAAACTAATAAGTACTATGGCAAGAAGGAAAACCTTTTTCTTCCCTTGTTTGCTGAATAGCCAAAAGAGAGAGTTTTTGAGTGTGACAATGCTCCATCAACTTTATATAAAAGTCCAGGAGAAGAAAGCAAAGTTGCTTTTCTTCTGAGGCGGGGGGGGGGAAATCTTTGTTCTAGTTCAGTACAAAAAACCCCCCCATTAGACCTTTTAACCATAAAGGCTTTCCTTTCTTCACATGGTTTAAATATTTGTGTTTGTCACCTGTGTTTGCCTAGTTCTGTCATGACTGCTGTCTCAAAGTCTTAATAAAACATTAATGTCCAAGCCCCCGAACTTCCACTGTTACATTTCTATCATTTATTTCTGTTACTGATTTTAGCTGTGGTTACTTTTTAGAAAAGTAAAATAGCAAGATATACATTTCAGGGAAGACACAAGATTAATGAATATATACAACTGGAACCTGCTGATCATGATTTAAAATATCAATAGGAACTCTTAATATCTAGTTAAAATTGTTCATTTTCTACTTTCTGTAGCTTTTGTACCTCCACTTTAATATTCTCCTCTAATACAGGGTTTAACAATTCAAGTACAGACAGGGTGGCCTTATTAGCATCTTCCTCTGAATAAACAAGTGTATCTTTTAATTCAGTCGTGCCTAAAAGTTGACACCACCAAATGGCTACCTTCTAGTCCATAAGAAATTATTAGGTGCTGGCCGTTCAGGCATGTTTAACATGAACATAAACTTGCCCCAGCTGTATTCTCAGCAGAGAGCAACTCCTGAAGAGCCCATGAAGATTGGTCTGCTTTTTTTCCTACTACAATTACATCTCCAGTCCCGGTGCTTCCCCCAGCAGTCTGGAACGAAGAGGTCAGTACTATTATCACATTTACAGCTTACGTGCTGTGGGCAGGAGTCCACATCCCTGTTTAACGTCACAGCGGACTACAGATATCAGGCATTACACAAATATTCAGTGATAACATTTTTCAGAAGCGCACAAGCCCAAGACCAATTGGTTTTCTTGCCGGGGAGGTCATTCTAGATTTCCGAAATAGGATCAGTGAACAAGATAATTTCTCCATTTCAGATATGTTTTTATTCTTGAAATATGTATCATCAGCCTTACCAATTAGTGGCTATTCTGACCTATGACACAATAAAATAAAGATCTATTTAGGAATGATGCAACCCATACTTGTGTCACTCCTCTTGCACAAGCTCAGTATTCATTTCAGAGAGCATCAGCTCCATGGTATTCAAGGTAAAAATTGCCTGGGAAGAGTAATTACTAAGGCTTGGCCGTCTCTCATTTGTACACGTGGGATACTCAGCACAGGTGCAATCCAAAGCACCCTTCCTTCATCCTAACAAGCACAGGGTTCCTCAGCTGGCTGGAGCCAGGGGACTAACCAACATGTGGGATGTTCAGACCCAGCATTTTTCACAGGACTGTCATGTCGGCAGCACCTTATTCACTCCATAAAATGCCCGCTCCTACATGCATTGGCTGTAAAAGCAAAGCTGAAACCGCTCCCGCAGCCACACGTGTCATCTGAGGCGGCCAGTACGGGGCTGACAGACGCCACAGGCAGCTGGGCCTGGTGGGATCAGGCGGGCTTCCTCCACCAGGGCCTGCAGCCCCCTGGCCCCCAGGGGGTTCTAGAGAGTTCCCCGTGCCTCCCCTCAGGGGGAGCCGCACCACTGCCTCAGCTCCTCAGCAGTGAGGGCCCAACAGCACTTGTGGAGTCAGCCAAGGCGGCTGGAGAGGGGGAGGATTTGTGTGTCCCCCTCCCTGGTTATTCGTGAGAGGAAACCCAGCCCAAGGTGTAAAATGCCTGGGTGCAGCCACTGCAGGCATCTCCCAAACTTTACAGCCACCTCATGGAGATCTGACGGACGACCAGCGTCCATCCCCAGCATGGGCCTCTGAGTAACGCTAATTGGGCAAATTGAGAGAAACTGTGTGATTCAACTTGCTCACCTGGGAGAAATCAACCCTTGTCACACTGGGCTCCTCTTTAAAAGGGAAGAAATGGCTACCAGCAGGCTTTGGTGCAGGTAGCCCAGCATTTGGCTGCCTGGGAAGATAGAAGCAGGAGCCATTTTCTGTCACCAGAATGATGGATAGTAAGGAGCGGATGCTGAGCTGTGGCCTGGTCAGTGGGGGCCTGGGGGGACTGCAAGCAGGTCAGTGACTAAGCAGAAATTAGTTTACTTTTTTTTTTTTTCTCTCTGAGGTATTTTTGTTGTCACATTAATGTCTTTCAGACCTTTTTAAAGTATGTGGCAAGAAAAATCCTTTCACAAATATCATCTACTTGTCTTCTTTGGTTCAAATGTTATTCCCTTTGCTACTGAAAGTAAACTTTCTTTATAAAGAGTTGTTTTCCTCTAAAACAGGATTTTATATTTGATATCAAAGTAGCCTTTAGGTTGTTTGCTACTTATGTATCTTGCAGTATGGTATTTCATTTAGAGGAGGAATTATTTTTGGCAGGATTATTTTCTTCAGAAATATAAAAGTTGATTTGTTTGACTTAAGTTTTTGTGGATTTTGCTAATAGCAAGTAGTAGTTTGTCAGGATGGCTTTCCTCTCCAGAAGGAAGTTCTGCTGTGTTTTTGTACATGTAATGTGGTTGGCTCCGACTGGTTGTTTTGTGATTTACTTCTGTTATTAAAAACCAAACTGGGCTTCTTAAGTGTTAGAAGGAAAAATACATGGTTTCTATACTATTTTTTACCTAACCATTAGTATCATATGGTTCCTTCTACCAGAAAAATGTTATTTAGTTATTTAATTGTGGTAGATCTAATCCTATCTACAAACAACTCCATTGCAAGGCTTTAGAATAGGAAAGGACTTGCTGGGCTACTGAGTCCTCCCCTCCCTATTGCAGCTGACATGTCAGGTAATTCTTTTTTTCTAAGTGTGTTGTACTCCATCTTAACAACAGTTGTGTGGCTTATTCTTTCTGTTCCCAGAGGATGGCTGTTGCAGAATGTGATTGCTTTACAGCATTGCTGGTGAGCCATTTGCTATTGGCACTGACTTGTGGTAGAGACAGGAACAATGAGCTACCACTATACACTTAAAAAAAACAAACCAAACCCACAACCCAAAAAACACCCCACAACAAAAAAAAACACCCTGCACCAGCTAGCAGAAAGGTTCATCACTAGTGTTCTGTTGGTTAAGAACCATCTTCTAATTTCAAACTTGGTTTATTCATGGCCAGCTAAAGTCCATTTGGTCTTGTGCCAAAATTTTCTTTTAAATTAAATAGTCCTTTTTTTTTTCCTCTCAGCTTTTTAACTAACACAGTTAGACAGCTATCCTATCCTCTCACAGCTTTTGTTATAGTAGACTAAACAAATCAAGCTTGTTTAATCTCATTTCATAAAATAGGCTTTCCATTGCCCTGATCTTCCTAGTAGTCCTTCTCCCCTACCTGCTCTAGTTCCAGTTAACCTCTCGAATGCAGGTGACTAGACTGTATGCAGTATTTCAGGTGAGCTCTTCCCAGTGCTTTACATGATGCCATTACTTTTCCTTGTCTCTGGAAGTTACACCAGCTGCCTTACCCTGGTGATCCATAGTCATTGTATTTTAGCAGAGCCTTCTTATTAACGTTGAGAAATGATACCAGTTATGCTTTTTTAGCTAGGATTTGGGTTTTTTTAAATCAAAGAAATTTATTTAGTGCATTGTGAGCTACTTTGAATAATCCCAGACTGTACCTTCTAAGTATTTTTGTTTTCTGTGCCTTGTTACTTTCAACTTGTCATTGCAAAATTTTGGCTATTACTGGAATTAGAATGATAAACATATCGATCTCAGACATCATATTTCTCTTCTTAAAATAGTCTTTATTTTGTGCCAATTTTGTTTTGATTGAGTTTTGTAGAAAGTCCTTGCTACTGTTGTGGTCTCACATTCTAGAGTTCTGAGTTGGAGGGGAGATTAACTAGGCTCCTAGAGTTTAGAGCTATACCAGATTTGACTTTGCTTCTATGTCACCTGATTTTCATTCTCTAATGTCATTCCTATTAGCTATTTCCCTTTCACCCTATGCTCAGTATTGCCCTTCTTATTTTAATTAATGCAATGTATCAGTTGGAGGTTGGGAACATGCCTGCATTATCCTTAATCTCTACTGCATTCCTTCCTTTCTTTTTATTTATGTAACTGGAAAGATATCCTCATCCATTTTAATATCCTTTGCAAAACCCAACACAGCTCCTCTTTTGGCAATTCTTACTTCACTGCTATGCTTCTAAGATAAGGACTGATGAGCAAACAAAAAGGTTTTTTCCCATGTGTTACTTCTGTTTCTTTTTTCACACGAAATGCGTTTTGTGGGGTGATAGTGCATCCAGTTAGGCCTGTGGTACCTTCTTCTGGGTTTCTTTTTTTTCTGTGTTTAGAATATAGATTCTCGACCATTTTAAGTATTAGTGAAGTATTTGCAAGACTTTGCTCCCTATTCAATCTATTAGCTCCTCAGTCCAGCTGACATGACTACACCAGAGTTTGCCCTTCTGAAATGGAAACCTTTAGAGACCTATTTTGTTTGTTCTCCTGTTCAACTTAAATCAGTTTTGTCTGACTTGATCCAGAGATGACTTCTACAGCTGGCTTATTTCTAATATTCTCATTACTTATCAGTAATAGAATATAAAGCACCTTATCACCTCTTGTTGTTCTGAAGAGGATTTTACTAAATGTATTGTACGTTGGATCCAAAAATAACT
>NW_009260182.1:4978051-4981271 GCF_000687185.1 Egretta garzetta | reverse complement strand
TATAAACAACTGCCCTTAGCCACCACTCCAGGAAAAAAACACCCATGTCACACTGCACGCAATGGACCCTGACTTAGGGAATGCCAGAATCTAAGATAATGTTTCCTGTGCTTTCCTATACTGTAGTGAGCCCTGCTAACAGTACCACCAGCGTTAAGCTGATTTTTTTAAGAGACTTGAGCACCTGTAGTTCTGCTTCTCTGAAAATCAATTTCTTAGCCTATAAAACGGATTAGTCTCTAGCCAATCTTTAACTTGCTTTTGAGTAGGTATGCATATGTAGCCCACTGTTCTCTGTGCTATGCCTCCCGCTCTGTGTCTGCATCTGGCCAACAGCGGATATGAGTATGCTACAGCTGCTTGCTAGGGTATTTAACTCAAGGTGTAAAGGTTTGTGATTTAGCCCTGGAGGTCCCAGGTAATGAGCAAGATGATGATTATTACACTTCCAGAATTGCATGTACTCACATTCCTAAGGACAGCTTGTAATGGGGGTGTGGAGAGCATAGTTTCCTTTTATCTGTTCTAAAGCTCACAACAGATTTTTTCCAGAATTAAACTATTACAAAACTCACCAAAAAAGACTTCACAGAAATATGCCTGCCCTCACTTGAATATCCACAACAAAAAGACTGGGATAATGTTGCACAAATGAGTTTAGTATTTAATAGATGATGAAATAGCATGATTATGCAATAATTGTTTTCAAGATGGAGATGCAAAACTTGCTACCTCATTTTGCTAGTACTGAAGTTAGTGCGTAAACTAGTCCGTGTATCTATGCATACAAAAACTGAGCTAAATTAGTGAGGAACGGAGCTAAATTATTGTTTGCTTCATGAAGGATGATTAGCTATCAGAACAGATGTAAAATTTTTTATGCAGAGCTCCTCTGAAAGTTTTGTTTTTGCCTATTTACTACTGATCTACCTTGCATGGTCTCTTTAGCTTTTGTCATTGAACCTTCTCATCACAAACAGAAGACCAAAATTCCCATAGTTTGCTCCAAGGTACTGCCAAGCCCCTTTCCAAATTGTCATGAATTGTACAATTGTTGTACGTATTTAGTTCTTATTTATATGGAATTAAATTTGTAAGCTTTAGGGTTTCTTTGTCCCAGGAGAAATCCTGTCTGCCCTAGGATTGTTGAAAACTGTTGATTTCAGGCTGACTAGAATTTCACACTAGAGTGTGTGCAAGTTTAACAGCTTAAAAATATAAATGTAAATTGACACAATCCCATTAACCAGCAAACACAATTAACCATGTGCAACACTATACTTGTACAAGTTTAAGTGTTTCAGTTAAGTATTTTTTTCTGTTACAGAGTTAGCTTTTTTCATTACCTGTGACCTGGTATATATGCAGCTATGATGATTCAGAAGGATGAGCTATACTGGTATCATCTATCAGTAGTGGTAGAGTTTACTAGTATTTTTACTTGCTTTGATAATATCTGCATGTAGGAAACTCCACCATTCTAAATCTGTTGCTTTAGAAATAGGTAAGTTTAAAATAATATAAAATGTTGACTGTCCACTGAAGAGCTAAGACCTGCTATAACACTTTTCCAACCCATTTAACTTTAGAACAGGATTGTGGCACTTTGAGTAGCCAGTTTTCTCAGAGAATTTGTCAGTACCTGATTTGTAGATACATCAACAACCATTTGTTTCTCAACTGGATGATACAGTTAAACTAGAAAAATTAGTTGCTCCATCTGGTCTAAATTCCCTTCTCAATCTTTTTATAAACCTATTGATGTATGTAGGATATCTGCTTTTGATCAAGTGTAACATTTTACCCTAGCTCTGTAAAGTCAGCCTGAAGACCATAATTATAAATGTGATTAGCTCTCTTAATAAAATCTGTTTGACACCTCTACTGGAATGTATTTAGCAGCTGATCCTTCTAAAAAATCTTATTTCTACTCATCTGTTTTATCTGGAACACATTCCCTGGGCCTGCTCATGCAATATATGTTTAAGGAAATTGTAATCTTACAAATGGAGGGGAATTGGAGGGGTAGGGGGATGTAGGGCAAAAAGAAAATCTTATGGATGTTCTCAGACTCATGAGCTCAAGCATTTCCTGATGGAAACTGGCTATATGGTTATTTTATTTTAAAAAGTCAACAAAATGAACTCAATCTTGTTGTAAAAATACATGTAGGGGAAAGTAAGATTCTGGCTGGCTTTGTTTTGGTCCCTATCAGTGAATTTCTGAGGTAGCTTGATGCAGGGGTGAGCAGCAGTGAGACTGCATGTGTGTGTGGTTAGAGGGGATGGTCACCAGTGGCTCCATATTGGGTGGGACAAAGTTACAAAAAAATACAGACCAAAGAGGAGAAACATTCTTACTTATGCAGCCAGGAACTCTGCTACACAAACCAGTTTTTCTTCACTGCATGATCAATGCACGCAGTGGGAAATTTTGCCTTTTTACTAAGGCCTTCTCAGGCGATGCTGGCTGTCACCTAGCATGCCATGGTGGTTTCTACTTCTAAAAAATGGTGACTCGAAGTTCCCTATTCAGGTAGCTATTTATCTAATAACTTAGTGGCTACAGATCCATATTTTTTCTTACTCTACCTCAGTAGACTCACCTCCTCTAATTACCATCTGGAGTGGAAGGGGGATGTTAAAGTGTTACTTATCTTTTCTGTAAAATGTTTAAAGCCTTTTCTTGGGCAAAGGGAGTAGGTGGGAACATGATTAAATCTGCGTGCTGACTGGGCGACCTGAGCTCCAGGCTTTGGCAAGCACCATAACCTTGGCAAGCACCATAACCAGTAGACTAAATAGTCTTGTTCCTTCCTTCTCCCTGCTGCAGTTTTATGCAAAGTGAAATGCCTTCAAAGGAGGGGTGGAGATTTTTCCCACATTAGAATAGCCCGGTGATTAGGAACCCTAATAAGTGAATTGTGGGTTTGAAACCTTTCAGATCTGGAAATTGATACATATTCCTCTGCCTCAAGACAAGTACTTCAAGCATGGAGAAAGTGCGGTAGATGATGGCAGCAGTTGATCTTTCCTGGTAGGAAAAAATGTATCTCCACAGAGAGAGGATTAAGGGCTGTGAGTTGTACAAGACAGGAGACATTTCCCTGCAACTGTGCGGTAGATTGGCTGTGCTTGAGGATCTGGGCTGATGCTTACTAACTCCAGTGAAACTAAAACATTAAATTGCAAGCTGCAGGTTTAGGTCTTGATGGCTGAAA
>NW_009260182.1:4977528-4977846 GCF_000687185.1 Egretta garzetta | reverse complement strand
CTCTCGGGCTTCCTTCCCCTGTCCTTCCCCTCCTACTCCCAGTATATAGAATGACGGCATTACTAGCGACTGATGCGTTTAGCTTTGCAGAACGTCTCGGTGGGTAGCGGCGTACGTGAGTAAGAAGGCTGGGCAGCCAAGGATAGGGTACAAACGCTGAACCTGTAATACGAGGGCTGGGTTCATAATTACCGGCATTCTGCTGTCCTGCCTAAAATAGTCAGTTCCGCATGTCTTCTGTGATCTACAGTAATTACCCCATTCATTTTACAAGGCTCTTGCGTCACTGAAGTACCTTGAAGTGAGTCCGTAGGAAAC
>NW_009260182.1:4975903-4977468 GCF_000687185.1 Egretta garzetta | reverse complement strand
GGGTTTGGGCTGCGCGGCCTGGGCGCGGAGCGGGGCGGAGGGAGAGCGCTCCGGACCTAAGCCTCGGCTTTTAAATAATGATCGCGTGACAGGGAAAGGAACTGGCAATTAGCCGATGTTAAGTGAAAAATCATCAATCAGTTTAAGGCTGGTGGGGTCCGGTTTCCTTAAGGTGATTGAGGAAAAAGGGAGACGGGTTTGAGGGACCCGGAGTCCGCGCACTCACTTCTAAATTGCATTGAACTTCTAGTTTTACATCGAAACTACTTTCCTAAAAATAGCCGCTGTCCATCCAGTAGTGTGAGTGACCCGCAAAGCATTTCTTAGTCCGTTTGATCTCAGTCGCCCAGTAGCATTTCTTGCCTCCCCCCGTTTAAAAACAATGGGAAATCGTGGTGTTTGGATTTTAGACTAATTTTTCACCAGCCATAAAGGGGCTGTTTTCTGTAACAGCGTAGATTATTAGAAACTTGTAATTTGCAGTTCACATTTGCCATCAAGATCGCAGCAGGGGAAAAAAAAAAAAGAGACGAGAGTCTGCAGCAGGTTCAGCAATTCCCGTTCACGGGTTTCATATGATGATGGAAAAAACAACGCTTTCAGAGCAAACTTGCTCGAGTTTAATATACAGTGACTTCAGAAAGTGCAATAAAATCAATTAATGTTGCAAAAGCATTGGCCAAAAGGAAAGCAGCGAAAGGATTTATGGAAACGTAATGGATTTACAAGCATTTATCCTGCGACTTGATAAACAGCAATGGGAAGCCGAGATGGTGAAAATAATTAGTCCCGCAGCCTCAGTGAATATGGACAATTTATTGTTATAATTTTATCCTTTCAGTGGTTATTCAAATTTATTTTTTAATTTTGTGATCTGAAGCGCAGGAGGATTAATCTAAAGTTTGGTCTCGGCTTCCTTGGGGGCTGGCTTGCTGCTTCTGAGATTTTTGTCTCTTCGCAAAGCAAAGCGTGATCTGTCATTTGCCAGGGCTTCTCCAGGCAGAAAGCTCGTTCTTAGCTTTTCTGCATGTATTTTAAGGGCTATTATCATTGGCCTTAGTAAATAATGTTACCCGGCGGGGGAAGGATCAGCTGTTTGCCTCCCTACGCGCCAGGGTTTTCTCTCCCTTTTGATTTCAGAGGCGTTTTCACGGAAACTTTGAAAGAGCCGCGATCGTAAAGAGCCTGCGGGAGCACGCCCTGGCTCTCGGGCAGCGCTAGCACCGAAAACTTTTCTGCTTGCTCTCAGAAGTTTGTAGCCTTATTATCACAGTAGAAACGAGACATCCAACATGGAGTAAAGATTACAATTTCCAGAAGTCAGAATTTATTACAGTTAAACTGTGATAAGATCCCATCTGTTATGAACACATGTAGCACCAATTGTTTTTCATACAACTGCAATTTATTTACCCTTCAGAGTGAATGAGATTACAAGCGTGATTTTAAAAAAAAAAAAAACAACACCCAACGAACACCACCAGGGTTTTTGTTTAGTCCGGCCTATCTGTTTTTATCTGGCTAAATCCATTTATACCGCAATACTTCCCCGCGGATTAGATCGG
>NW_009260182.1:4972487-4975846 GCF_000687185.1 Egretta garzetta | reverse complement strand
GGCGGGCGGGAGCCCGAGCGGAGCCTCGCGGGGCCGCGGAGACAAAGGGACGAGGCCGCCTCTTCCCTCCCGGGAGCCGGACTGCTCGGCACAGGGTCCCCGCGCGGGTCTCCGCGGAAGATGGGCCACGCTGCGGGCCGCGCTTCGGGACAGCGGCGCCGTTTGTTACTAGCTGGAACGAGAACCTGAAGCGGCGGAGGGGGAGGGGAGGTATTTTGGTGTTTCCATTGGTCGTAGTAGTTTAGGAGCAAGGAATGTGCCTGCTCGTCGTCTTACCCCGTCCCACAGAAGTGGTTTGGATCAAGGAGCACGCGCTTCACAAAATAAAACGGGAAAGACGAAGCAGTTACCAAAAAAAAAGTCCCACATGTTCTTACCGCGATAGCCTAAGAACGGTAATCTAATTTTGTTCCCTTTCAAACTGTTTCAAGGCATATATGTGTGTGTATATATACGTGTATATATATCCTCCAGGTTTCAGTGGGCGTCTTTCTGCTGCTCTGTTATCATTATTTCTTGCCTTGATGTGACGTTGAAGACGGATGACTGCATTGTCAGGTTGTCTTTAATTCATTTGAAGATTTAAAAAAAAAATACACACAGGGCTTCTTACAATATTCAAAGCCTGAACGGATTTACTTTTTTTTTCACATAGGGGATGGGGTGACTGGGAGGGGGGAGCGGTTGATGAATTTCAGACACGAAGAGAACAAAGTCTGTGCATTGCTGTGCACGCACACGCGTGCAGAACAAGCGGTTGGAGGTGGGATTTTTGCAGCAGCAGCACCTGGTTGATCTTGATGGAGAAATACTCAGCATTAGGACAGTCTTTTCACCCTTATGCACAAGCTCAAATGTATAATCCGCTCAAATTTCAGCCCTGTCTCTGCTGCCAAAGCATTCTACCTCCAAAGAGGTGGGAGTGTACAGACTCAGGGTCCGTCTTTTTTCTTTTGACACCTTTATGCTTCATCACAACATTTAACCTTTTAAAAAAAAAAAAAAACCCACAATCTGCCCCGAATTTCCTAGGACTGAGCTGAGAGAGAGATTTAGCAGGAACTGGACACCTCTGATCAGGACTGATTGCTTGCCTGCTGCAGGTCTGTTTGTGAAGCAGTGCTGGCTGCGCTTTGTGGTGCAGAGAATCGTGGGGTGTGGGTCTCGGTTTGGGGTTAGAAATGTCCAAAATGATACCCAAAATCTGGATGGAAAGGAGATCCCATGCTGGTGGTTCCAGCGATTTTTCCAACTTTAGATTCGTTCCTTTAAAAATAAAAAAAACCCACCCAAACCCCAACAACCAACCCCCCCCCCCCAAAAAAAACCCCAAACAAAACCTAAACGGTGCTTTACTGAAAGCCTGTAGTGAGAGTATTAAAGCAAGGCAGCATTTTTCTAAATATGAAAGAATGAAGTTCGATCGATGTTTTTACAGAACAAGAATGCACATTTAATTTTGTTTTGGAAAGCCTGGGCCTTTCAGGACTCCACTTCTGGGTGATTTCGATTGTAGATGCGGGCAGCTCGCTACAAACCTCGGGTTAGAGAGAAGGGGGTCGGCCCCAGGCTCTGCATGGCGCGTACCTTGCTGCCTGCCTCGAGGGTAGCTTCAAAGGTAGCGGATGGGCAGTGGGTGACTCCCCGGTCTTTGAAAATGGAGCCCCTTGTCGCTGAGGAAATTCTTCCTGTCATAAAGGCATCGCTGTATTTTAGCTCTTCCACACTCTAAAACCAGGCAAGCAAATGTCTGTGTGTGTGTTTGGTGTGGACTTGTACGCATAAACCAAGATACATATGCCCATATAGGCTCAGATATATTACAGAAACTCCTCTGCTGTCTGTGGAGTCTGGTGTTTTATTGTTTCATAAAACTAGCTTAATTACATTTCCCCATAGATAAGATAAACAGAACCCTTCTCTTCTAAGCGTTGCTTATCAGAAGTATTTTGTCGAAGTGGCATCCAGGGCAAGCCTTTGAGAGGGGATGGAAGCACATTAATTTTTATTTTGGTTCTTCAGTTGCACTTAGCATCTGACAAGGGTTGATTTAAATATTACATGAGTTTATCTTTAATGTTCAAGAAAGATTTGTGAGAAAGACGAAACTGTTTAAATTAAACTAATGTATGCCTGACTCTGGTCAGATTGATCAGAGTTTCGGGGTTTGATGGGTTTTGCCCTTCTGTTGCTTGTCCTCTCGAGCTGGTTTTTCACTGTGAAATTATTTTAGTTCGGTGGCATGGACCAGCGGCTGCTGTCAACTCTACAACCCATCCAGTTAGTAAGAACGGGAGGGGGGGGAAATAACAAATGCAGTCCTTTTACCTAAAAACATTAATGTCCATAAGTCAATCTCTATTAAGGAAAAAAAAGCAAATTTTCTAGATTAATATCAAAATCCTATGTGACGCTTGCCAGGTCAAATACTTAACAAGCCTCGAAGAAAGGCCTCCTTACCACCACTCTACATATAAAATAAGCTATTTTAATTTTTCATTAATCTCGGGGACAGTATCTGAGCAAAACGGTAATAGTACCGCTAAGTGTTCGTTTCATCACCTGCATCAGAAATCTTTATATCTGTGTAACTTTTCAAAGCCGAAATCCCCACAACCGCAGCTCGGGCTCCCTCCAGGAGGCACAACCCCCTCTCGCGCCCTTTCTAAAACAGCCCCCGCGCCCCCTGACTGCGGCGGGGCCGCACCCAGATGGAGCCCGAAATGTCATTTTCCTCAAATCAAGGGTGGTTAAAACAGCGAAGCGGGGAGGGCACGGCAGCCGGGCTGCGGGAGAGGGCGGGGGGCGTGCGGCGTGGGGGACCAGCTCGTTCTGCCTTTCTCGGCGCCGCTGGACGAATCTTCCCTCTCCCCTACCCCCGACCCGCAAAGCCCTTCTTTCGATTACTTGCTGTGCTTGTATCCGCTTCCTATTTTATTATTAAAGTTTACTTGGTGCGGTTAACGGCTCTGCCCTCCCCTCCCGTTCTCTAGCTCATCAGTTGGTAACGAGAGATCGTCTTACATTCCCTAAAGTAGAGGTACGCAATGGTCCCTTTCCCATTTAAGGGGAAGACCCGGCCCCGGCAAGCGCGCTGCGCCGGGTTCCGGGACGGCCGGGAGACCGCTGGAGCTTCATTAGCTTTCTGCTTTTCTCTCCTTTGCACGTTAGCGCTAACTTCCACTAATTATCTGGAGCAAATGTATTAGACTAATTAGCATCTGGGCACCACGGGAAACTTTGAACAGTAATTATATTGTGGGGGATACGGACCGAGGGAGAAAACCCAGTGATTTGTCAAGCGAAGTCGCCGCTTGCAACTCTTCCCCCCGCCAGCGCGCCGCGCCGGGGCCGGGGCG
>NW_009260182.1:4970561-4972226 GCF_000687185.1 Egretta garzetta | reverse complement strand
GTCGCGCCCCCCGCTCCTCCCGGAGGGCAGGACGACGAGCCGGAGCCGGGCGGTGGCCCTGGGCGCTGGCGAGCCCGGGCTGGGGAGGCAGAGTCGCGGCGCGGGCAGGGGCAGCCCCTCTCGGCATCACGTAGAGTTTGGTACTGCGCTTCGGCAAAGAGCAAACTCGGACCAAATAATGGCTGGACTTCTTTTTTTCCCCCTTCCCTTCCTTTTTAACAGAAAAGGAGTTCTCAGAGCAGTCCGGGCTTTTTTTTTTTTTTGTTTAACATGATGATCGTTTGTGCTGCCGTACGAACTGAAGAAAGAGATTGAAAATAACTGGATGAGATCAAACAGCGCTTCCCTAATTGCTTTTGAACTTCTCATTTAGAAAGAGACGAATAGTTATGCATTACACTGTAAAAAAAAAAAAAGCTTTCAGATAATCTTCTTACTCATTTACAAATAAGTCCTGCCTTCCCCGTTTCTTTCTACAGAAAGAAAGAAGTCTTTTAATTGAAACCCAGTTTTAAAAAACAGGTTTTCACAGTTAAAACTTTTTTTTAAAGTTAATCTTCCTTAGGAAAGTGAAAGATTTAACTGATTCTCAGTTTCCGTATTTTGTGCCTACGAATTCTACTGAAGGGGAAAAAAAAAACCCCACTCCTGCCTGACTTTTTTTTGAGAGCCCTGGGGTTACAATAAAAAAACTTTTGGGTTTTTTTTATTTTTAATTAAAATTGAATAAACGCTTAAGGAGAAATTAGCAGTCGCCTCCATTCAAGACCTACTTGGGTTTTTATAACAGAATCAAAGCATATAAAAAAAAAAGTAAAACCTTTTAATACATCAAATATACGGAATTTTAATCTTTAAAGCGATACATTGTCTATTTTAGTACATGACGTAAACCTTACTTAACCCTTTTCACAGGGTGGACTTAAAAATTAAAAATAGTTAAGTGTTCCTTTTAAAGAACAAAATAAGGCAAATGAGGTTTTTGGAATAGAATTGTTTTTGTTTTTCTTCCAGAATACATACAAAAAAATACCAATTCTCTTTCAAGGGTATACACCTTAAAAATAATTGCAATTTGAAATTATAACTGACAAATTGCGAGTTGTTTTTTAGTAACAAACATGCATGTAAATTTTTTTGTTTCAATGAGACATTAAATAAGAACGTACAATACAATCATAGCAATTTTAAAGTAACATTAAAGAGAAGACCTCTATCTTTTTATTTATATTCTACAATGGGTGTTCCACTTTTACCTATTGAGCTCAGTTAAGTAATGCACTTTATGATTCGTTGTCCCGCTTGAAGCTAACATAAATAAATACAGTGCTCATGGATCCAGTCCTCAAATGAACACTATTTTATAAAAAGTCAGATTTTTTTTTTTCCTTTCCAACTTTTATAAAGTTTTGCAGGGCTTCCTTCCCTCACCGCTAGACTCTAAGTTGTGTTGTGTGCCACAGCCCCGCTGCCTGCGCTCACTGGTACCCCAGGGCTGAGGCTGTGGTGAGTCTCTGCCCATAGAGCGCATAAGGGGAGTAGTAGGGTCCGGTGGCGGCGGGCACGGGCACGGGGGCCCCAGGGGTGGGCAGGGGGCTCTTGGAGTAGGGGTGGTAGCGGCTGCCGAGTCCCAGCGCGTGGTGCGGGCTGCGCAGGGCCAGCGTG
>NW_009260182.1:4969141-4969680 GCF_000687185.1 Egretta garzetta | reverse complement strand
GACCCCCGCGGCGGGGGTGCCCGCGCAGCCCGCCGCCCCCGGCTCCTTCTTCTCCGCGCCCGGCTTGGAGTAGGGCTTGAAGCTCGACTTGTCCTCCACGCCGATGTCGCTGAGCTTCAAGGGGCCCGACTTGGAGTCCTTGTCGCCTCCGGAGCCATTGGAGGTGACCGAGGAGAGTTTGGAGGAAGGGGACGGGTCCGGCTTCCCTATCTGCGAGCAAGTTTGTGCCAAAAGGGCCAGGGGACTCTTCTTCGCATCCAGCTGCGGAAATCAGAAGGACACACAAAGACAGAGGTTTAATCGGGGTCTACGAAAAAAACCCAAAAAACAAAACCACAACCCCCCAACCAAAAAACCCGGGGCATACCTAGGACACTCGTCCCGTACGTTTTCCCAGAGAACAGCCTGGAAGTAATGAACAATTTTGTGCGCATTCATCACCCTGACAGCCCCCTCCCCTGCATGCACCATTTTCCACAAAGCCCTTAAAAAGGGCTGGGGATTTTCCTATCCCTGCGAGACCACCGCGGCCGCCTGCA
>NW_009260182.1:4967990-4968718 GCF_000687185.1 Egretta garzetta | reverse complement strand
CCCGGCAACTATAGCGGCTGCGGCGTTTCTGCGCCCTGACTGCTGACGCTATTTATAAACAGAGCCGGAGAGCCGGGCTCCGGGGGAAAGTGGTGTCCTCGCTCCGCAGAGACCTTAATGAAATCATTCATTCCCACGGACACACCCTTCCCACCACCCGCTTCGTTTCGAGTTTCGGCCCCTCGAACAGCGAGCTACGCAGAGGGGGACCGGCAACCTCGGCCGAGGAGAAAAGGGACGAATAGGGCCCCCGGAGCGCAAAACGCGTGTCGGTACTTGAAAGGGAGCGGTCGGGGAGCTGAAATAGTTACCCTGCCGCACCCACGCCCGAGCCTGTCCCTCTCCGCGCCCCCCTCCCCCCCTCAAAAAAGAAGCGCAAAAAAAAAAAATAAAAATAAAATCAACCCCCCCACGTTCCCTGTAAAAGCAAGGTTGTTTGGCACTCGGAGCGCTGCTTAGTTGCGTGGCCGGATCGTGACCCTAGAGCGGATCGTTTCCTTCCACTCACCCCTCCTCTCAAAAAAGGAAAAAAAAAAAAATGAAAAAAGGGCTAAAAAGAGCAAACCCAAAAAGCTAATTTTACGGAGGAATTAGAAATTCGCCCAGCAAACACGGAAACGCTAACTAGGAGCGGTTCCTCGCACTAACTCCAGATCAAAAGGAGCCCGTTTCCTGGTGTAAGTGCATTTCAAAGCGCAGGGAAGCGCCGAGGGAGGCTGGCGGAGCCG
>NW_009260182.1:4967087-4967336 GCF_000687185.1 Egretta garzetta | reverse complement strand
TGCTGCTGCGCTTACTACTTCTTATAGCAGAAAGCGAGGGCGATGTGATCATGACCCAAAACCTCGCATGAAAACTGGGGCAAGTGGCGCCGCTCGCACTCGGAAACGCTCGCTCGCTTTCTGCGGGCGAGGAGGGAAAAAAGCCACACGCCCCCCGAGCAGGAAAACAAACATAAAATGTCCCGTGGCTCTCTCTGGCGGGGAGGGCGTGGGTGGGGAGGGGGAGGGAAAGGGGGAGCCGGCCCGAGA
>NW_009260182.1:4966564-4966920 GCF_000687185.1 Egretta garzetta | reverse complement strand
GGAGCGGAGCGCTCGCCTCCGCCGCTCAGCTGTGATGCGAGCCGCTGCCCCCCCAGCCCGGGATCTGGCAAAGAAACTCACTTCAAAAGCAGCTGAATTAGTCTGAGATTAAAGCCTTTGCCGCCTTCCAATCAAATGGGACCCCGAGGTGATTGGAGGGTCAAGGGGATGTGACGTTCCCTTTTCTGGGGCTTTTTTTCTCTGTTTTTAATGGTCTCTCGCTCTTTTTTTTCCCTTCCCTTTCTCGTCCGCCTTCCCTCTCCCCTCCCCTCCTTCCTTGTTTTCGCTCCTAGGACGGGCTGGGCGTTAATTCTGTGTTTCACATCACGCGCTGCCAACGTTTTTCTTCCTCCGCA
>NW_009260182.1:4965374-4965617 GCF_000687185.1 Egretta garzetta | reverse complement strand
GAAGAAAAGGCCGTCGTCCTTGCAACCCGCCGGGCTGGCCCGGTCGCCGGCACCGGGAGGCCTGAGGGAGGCGGCCCCTCGCCTTAGCGAGAGTATCGGTTCGCCATTTATATCTTTGATTTCAGCTCGGTTGTGTTGAGAACCTCGTGCACACGGTAACCGCCCGGGCGTTATATCCATCCCGCTTTGTGTCTGTGCCTTCCCGAAGCGTACCGAGTCCGCTGCCCTCAAGCCCGGGTTTAC
>NW_009260182.1:4965018-4965280 GCF_000687185.1 Egretta garzetta | reverse complement strand
CCAAAACATATTTTCACAGGCAAAATGTGTTAATCAATCTTTTACTTTTGTTTCCGGATCTGACATGGTGGCCCACACAATCTACAACATTAACAAAAAGGTCACTTAGAGATAAAACACGTTTGACAAGTGAAGAACAAGGCAAGTGCTTTAGGGGTCGCGTCCAATTCCTGACCTGGACTCCAACCAGAACAGGCGCTGATCCTGGAAGGGGTGGGCGAGAGGAAGGACTTTCACTTTCTCGCGTTTATATCTGCTGCAC
>NW_009260182.1:4959982-4964995 GCF_000687185.1 Egretta garzetta | reverse complement strand
CCCATCTCCCCCAGTCCCTAAACAGATGTGTCAGATAGCCTTTAACGATCCCCACTTCTTCCGAGGTAGGCATAAGGCAGGTTTTCCTAGCCATCCCCCCCGCTCCCGTAAAGCTGTACCCTTTAAATCCTGCAGTCAAGTAAGTATATCTGCTGTCTTCTATTAAAATCACTTTACCCTTTTAATATAGTGTATAGAGTAGGGTAACTATGCGGAACTCCTCTAGCTTCGATTAAGATAGGATTAATTTTAACAAACTTTTACATTTCTGTATTTTCTCTGAAAGCGTAGGGCTTATTGCCACAACTTTTCAGTGGAAAGTCATAAACGTTACTTTCATTTTGCAGTCACCGCGGTCATCTTACAAGACCGTGAATATTAAAAGGTTGGGGGGTGTGTGTGTAAAGAAAGAAATCTTGCATAAAAAACGATATCGCAGTAGGACTGACAAGACCCACAACTTGCCCTCAAGGAACTCCCCCCCTTCCTTTATATAGAGTGGAAGTGACTTGAATCTGCCCCAGGTTTTCCCCCAGTTCTTTCTTTTGTTGTCAAGTCCAATTGATAAATGGAGTGCAGTAAAACTCTGGAAGAAGAAAAAAAAAAAAAAGCTGAAACCTTCATTTGTGTTCATTTGCATTAAAGTGCTTGGAACAGCTGTTTTCCTTACAGGACCGGGGAGACTCTTATCTGTTTTCTCGTTGTATTTATCCTGCCTCCCAGGGTGAAAGACTAAAGATTAATTGTCTTAAGGTAGAGTCAGCTGTGGGAAGGCTCCCCCCTCCCCATTTTCCTTTCCCTCTCTCTTTTCTTGCGGAGGTGAGGGTGATTTCGGGAAGGGGCTGTTTACTCATGAGCCAGGGAAGCAAAGGCGATAGCCGGTACATGTGTAAAGCAGGCTAGAGCACCGACGGGAAAAGCCGCGAGAAGGAGAAGGGGAACAGCACGAACCCCAATCTTTCTGGTTGAAGTAGAAGCACCAGAGGGTAATTTAATTCGTAACTTCAGAGGACAGCTTTTTTTCTCCCCCCCCCTCCCTCCCCTTTTTTTTTTGCTCAGCCTTTGGAATGAGATTTAAATCACACTCAGTACTGTAAACTTTTTATGTAGAAGCTTGTAAAAAAATCAGCCCCAAGACATCCCCTCCCCCTTGCCCCCTCCAAAGCATTTCTGAGCCATGAGAGCTTGTTCACTGCGCCTAACACAGGCAGCAAAGGATTCCCAGCCCGGCTCTCGGAGTGAGGATGCACAGGCGGCGGATCGGGCGGGCGGCGGGGCTGCAGCTCGGCAGCGGTGCCTGGGCTCTGCCGGGGCGGCAGCGGGCTCCTTTCCTCTCCTGGGCTGAAGAAGATGGATTCCGTCCTGCTCGTTACCTTCGCGAGGGATCCTTGTTTAATGAGTCCGTGCAGACGGTTTGCTCTTTGGCATTTACTTGTGTAGTCTTGTTGAAGTTTTGGTGGCTGTTGCTTTTATTCTCCTTTTTATTAAAAAAAAGAAAAAATACAAACCAAAAAACCAAACCCAAAACCAACAAACCTGAGGGTTGGCACCCGTCTTCCTGCTCGTACAAAGGAAAATTGTAACTTAAAAAAAAAAGGAGAGCAAAGGAGGAATTAATTAACAAGTGCCAGTCCACACTTTCCTTTACCTACCAGCTATTGGCAAGCATGTCAAGTCGATTTTATTTGCACACAATGGAAATGATTTATTTTCTCTTAAAAAGGAGTGGGCTGGCAGATATTTGAGGAGGAGAGGAGAGCGAGAGAGGAAAAAAAGTTTGAAAATGCCTTGAACTATTCACTGTCGAGATGGCTAATCAGTATTGAGGCTCGAGGGCACTCGGGCAGCTTTTCAATGCGGTTTTCCTTTCATCTCAAGCTGGATGGAGGCGCTCAATTAAAAGCCTATCAGTTTGTAAGTAAATCAACGCCTATCAAAGTTGTCACATCAAACAAAACGATTATTATTGCAGCCCGCCTCCCCTATTAATCTCCCTCTAAAATAATCCGCTTGACAGGTCAGGCTGGCGAGCTGCAAACCCTGGTCAGGATCACCCAAAAAACCCGGACTGACTATTTTTCCCTCGGGAGAGGGAACTGCAGAAACCTCGGCACCAGCGTGCCTGCTCTGCGAGCTTGCTCTCTTGCCATTGAAGTGTCAGCTTCTGTAGATCATGTTGGAAAAGGGCGTTTAGTCTTTTAAACTGAACAGCAACAACCCTACAGGCCCTTTAGATTCTTTTTTTCCTTTCCAGCCCCTCTCTTTTCTATCGTTTAGAACAAGGTTAAGCTTTTAATTAACAGAAACGTAGCTGCTGAGTGGTGTCTGGGCTGTATTTCCATGCGTAACACAATTCAGCTACCTGTCTGTCCGTCCTGTGCGTCAAATTTATTTGCTTTGGTAGTGCTTGCGTTTCACTATCTACCCCAAGGCTTTTATTAAGATATGCATTGCGATAGATTTTTGTAAGCGGTACATCTCCCCCTTTTTCTTTTTTCCCCCTCCCAAGAATGCTAATACTTCGGATAGGAAATGTGATGGGTTATCAGAAATACCGCACCGCGAATTCGTACATTTGGGGAGAGGCAGTAATTTTTTTCCTTTTTTTTTTTTTTTTAATTTTTTTTTTTTTTACCACGAGACCGCATGTGCTCAGATAATAGCTGATGCATCTGCCCAGGTATTCGGCAGAGGTGTGGGGTATTTCTTCCAGAATGTTATTAAAGCAAATAGTTTGAATGCTTGCCAACAGAAAGTAAGATTTCCAAACCTCTCCCCTGTTTGCATAGTACTTGAAAATATTTACCCTTATGATTGCAATTACATTCCTAATATATATAAGCAATATATATTTTACTCTGCATGAGATGTAGGTAATCGTTTTATAAGCGGGGACAATTTTAGAGCCATCTTCATAATAATAGTCACGTTTAAGTGAACGTGAATTTTAGTCGTCAGTGGTATTTTTACTAAACGAGCAGAAAATCACTTGTTTGTTTGTTTGTTTGCTTACTGCTTTCGGAAATATACCTTTTGTTCCTTTTGTTACGCCGAGATAAGGAAGAGATTAATGCACCTAATAAAAAAACCCCACACCAAACCCTTTCTTTTTTAAGCCCTTTGATAGATTCCCCTATTGACGTTGTTTCATGTACGAGTGTGAAAATTTTTACTCCCGTGTTGAAACCCTTCTACCGACAGCTATTTTCCAAATCTGTCCTCTTTTATGTTTAAGGTGTTTATTAGGCAAGCAGCTTTTATTTTAAATAAGCCTTAAGGTAACTTTCTAGAGGGCGAGGCAGAGAGCAAGCCAAACGAGTGTGATGGCAGGGGCACGGCTGGGTATGGTCCCTGATCAGCGCATGGAGTTTTGCAGTGCCACTTCTTGATATTAAATGTACCACGATGAACATGATCAAGCCCTAAGCAAGCAAACGCGTTTCCTAATCCCTACGTACGTACTCAAACTGGTATTTGCTGCCTAGATTTTAGGAGTGAAAAAAGAGTCTTTTAGCTTCCGTAACACCTTGGTCTGATCATTGAATCTCAGCAATCATAGAGGTATCTCGGTGTTTATCTCCTGCGAAAGCCTGGAGGCTACGGGAGAGAATTATACCAACTAAGCACATACTTGGTTACAGTAAACCTTCAGAAATTAGCTATGGCACAGAAATGGAGGCGATCTTTAGCTTCGTCCCTTGGATCCCAAATGCAGAGTGTGTTTATTGACAACTTTGTTATGGAAACTGCACTTCAGCGGCGTGAGGAGATACGAGGAAAAGTTTTCAGGGTCTGGCTGGAAAGGGCATTGGAACCCCAATAATTAACCTTATCTGAACACCCAAATGGCAGATGAACAATAATCCTCGACGCAATTACAAGACAGCTACGTTTGGGCGGGGGGCAGGGAGAGGCGTGCGATATATCTTAGCTATCTTCCTGAACTAGTCTGGGTCCACGATCCGAAAAGGTTAAAATAATCTTAATTTTAATAACTATTAGCTTGTTTTCAGTCATCCCTAATGATGCATTTAGGTCTCCTCTAATCCCCACTGCTTTCATCTTTAGCTTTTTACACCCTAAAATTAATTCCACCTAAAGTACATTTTTCATTTTGTACTGTACTAGCGACGTGCAAATAATTTACATCAGCGTTCATCAGGACTGTCCTGAAGTGATGGATCATTTTGTTGAGTTGCAGTAAAAGTGCAGAATGATCTATAATGATGTAATATATACATTAAAAGGGTGTCTGGATGATCAGAGTTTTGCTAAAAATGTAAAAGGGCTTTTTGATTGATAACAGGGTTGCTGTTTTTCTGCAAAGGCTGTCACAGGCTGACACAATGCTTGAGTTATTAGGGCAGAGAAGGGCAACCATAAATTTCCAACGTCAGGCAAAAACTCTCTTTATTGTCTATATGATGGATGGGCCTCCGTACTAGACACCAAATACTTCGTATCACCCTTAAATGGGAACACATTTTTCGTGGCCATAATTCATGTTTTTTAAATAGAAAGTTTGAAATGCCTGCCTATATTTCACAATCCTGACATATTTATGAATCACTCCCTGCATGCAAATATAATTATTTAAAGCACCGAGGTGACATATGGGTTAGAAATGTACCAAATGCTGTTAGCGGAGTGATTTTTTTTAATTCCCTAAATTGAATACCATAGAAAACTCTGCCTGTCTGTTCGGATCAATAAAGTCGAAGGTGAAGTTTTACTGATTTTGTCAGTGCCACATACAGATATTCGGTTTTGATTAGGTGAAGCTGACAAAAAGGGAGTCTTTTTGCAATTACCATTAGGTTAATGAAAGAAACACTCATCTTCCCCCGGGCACCCCCAGGCAGGCTTACGCGCGTCCCCCCCCGCTCTTTTCGGGCGATGAACGAGCCGGAGGTCAGCCTGACAGGCGTCATTTTTTTTTAGAATTTATTCTCCGTCCAGCAGCCCTCCTCTCGGAGGGAACGTGGGTCTGCGAGCGGGAGAGGGGGCTCCGCC
>NW_009260182.1:4940680-4959441 GCF_000687185.1 Egretta garzetta | reverse complement strand
CTGGCGGCGTGCGGAGAGCTCCGGGCGCCACAGCCCCCCGCAGCCTGCCCCGCGCTTTGGCCGAGCTCCTCCTGTCTTGGGCGTGTGTGCTCGCAGACCGGTAGCCGCTAACTCAGCCGGAGGGTCTGGTCTGTAACCTACACCTCTGTATTTATTTAATTGAAACTTAGTTATTTTCAACAGAGCTCAAGCCATTTGAGCAGCAAAACCACTTAGTATCTTGAATATTTTTTCCCCTGGACTTGCGTGTAAATGTGTAAAATGTTTGCAGTAGTCCAAAGTTACTATAGCAGGCTGACTCTTTGCCCATAAAATGTTAAATCAACCATGACCGGACTCATTTTCCCATGTCAGCCAAGAGGACTCTGTAAATCAACACATTAGGGCTTTGCTGGGTAGGAGCTGCGTGTGCTTCATGCAAAATGGCCCTGACAGCCGCTCTCTTGGTGCCGTGGTTGTCAGCCTGTGGCTGACTGCAGAATTGTCATGTGGCAGCAGGAAACCTTGCAGGTAGAGTGCAAAATCATTGGCGACTCAATATGCAAGAGACCGAGGACTGGCACAGCAGAAGGGAATGGTGCAGGTTATTTTACCTTTTGATGTGTTTGCATTTTATAACTCACAGGTGTTTTTTGCAAAGCCTATCCCACCAGCTTGAATCACTTAGATGAGCCTGTGTCTCCTGTGAAGGCCTGTTTACTCATATGTGGGCAGAGATGTTCTGCAGGCACTTCCTACCATCTCAAGATGGAACCCACTTGGAAAGCTCATCTCAAGGTTATGAAGGGGTGTGTGATAGCTATACCTGGATGCCAATGAGTACAGTGGATAAATACAGCTAAGAAAGAATAGCCTTGGCCATAGGTAACCGTGCAGAAACAAGCGAGATAAGCTTCCTTCTTTGTTCAAGAAGCAAGAAAAAAAAATCCCTCCCAACTCTAAACAATATGCTGTACTCTGTAAAAAGCCTCAGCCAGCCAGCCCTTATCTAAAGCACTATCTCTGGGTAACGGGTCAGTTACTGGAAAGCTTATTTCTGGGTGCTAGTAGGTTGAAAGGAAAAGGAGACATAGTACAGCATGGAACAAAATAATATAACCCCTTTCTACCATACAACCAACCCCAATAGTTATACGCATTGAATCAGATTAGATTCAGATATCAAGGTAGGGCTTTGTGCTATATTTCATGAAAGGGGCCTCAGCATAGAGAAATCATTATCCAGTGCTCCTTGCTGGACTGCCTCCCACTCAGAGGAGTGACCCAGCTACGACCCAGACTCTGAACACTCGTGTGTAAATTTAATTTTCAGCATTACATCATTTCAACCAGAATCTCACCTCTTTGCTCACTGTTGTGCTATGTGTCTTACCTGGAGGTAAAGACAGAAAAAGAGAGGAAGAAAAGGTGCCAAGTACTAGGAAATACAAGTTTGTCTTAAAAGTATGCACATAGCCACTTCTACCCTGTGGTCTAGTGAGACAAAATGAGTAAGCCGCCAGTAAACTGAGAGGAAAAAAAAATCATGTGATAAGTTTAAAACCCTACAAGATATCAAAAGGAAGAGGATTACCGATGAAGCGATGATACAAACTCTGCTTGCAATTTTTCCTGTGTTTAAAAAAAAAAAAAAAAGGTCAGAAGGCATTATTAGTCAAACAAGTGTCTGTAGCAGCATTTCATCTTGGTCACTGCTTTCGATACCTGAAGAAGGTCTGAACAATGAAAAGTCGTTCTTTAAAATTCAATGTACTTTCTTGTGTTGTTTTTGCATATTTGCCATTTTCTCCAGCTAATTTTTGGAATATGAGTGGTATGGAAATCAACAGAAAATTAAAAAGTAGATTTTGCATTGTGAAAGTTTCCCTGTGAGAATTATCTCTCTCAATGAAGATACATTTTTAAGGGAACTAAACCCAGTCTTCTTGTGAAGGCTGGCCATTCCCCAGTATGTTAAAGGATTTGAAGCAGACTAAGAGCAAGAAACAACTAAGCACACACCATAGTTCATCCAACTGTAATTTTTATTGTTCATTAACTGAGCAGAGAGTTACCCTTTATGTCATTTCTTTCCCATAAACCCCATATTTCTTTCTTCTGTTTCTGTTTCATTCACAGAAAGTTCCTATCATCAATGGATGACAAAGTAGGTGGAAGCATACAAGTGTGAAGAGTTTTTTTCCTGACCAGCTTCATTCGGGTACTCCCAACTCTGATAAATGTACTACCTTTAGTGTCAGGAGTAGAGATTAAAGACAACAGGAGCTTGGCCAAGGTCACAAGTCCTTACAGTAAATAAGCAGTCTGTTCAAGTAAACTTATTAAATTGTGGCCACAGAAGAACAGACAGAGTTAGCAATGTTCCATTTCCAGGTTTACCATTAACAGTGTGGAACTTCATTGTGTGGCTCTGTATCTGTAAAATGGGGTCCTGCTATTTATTTATCAATTACAAAGAGTTTTAATGCAGATAAGATAGTAAATGCTTTAATGCATTACCATAGGATAAAAATACAAGAACTTAATTTCACATTCCCTACAGAAAAGCTCCAACATTATGCAGTGTGTCTTGCTGTATAGTAGCATAGTCAAATCAAGAGGATCATCTCATTCCCGTTCAGGGTGCCGTGTTCTCTTGTCAAAATTAAATACGCTGGTGCTGCTGCAAGTTCTATGTTTTGCATTACTCGGTGACCAGAAACAAACATGCTTCAAGGTTTCTCATTCCTCCACCGATTTTCAAATTCATGTAATGATGTAGTACAACATATGTGTGTAATGATGACATATATTTGGTCCTTTGAATCAGTAGCTGCCACATGTTTCTATAATATTTGAAGTTAGTGTTCTTGTTGTTTTCTTTAGATTTATACAATCTGCTGATTTTACCTGTGACCTTGAAACCATGACTAATCTCCATGCTAGTATGAGAAAGGTACAAATGGTATTGTTATATAGCTTTGGTAGTCTTGTTTGAATGCTATTAATATACAAGGGTAAAATCAATTAGCAAAACACCATTTTTGAAATGTAATTTATTAATCCTATATAAGAGTATTCTTCGGTTGAATAGCTCTAAGACAGAGATAATATAATAGCGTTGTGGCTACTTCAGTTAGGGCTTGCATCTTCTCTCCATGGACTAAAAGGCAAAATTTTCTCATTTACTGCTACATGAACGAATTGGGCTGTGGTAAGCAGCTGTTTTGGTTCAGTAATCACCCATTGTCTCATTCCCACATTTTTATCATGATCTCAATGGGAAAAAACAAATTTAAGTAAGATGCCTTCCTGCGTATTATGGGTACTTAATATCAAAGTATGTTAATAAGAAAGAGGAATGGTTGGACCCAAATTATAACATCTAAGAAAAACAGTAAACATTACAACCCAATTTAAAACAATGCTTCACTTTTCCTGGACTTTCCTATCCATTTATAACTGTTATTGTTAATTATATTAATAAACCAAAGGAGAAGAAATAAGAACCTGATGCCATTTTTCATTGTTCATCATGAAAACTATGTAGAGCAGATAGGATTTTTAAAAGGGTACATTTCTAATTACAGCACTCATAAACAACTGTGGATCTGTAACGGGCTCTTTAGAGCGGAGGTAAAAGCTATTCTAGGCCAGAACTGCCTGCTTCTTTCAATACGCCTCTTAAACTCATTTGTGTAACAAACACAATGAGAAAAAGTTTCCCTGGGGCTCAGTAGTGGGTGGGGAGAAAAGTTGACCTTGATTTTTTGGGCCAACATTTGAAATTTCTGTGACTTGGGTAGAGTGAAAATGCCTGTTACGTGCAGTGGTAAAGGACAGGATTAGTTCAGTTGGGTTCAGGGTGAGCAACCTGGTGTAACCGAGAAGTTGAACGGAAATACAGTTCTTTTCTGTGGCAGGATTGTAGTTCTATTTATACATTTATTCTGGAGTAATGAAAGCATTTTTTACAGCGAACAGTAAATAAATATGGGATGCCAAAATACCCAACCCAGGGTAGGGTGTATTTATGTTTGTAGTATATACGTACACACAAAAAGTATTACTTCTTGGAGAATTGTTGGGCTAAAGATGGTCTGGTATCTTTTACACAGTCTTGGCTTCATGTCTTTGAATAGATCAAATGCTTATCTTACGTCTTCCCGGAAGGCCTAGATATGCTTTTTTTGTGGAATATTATGAAGTGTCCCAGAAAAAAAAAACTGATCTGCAGCACGCACAGATTTCTCCAGTTACCTGTCCTCAGTGTGGGCACTAGAATAGCAATGGATCTGTTGCACTGGGGACTTTCTAAGACCTTGTAAGGTGGGGTGAATTTCATCCTTATAAGATTAAGAACTGAAACAGACTCCTGAAGTACAGAAAAATTAATTTAACAGTTATAAAGATGTCAAATTGATGATGCCAGCGAATGAAGTGCAGAATGTCCTCCTCTGCCTTGCCAGAATAATTGGAGAAGAGTTCATTCATATCCTCTTTGTTGAGTCTGCAAAAATACCAGTTGTGTGACTGGACTTCTGTGATAGAATGCTTGCTAATTTATCTCGCAGATTAGCTAACAGCTAGAGTGTGGTAACATCTTTGATACATAAGCCAGTGGCTACTGACTCCATGTTTCATTTTCTAAATGTAAAGTTATTAGAATTTTTTACTTCTGCTTGTATACTATGTGGCTGATTTTGAATCTTTGCCCTTTACTGCTAAAGATTTTTAGTTCACCTTTAAGTGACAAGTTCAGATATGAACTTCTGGGATTTTATCAGTTTAGGTCAAATCGTGAGCAGAGTTTTTCGGATTAAAAATGCTTAGTCTTCTACCCCTCCATTCCATATAAAATAAAATTGCCTGAAGATATCCACCATAATCTAATCTATGATATCCTGATAGGTACTGTATACTATCAACTTTAACATTTTTAAATCTTAAGTGAATATCTGCTATCACTGTTTAATACAAATAGTTCTGAAAGATTATAAAAATATTTAATGCATAATGCATGTCACTCAGGTATTATTGTCAGTAATGGATGAGGAACAACATTTGGATAATTTATAAAAGTAGACAAAACCATTTTTCAGTAGTTAGTGTTTTCAGGGTGTTGGTTTCTAATAATAACATTTTGGTCATAATACCTTTTTAGCATAACTTAAATGACTTTACTTATGCAAATTGGTGAACTAACTTGAGTGCTTTTATTCTACCTGAAACACTGAAAGTGTCTTGCATTATAGACATGTGTATAAAAACAGTTTAGCTCTTTTACTTGCTTCAAGTCAAACTAAAACAGATCACAACTGTTCTTGGTTACAAAGTAAAGGAGCCCTCCCCTCACCCCTGAGTGTGATTTGTGAGGTGCCAAGGAGCTGGAGAGGAACCTTAATGATAACTGGGTTTCCCCTAACAATGGTGAATCCTTAAATGGCAGAGATTTACAGAGAGAGTAAATACATCAGGTGAAGGAGGGAACATAGCTCAGGCACATTGTGTGCTGCAGGGGTGTTGAACCTGGTGTGACTGGTCTGGTTGAGGGTGAGCCGTTGTGCTGGGGGCTGGTAAAAAGCTTTTCTTCAGCTTCTACCATGACTTCGAGGTGTGCCAACCTATCAAAGGCTGTAACTTCCCTGTCAGTTTAAGATGCTTTCAGGCTTTGCTACCCCAGTTGTGTACACTGTTCACTTTTAGGCTTCCACCTGGAACAAATAATTTCCTTCCTGCTAAGAGAAAGTTTGAGGCCGATTTAACAGGCAGTTCACTTCACCAGCTGCTGCACTGGGACAATATAGACCCATGCTGGGTTTCATTTCCTCTACCCATGTGAGGTATACCAGTTATATCCAGAAGGCCTTGGAGATTTGTATGGCCCCTTAGTGCCATCAGATGTGCACCACAAATTTTATGTCTCATACCAGGTTATAGAAATCTGTCTGACTGCAATGCAGCCTTTAATTTTTTAGCCTTCTGACTTACTTTCAACCAGTGAATAAACAAAACTGTGATGTTGTAAGGGCATACAGGTAAGAAATGAGACCTGAGGAGACTGGGCCTGCCGGGGGTAGCCCAGGTCTATGCTGAGGAAAAGTTTCTCAGTAGCACATGAGGTGACTTGGTGGCACCTCGACATGGCTGCTTCTGACCACAGAGACAAGCAACTTGAAGGATAAACCCTGAAAACTACCTACTTAAAGATGTCAGTAGACCACTTGGGTAGCTCTGCATAGGTACCTACATTATGCTGAGCTGCACTGGATTTCTGACTTGAAGACCACTGCAGAGCCATCTGGATTAAGGAACTTTTCATTTTAGTGCCTGATCTCTGTGCTAGGCCGGGTGAGTGTGGAAGCTGAGCCTCCACAGTCCTTTAGGGAGAAAAGGAGAAGTTGCTGTTTTCTGCCTATCTCTCATCTCCAGGGTAGCAGTGGGGCAGAAATTCCAGAATGAGACAAGAGACCAGCTTGGGTAAGTGCTCTGATTTTATTATACCTGTTTGAAGTTGGGGAAGGAAGGAGAACATGGGCAGCTTGTAGGGGAATGTATGCTATGCAGCAGTGGACAACCAAGCAGGAGGTGTCCCTTGCAGAAACTTTGTGCTCAAAGGCCAGAACCAGCAGTTTTGCAGACTTTGCTAGTTGCTTGCATAACATTGACTACTGTATATGCCTATACACCAACAGTGACACATCTTAGCTCACTAGCAGCCAAGAGCAGGGCATACAATCTCAGCAAGCAGTATTGTGCATGTGTCATCACTAGTGCACAGTATGCTCACAACCTAAACTCACCCTGACAACCATCTGCATGCAGTTGTTCACATTTGTGTACCCACTAGCACCTTCCCCAGCTGTATCAAATTTCATAGCACCATTTTCAAAGTGGTGCCACACAGGCTGGGAAGATAAATCCTGTCTATTCCTCTTATGTATTCCTGAACATAACAATCAGAGGTGACAAGAATTCAGGTTATTGAGTTTACATGGGGTCTCAATGAATTCTTCCCTCTCTCTAGCATCCCTCTCATGCTTTCCCCTCAGCTTTGTGTATCAGTCATATTGCTGGCTCACTAAGGCATAAGAACATGTTTCTCTTTTGATGCTGCCACCATATAGCCTCATAAGCTATACATCACCACATAAGTCTCAGCACATTCCCGCAGCCCCTTCAGTAACATGGATGGTCCATTCACTCAGGTGGGAAGGTCACTGATTGCTTTTTCCTGGGGTGTAGTTTCTGGACATAATGCAGCCTCATTAATACTGAAAGCATAACAGAACAATTATTCACTTATGGTTACTAATATGGGCTACATTTAGGATGTGCACCTGGAAACACATTGGTTTACCACTTTATAATCAGTGACAGACTATAGTACCTCAGAAACAGGATAAAAAGGATGAGCCTTCTCTATTCTGCGTGTTAAAATCAGAATAGAAATTTGAAATAAAATTGTTTTCTAGTGGCATTAGAGTGGCAAGTTTGATAGAATTAATGTGATGTGATACTATACAGTTATGTTAATTGGATACTTGCATTTTTACTGTTCGAACAAGTGTGAAATGGCCTGGACCTGGTGTAAGGTAGCCAGCTGAAAATAAACCTCTCCAAGTGGTACAAAGCTGAGGTTCTGTTCAGTTCAAGATGCTTAGTCTGGCATGGGAGGTGGGGAGGAGCAAGTACTATATATATGTATAAGGACTATACTTCCATGCCACTTTGGTCTACAGGACCACAGCTTATGGAACTTCTTGCAGAAATCTCGTGATCATATGTATTTACCTCTCTCCAAGAATTTTATAAAGCATTAGTTTGTTTGACAAGGAAAGGTAAAAGTTCTGTAAGAGCCCAAACTTTTCTCCATTAATTTTGACTTTTATTTTTATATTTTTCATTCCATGAGAGGGAAAAGGCTTTTCATTTTTCATTACACATAGAGAAGCGATTGTCATTCTTGGGTTTTATCCCCATTCCTGAGTGGTACTAGCAAGACAGCTAACCTTTCAAGCTATCCTCAGTGTAACTAACTGTAAAATTGGGACATTAATGCCTAATTGAGATGGGTATAGTAGGGCTTAATTGATTATTATATGTAAAATGTCATGAAATTTGCAGGCGAATGACACCTTAGAAATGTTAGGTATGACTTTCTTTATATTTTAAAATAACCAGTATAAATAACACTAAGAACTGATCACTATGAACAGTTTTTACAAACACATTCACTTACAATCTTTCCACTGAAGGACAAATTATAATACTATACAGTGAATAGAATTTGAAACAGTAAAAGTAGAAGGGAATTAACATGCATTTCCATGCACTAGAAGGTGAAGATGAACACTAATAAAATTTCCTTGCAGATAAAACTTTGAAAATATTATTTTCAATATGTCAGTTTATGGGCCTGTATGATGAAAATATATATACGTAAGCAGTCATTAAGCTTAAAATAGAATCTCTAAAATCTTTCAGTGGACTCGTCTTCTTTTTGCTCACCTGTTTAGTTGTTGATGAATGTTTTCATCTTTGCTTTTCTGCTTAAACAGAACTATTTTAATTAGTACTCTAAACCAGACACCATCAAAGTTTTCAGGTAACAAAAGATTTTCAGACCTGTGGTTATCTTCTAATTAGAACTTCTTTCTGTTTGTGACAGTGTGGACAGTTCTGTGGTTTCATTAACAACCTCATTTTTTCACGATGAAAAATTAACAGTAGGGAAGAACTGAATTTAGTGTCTTGCTATCCTTTCATATGATTTAACATATAGAATAAGCAGAAATATTCTCCGTGCTGCTGCATCTTTGAGGTTATTTCATCAGAGGTTTTTTCTTCACTTCATGAAGAGTTCAGTGTTTTTTTCAACCCATTTTTTTTTAAGTCAGGCTTGTACTAAATGTAAGATCAAAGACAGAGGAGAAAAGTATCCAAGTTAGCCATTAGGTCTAAGGTAGTCAGGATTTTGCACAAGAGGCTCCACTTGCTGTATCCAGGCTTTAGCATCTGAACTGCAAGTGAAACTGCATTTTGAGATTACATGGCTTCAGTACCATGCCTGAGGTGCCAGAGAACCAGAAGGCTGGGTGAAACCTTTCCTGGCTGTGTGTCAACAGTAGCATGTGAACCAGAATGCACGCTCTCAAGAGAGGAAAATAAAGTTTTAATTCCTAAAAAGCATAGTAAATTATCAATAAATATTTTAATAGGCAGTTAATGAATTGACATAAGGTTAAACAAGCCAGCAAACTCTGCTTATAGCCATCCATGACTGCTACTGCATAACTTCATCTTCAACATAAGGTTCTCAGGCTGTAAAATTTTGCAGATTTTCTTACTTAGTGGTTAGCAGTGCTTTGAAAACTATTTACAAACAGAACCTTCTTACAAAGTACAGCCTAATATTGTTTCTTTCTTTTTCTTCTTGTTTTATTAGGGAAGTCTAAGACAGCTGACAAACTGGGAAAAAATGCTAGAAACTTGGCTGGCTAATCTGGATATTCTATCCCTTCATCGTGAGAATTAACTGTGCATATTTCTCAAGAGTTTTGAGCTGAGAATAAAGTAGGTTTTGTTGGTTACTGCCAGTTCTCTAAGAGCTCAATTTGCAAAGCTGTGTTTTATTCCTCTGTCCTATAGTCCTGATCCATGATGGTATTTGTTATGACAGCTTCCTTTTTGCTGGGTTCTGTCACATAAATTGAGTTACTCCACCAAAAATAAACATTTTTTTTCCTCAGAGAGAGGGGAAAACAACTAATTTGCAAAAGTTTTATGAATAATAATATTTTAAATTTCCTGAACATTTTTTCTCTGGCTTGGTATGAAGTCTTCTGTAATATTGCTGTGACTGAGTTTTAAAAACACAGCATCTTCCATGACTAGATCTCTTTTAGCCTTCACTTTTTATTACAGAGTTCACCCAGCCTTGTCTTAACAATGTACAGAATCTTCAGTAAGTGACCCAAATGTAGCACAGTAGTCTAACTCTCTACATAATCATGTGAACTATTATGTCACTCAGATACACCGGTATAACCATTACTAGAAAGAAATCCCAAACCAGAATCCTGTGGTTTTGGCAAGTTAATGGTATTGAAATATGCTACACTGTCAACTTTGAAATGGAAGACCTTGCGCCATTGCTATCTCAGTTCTGATCTGGAGACAAAGCCTGGGAGAGTTTGAAGTGGTTTTATTCTCTATCTTGATTCAATCATTGCCTTTTTTTGCAAATAGGCCAACTCTGGTATCGGTTTCTATGCCAATTTTGTAATGTAGACATCTCTCTGCTGGAACTGCAATAGTTTGCTCCTAATTAGTCATATATGTTATCCAACATGGTCAGCTGATAGTAGCTTTACTCATCTGACTGGGATTCCAGCAAGAAACCTAAGCATGGAATGCTTTATTGTTAACAGTCCGTCTTCGTCTTGACTTGAGAGCAACAGTTTTTAATCTGAAGCTCTGCACTGTTCTCTTGTGAATGTGGAAAAGGTCCCCAGTATGATAGCCAAGTATCAGCACATTTTTGAATACTTTTATATGTATGGAGCCAAGGTTAGATTCCAAAATTAAGACAAGAATTTCCTTAAGTTTAGCATTGGTCTGTCTCTAATAATCTCTGCAGTATAAACAGGAAGTCTCTTTGGTTTTAGTCTGCTATTTTTTTGTGTGTTTCTCACCAAAAGAAGGTTCATCAAAATATTTTTTTTTCTTATTTAGACAGATGGTTTGGAGACTAAAACATAATGCACAGTTCATGGAGTACCACTCTGTTCTCAATGAATGAAGCATTACATTGGCTCAGCTTCTTTTCTTCGTTTCAGTTTCCCACTTGGATAGTAAGAAGGGTCTAGAAGAACAAGTTTTTGGAAAGGAGTGGGATAGTTTGGAAAGTTGTAATTAATCTAATCCTAGTATCACAGGACTGCTTGACCCACAAGTTGTAATTTTTTTTCTCTGTTCACAGTAATGCCATTCTCTTGTAAAGAGTGGTTCCTGCAGAAAATACCTTAGCAGCTGCACTGGGCCCCTTTTTTCTTCCACTAGTTTACACAGGATTTTCTAGTTCTTGAAGAACTCAACATTGTGTGACTGAATCGTGCTAGATGCAGGACCCAGCAGGTACTATAGAATCTACAGTCTACAATTAGGCTCTTTTTCTGCTTCATCATTCCTAGGAAAGGGGGTTATGCATGTTGTTGGATTTGAAGGTTTTCTAAGTTAGTATATTTGCATGCAAGGAGAGTGGAAGAGAGGAGTAAAACACTAAAGTCACCAGCAGGAAGATTCAAGGAGAGTCAAATTCAACTAAACCACCTTGATTTCCCATGCATTTCCTCTCATTTTCAGAAGTGTAAAGCCTGTTTCTTGTAGTTGTCAGGTTTACATCTCTCTCTTTCTATTAATTGACAATATATTGCTTGCGGAGACTGTTCCTCTCTAACTTTCAGCTCTTCCCTCTTGCATCATGTGTGTACATGTTCTTTTCATAGCAATGTCTCCAGACGATGCAGAATTAATGCTGGCTGAGCTATATTTAACCCTCCTCGCCCAGAAGGATGGGTGGATAAAAGTAGTGAGTAATGGGAAAAGTTGCTGTTTAACAAACTGCAGAGGATGGTGGCTTTTGTTTGAGCTCTGTTCTTTCATAGCCATCCAAATTGTTAGCAACTTCCATACATTTCTGTGGGAATCTTTGGTACTTAAAAGGTGTAATGAAAAATAGCAACTGGCTTTAGAACTGAATATTAGGGAACTAAAACTTTTGCTCCTTAAAATACAGAAGTTACTCCATATTGAACTGTACTATGTTGACTTCTGATTGGACTGTGAACCTGCTTATTGCTCTCTTTCCAGCAGCAGTATCATATACCTGTTATCTGTGTGGAAGGCTGTGGTTTTGCCCTTTGCCAGTATAACCAGCTCAAAGATGTAAGATTAAAAAATGGGGCCATGAGAAGCAGGGAAGGAACCTGTTTGCTAATTGTCAGGTATTCCCACACCTTGGCTTGAACTCCTTCCTGATCACATAAACTTCCATCAGGGTGAAGACACCTGTCTTTAGGGGCATAGAGTCTTAGGGGCATGGCATCCCTGCCAACATGTATTTTCAATAGTATATGCCTATTTATAGACAGGTCTTTCATTATACTGTGTAGTTGGCAAAATAAAATGGGGACTGTGCCTCCTTGGATTAATTGGGTGAATATAGTTCCTTCTGCAGCCCCTTCCCCCGCCCTCAACCACCTCTGGCTGGTCTGGTATTTCAGTTCTACAGTGAACTGCCAAGACAGCTAGAATAAGAGAGATCAGCTCAGCTACAGGCTCCTCTGGCCTCTGCAGCCACTTGCTTTGTTGTTTGATCTTTGTATTCAAGCATTTCCTGCAATAATTTTGTTTTGTCTTTGTGTGACAGACAGTCGCTGCCCCAGACATTGTAACAGAGACCTGGAACAAAAAACCACCTCACTGAACTCCTAAAACCTATCTGTTATTTAGAGTAGAACTGCAATGTTGAATGGCCTCAAATTAGACTTTATCCTAGCTTTAATATTTTTTGCCCCAGCTCCAATTCTTGCATTCTTATGAACAAGCAAACGTCAATACATAAAGACGTACAGTTGCTTCAGTATTGCAATTTACTTTCCCACGATAATGCAGCCAGAGAACCTGAAATTCACCTATACGTAATGGATTATAGGGAAGTATAGCACTTCAGGATTGTTGTGAGTCAGTCATCCTAGGCTTCAAAAAAAATAATCTCTGTGTATCTGTGCAACATATAATTATAGGAGAAGCAGTAGCAACAGCTTCCATACAAAGATTACTGAATTCTTTCAAATTAAAAAATTCTTATGATCTTTCATTAAGTGTTCTGTGCCTCCATGGTTAGCAACAGGCCTTTGAAACTTGGCAGGAGGATAATCCCGGCATCCTTTTTGTTGGCTTTGTGAAAAACGCATTTAGATTGCATGAATTATAAGGTATTGAAGAAGACCATTTCTTGTCCTTGGTTTGTACTATACAGTTAGTTTTGGCAACATGTTAAAATCCTGCAGTAATCTACAGAGTTTGTGCATGCCCCATGTCAGCATCTTTCTTCTGCGAGCTGTATACTCTAGGTGGGACACACAAAGAAGCATAATCACCCTTCAGCTTGGAATACCCTTTTGCCTGCAAGTATTGTCCTCTGGGAGCAAAGAAGTGATGGTTCTATACTTGCTTCTTTTCCTGACTGGAAATAATAATTTTTATTATATAATACCTACCATACATTTACACCAAATAGGACAAACCAAGAGAGAGTATTGTTTACAGTTAAGGTATCAGCCTAGGTCTTGGAGGTGTACATTCAGTTTTTATACAAGTAAGTTAGCCTTTCTGTGTCTCAGTTACATTTCTGTAGGACGGGAAGAGAGAATTTTTCTATTTTTCTGGCATACAGTGAGAATAAATGCATTCAAAAATGCCAGGTGCCTTGGTGACACAGTGCATTGAAGAACTTAATGATATTTGACCTGGTTGCATTAAATTTACTTAGCTCTGTTCATTCTATAGTCTGAAGGAACCAGACTCCCATATATTAAAAAAAAACCAATAAAAACAACCCTGTACCATAACATATATTACGAGAAGGCAGAATTAAATTGCACAATTAATTATTGCTATGTCTTAGTTGTTGAGCGCGTCACTTATTAAATGTAATCCTAGCCTAATAGCTGTAGTGTGCTATATAATGTAACATGAGGGTTTTTTAATTGTATTTGGGCCTTACCATGACCAACACAACTGTCATTAACTTCAGTGGAAGCCAGATGAGATTACTGGATAAAAATTTCAGGAAAGTTGTTTGGTTTTTTGTTGTTTTTTTTTTTTTTTTTTCTTTTTCCTTCCAAAGCTTTTAGGTTGTTCTGCTTTTTTGAAAACTCTTAGCTTAAAGTATATTGCATTATAAAGACTATGAAAAAACTTACCTTAGAAGAACGCTAACATGTTTACAAAGTGAAGCTTTCCAAAGACATCAGAAAATGCTGAACTTCAAGGTGCTTTTGCAATAGAACAATGAGAGAGCTTATACATTCATTCACAATCCCTGTGTAGCCTTTCTGTGATCGTACCACTCTGCTGCCATATAATAGGAAAATGATAATTACATATATCTCAGAGGTGGTTTTAGACACAATTCTGCTTTGCTTGGGAACAGGGGAGGAATCAAAGAGCCAAAATGGAAGAGGTTTTCTTAGGAAATATATCAGATTGGACATTCTGCTTCTGTGTTGCAGGAAAGGATAAAAAAGCAAAAACTCTAGATGAAAGTAAAAATATTAGCTTTCTTTTCTCTTGTAGGAGTTCCCACAAGAATGGAAAAATGTAAAACAAGGCCATTAATTAACAGCAGGAAACTCGAAGCAAACTCATAGGTATTATAAAGGCCCATGGTAGTATGGGATAACCAGTTTTCATTGGTTGCTCTTCTGCAAAAATGCATTCTGCAGAGTTAAAAAACCACAAGTGTGGGCATGCACTTCTGAAAAAAAATTATCACTCCACTGTCATTTTAATTCAGCAGCAGAGAAAATGAAAGAATTTGGATGTTCTTGTCTTCAGGTTTTATAGCACTATATCACGCTGTCATACTAATATTGTTTAAGAAAAGGTGTACTAGTGTATTGAGCGTACATGCATAACTTGCTTTTCAGATCCCTTTAACTTGTTTATCATTGGCTGTTAAATGTCTTTTGGAAGTGGGAATGTAAGACATATGTTGGAGATAGGAAAAGAGAAACCTAATTTCCAGCAGTTCAGCTGAGGAATGGGAAAGGACGTCATCATTACTGTATTTCTTTCTGTCATTGTCAATAAGATTAAACTACATACTTTCTTCTATTTTATCTTCTTTCCATCATGTTTATTTTTTTCCTCTGTGTTTCACAACAGAGAGTGCTAGTGATGCTATTTCCTGGGAGACATCTGGAGTTATTAGTTTGGACATTACACACCATCTTCAACGGTTTGTGATTAAAAACAGGTGTAAGTGAAGCTGTGTATGAATAAAATGTTCCTCTGGAAATATGGACAAAAATATCTGTACTACAGTCAATCTCTTTCAGCTAAATTGATTCAGTTTGTATTAAACATCATATTGCTGTGGATACTTACCAACCAATATTTTGAGATGTTTTTGTTGTGAGCATCACCAAAATGCGTTCTATGGGTAAACTCTGAGCCAAATTTTCTGATGGTCAAGTTGGAAGAATTCTGCGACTTGGCTGGGACTTTTTTTTTGCCAGAATGTTTTGCTTTAGAAAACTCAGTTTGTTCAAGCACACCATTTTGTCAGGAGAAATTGTATTTTTTTTAAGATGACAATACGTTGTTGTTTGACTTACTCTGAAGTGTAAGATGACTCTTCACGCACATGCAGACGTACATGCATAGTGTGCTGTAAGCTGGAAAACAGATAATTTTGATTAACTCAGTCTGAAATATTTTTATATCTTTCAGTTAATAAAATATTCAGGATTGCTATTTTTTCCTCTTATAAACTTTCAATGTTCTTTTAAGACAGGAAAACCATTGTATACATAGGTTTTGTATAAAATTATGTAATTCATTTGGTGCTTGCTACTATGCCAAATTTACTGGCATTATTAGCTAATTATTTTAATCAATGGTCAATGAGATTTCGTAATTGTAGCTGTGTATACATTTTAGGCTAATGCCTGTTAAAATGACTTAAAGCCCTGTTGTTATGTGAAGAACTTAGAAAAAAGGACAGATCTGATGGGTGTCTGCCATGGTCCCCAATACATTGCTTCCCAGTTGTTTGAAGGCTGGTTTTATGGGTATTATCTTCTTTTGAACATCTAGTGCTCTTTATTCAAGGAATGGATCTGCTCAATTTGTAATGTGTGTGTGTATAAAATATTAGGCATATCAGTAATGCATTTTTTGTAGTTATACACAAGAAAGTTAATTTAGTTATTTAAAAAGTAAGTTGGTTTTGTCTGTACGGAAGTAATATATCAAGCAGTTTTCGCAATATTTGTTAAAAATCTAAGGAAATAATATTTGAATGGCCCACACAGAAGGGCTACCTTCTGCTTCTAATTGTGCAGGAAAACTGATAATTTAAATAAGTGAGTGATTTTGTGTATCTATACAGTGTAAAAAAAAAGACATTTCAAAGGTCAGCTAAGTCCCACTGTCTCATAAATTATTTCAACCTGTACAAAGAACCCTCACAAAACTTTCAGCTTCTAGGCAGCCACCAACAAAAATATATTCTGTAAGTACAAACTTAGTCCTCTAAAGCTTTTCGCGTAAAGGCAGCTCCATCAAAGCTAAAGAAAACATTCATATGATTCAGGTGGTGCAGGGCCAGCCTCAAGAAAGTAGTGTTTTGGGATGCGCCGAAGAATAAATATATATTGTAAGGGGAAAAACATTCTAAAACCAGAGGCAGCCTCACAATCATCTAGAATCCGTGCTATAAAGTGACACTGATGATCAGCAGGCTCAAAAGCTAAAAAAGCCCTCCTGTATTTATATAGCACGGTAATGTATTTTAGCTCCATAATAACATGAGGCACAAACTAATGAGCACATTGACTCATACGTTTGAAATCTGAGACAATGTTATAACTTCGTTACAATTTCAGATTAGATGTTACAAAATACTCCTTCAGCAGTAGACAGTTGCAGCTGTGAGTTTTCATTCCTTTTGAAAATCATGTGCAGGTGATGGGTGCTTAGAAATTAAGGAGTAAAACAGAGACTCTGAAAAAGCAAAGTTTGAGAAATTTGCCAATCATCCTGTAGGAAACTGGCAGCAGAATTAGGACTTTCACGATGTGCGTTTTCAAAGTCGAGGGAAGCATCGTAACGAGACAGTCACCTCTCTTCTCCATTCCTCTGTTCCAGCGAGTTTTGTTTTTCACTTCCTGTACGGCGTAATGGGCCCGTTCCGCTGCTGCGGTCGGTAGCGCTCCCTGGGTGTTACACACCGCAGGATTTGGATCTGTTATTTTATCCATGGCAGATAAAAATCTAGGCCATGCCTGCACAAGAAAATGTTGAACTGGTTTCAAAAGAATGATTATAAGCTAGATGCACTGGAAACAGTTTGCCACCTCCTTAAGTTGTTTTTGTAATTTACAAAATTCAGCCCAACTGATTGAAGGGATGATAAAGTCAATTTAAGTCACCCAGTTTAGGGAGCTGCACCTCTGACTTTTCCCTCTAGACAAGGTCTTGCCTAGTAAGTAGGAGGATCAATGGCAGGTTAATGCAATTGGCAATGTAAAAAGCTGGAAAAAACAGACCTGTTATTATTTGTGTGTGCTATTTTGTAAGCTATTCAGGCAGGAATTTTTTCTTTGTAGATATCTCTAAAGTGACAGCTAACGCTCTACTAAAATTAATACTAATAATATAGATAATGATGTGCTAAATTGTTTTCAGTATAGTTATTCCAGTTTTACAGGAGTGTAGTATTGAACCAAATTTACTCCATCAAGACAAATATAGCTAATGAAAGCCGTGGGCCCCTTCGTGCCTTGAGCTGTACGCGTTCATTCTGATGGGAACCGCATGTTTGTGACTGGAGGAGAGACAAAATGAGGTATATACAGAAAGAGGAGAATGTATTACTTTGTTTAAATTTACAGTTCACATAGTACTTGTTTTCCTTGGCATACGTTATTTGCTATATAATCTAATAAATAAATAAAGGCACTGATTGTTTGAAGCATGCTGAACTAGCAAGTATGCTTTGATGGAAAACTCTTACGTAGAGAAACAGAACTTTTATTCATCAGTGTAGGATCAGCTTATTTCCTGTGGATGAAGGGTTTGATTCTGCTCTGTCTTACATGATACAAGGAAAATTAGATTCATGCAGAGCAATGGAGTGATTTGTTCATTGACTGTGTTTTGATTTTTCTACATGTCGGCCCATGTCTTTATTGAACACAATACATTGAAACACCAGGGAGGGAAAAGCAGTACAAAACGGTTTTTTCCTCAGCTATTTGCCCTGTGTTTCCTGTCCAGTAGTCAGCGTAAAAGGAGGAATGGCTCCAGAGAAGGTGTAGTGCCACAGCGGTACCAAGAATTTATGCTGTTGATATTAAGAGGCAGAGCAGCAAGTACAGTATTAGTTTCTGCTGTGTTGCTGAATACACCGTAGAAAGTGGTGTGCAGTGTCGAATCCGTATCCTCCTGAAACTTATTTCCCCTCAGAGCATGTGACTTTGCTTTCAGCAAGAGTGAGTTTATGCTATATTAGCAATAAAGGGGAAAGAAGAGACAGATTTTTAAAGGTGCTTAGGCAACTGAAGAGATAGGTAGACAACTAATAGGATTTTGGATCCAAGCCTGGGAAATCTAAGTATCCTTAAGTCTCACATAAAATTCTTACAGAAACCTCTCAATTTCCCTACTCTGCCTTGCCAGTGGTAACCTACCATCATGCCATTACTGTAATTAGCAAATTCTCATGCCCTGGAAGGGCTGGTTTCGCAGGTATTGGTAGATAATTCTGAAGGTATGTCTGTTTTCCACAGGAATTGCCCTACCTTCTATAGACAAAAAATATTGGTACGGGGATGTGGGCCTCTCCCGTAGGTAGCATGGGACTATTTCTGCCAGCGCTGCTTTACCCATGACACGCATCTCTTCCAGGGCAAGTTATGCTTTGTGCCACGAATTGGCGGGCCGCTCAGCAGGTGGAAAGGCAGTCCGATGGCCCGCCGAGTCCTCTA
>NW_009260182.1:4895374-4939629 GCF_000687185.1 Egretta garzetta | reverse complement strand
GGGGCCCGGTGGGCGGAGGATCGGGTCCCGCTCCGGAGCGGCCTCCGGTTCCTCTCGCACCCTGTCGCTCTAAGGTTTGCGTAGGCTGCGGGAATAAACGAAAGGAGAAGGACTGAAATGTGCAAAGTGTTGTTTCTGCTGAAAGTCAACGCTATGTATGTTTTGCTTTGGTTGGAGAGAAGTTGGGAAGTAAATCCTGCTGGCCTTTACCCAGTGCCTTATTTGGCTACTGAAAAACTTTCTGGCTAAAAATTGTCATTACTGATGAACCTGCGTCTAAAACTAGCAAACCGATTTTTTTTTTTTTCCCCCCACAAAAAAGCATAAATGAAGCTTGTCTTCTTTTTGAAAGTGGTTTGCCATTAAGCCAGGGTGCTGTCCCTCTAATTGCTTCTTTAATCTGGTCGCTATTTCTGTGTGGAGCTCACTGTGAATGTGTTTGATATGGAGGCAATTGGCTAATTTTGCAGCTGCTGCAGGAAACATCTCCTGTGGTCTTTGCGGTGCACTATAGCACTGAGTTAACATGCGGCCTTCTTCCCTTGAGCACATCTCGAGCCCCTTCGAGTAAAGCATATTTGTAATTTGGCTTTGTGCCTAACATACAATCTTCTAACAGCTTGGAGTAAAATATAATGCTTAACTGACTGAGTGGAAATATTCTCCAGATGTAATTCCCTTCAGTGGAAGGGAATATGCAATATCTAGTGTTCATACATGACCTATTTGGTGACATTATTTAATAAAGATGTTACTTTTTGAGTTACTAAGATTATAATATCATTGTAAAATGATTGCAGAGATTAAATGGTAATATCCTCTGAAACTAAAGCAGAAGAGAGGTGCAACTGCTATTGACTGGTTAACTTATGTTTTAAATATTTTCTACAAACTTTTTTTTTCCTGAATTGCATAGAGTGTTGAAGAGTCTGCAAGAATGACTGAGGTGTCCGTAGCCTGAGATGTCCGTAGCCTGTCTGACGCTGGGCTTTGTGGGAAACTTTATGAATATTTCAGTGGGATATTGAGCAGGGTATCAGTAATGAGAATGATTGACTGTGACCAACCTGTATTAGATTTGAGTTGGCGATTTAGGCAATGGAAGCATCTACATCCAGTTTTTAATCCCACGTGATGTTCTGTGACTGGTATAGAAAAATCTAAGAAATCTGCTGTTATTGATGTGTTTTGCACCCAACGAGCTGAGGAGTCTTGAGGAAAGTATGCTTGGTCTCATCTCTCAGTGATGACGTCTCTGGATATGTACTTGAAAGCTCGTACTCATTTTGAGGGGATTTGAGATGGATGCAAATGGAAGAATACTGAATTATGTACATTTTATTGTTTTCTGGGTAAAATATTTTGAACTGAAAGAATGAAAATGAAGAAATGTTATTCTTCTGTTGTCCAGACTACTGAACTCTTGTTTTGTATCAGCATTGTTCAAGGATTAAACAGCAGAAGAGTGAGGAAATAACTCTTGAAAACTCGTTCAAAAAGGCTCATCGTGTATTGTATTGCTGGCAGTTGCTGCTGTTCTTACAGCAAAGAGTTCTTGGGTATCAGAAGCAAGTTCATGTATGTGTGGTATAGAGAGCTGAAGTTGAATGCACTTCGTGTATTTTGTGGAAAAATAAATCTATTTGTTTGAAATCGAAAAAGATGCTTGTACTGTGAGTGTGCTGAAGGGGATTTTGTGGAAGTAAAATTCCTTTTACAAGGCCTCAGCATTAAAAGGTCAAGACAACCGTATTTCATCTGCAAATACGCTTGTGAATAATCTGTTTGTACCAGTTGTGCAAATGTATTTGTATATTACAACAGTTCAGAAGCTGAAGCTTTGCAACATTTTATGTATTTTGCCTCCTGTGTGCTCCAAAACACACTTGTATGAACTTTTTCTTCAACTTTTGTTCTTGTGGAGCTAGAACATTTGTGGCCAGGTAAGTTTCTGAAGCAGTGGCAATGCAGGTCAGAATCTCTTGCACCTTCTCCACCGCTTCTCCCTGGGTGAAAAGCAAAGTGGTGGTCTGGGCTCTTGCTGCGTTTGTTGCTGCTCAGGATGGTCTTACACTCCTAGTGTTAAAGGCATCATGTTTTTGTAATTTCTATTTCAATGTGTTCCATTCAACTAAATGCTTAATCCAAAGTGTTATTCTGCTGGTAATGTGGTGTCTGTCCAAGGGTTTGCAAGCATTAGTGTAAAGAAATCTGCCATTCAGCGGAGAATTAAGCGATTCTTGTGCGTGTACCTGCATGTATGTTGTAAAGTACATTGTAGTTGTCTTGGATAAAAACTGGAGGGGAACCCCCCCCCCATATTTAATTGAATAAATTCTGCAAAACACTTTGTTATGTCCAAACCATTAGGATGCTGACTACCCAAAACAGTTCCCTTCCCTTTTGTCCTTATATTTGCTGAAGTCATGTGTAAGTCTGGTAGCAGAATTTATTGCAAAAGCAGGTACGGTTTAACAAGGGGAAGAAGTTGTTAAACTGAGCTTCAAGCTACCTGTTTTCTGCTCGTAAAAATTATTTCACTGTTGTCAGCTTTATCTGTTGAAGTTATTGAACGAAATAAATTAAATGGGATGCAATATAGTATTATCAGATTGCAATCATTTTTAGAGTGTAAGAGATTGGGATGACTTGCAAAAGTACCTACTGTCAGTCTGTTCGGCAGAAGAGTCTCTATTTTAACAGAAACTGAATACTATCAAAACAAAGTTTGACTGACTTTTTTGAGTATTTGTCATCTAACATCTTTTAGACCAATGGGAAATGTTCTTGAAATTGACTTTATGTTAAATGTTTAGATAATAGCAATATCTTATAGATAGTGGTCTAACACAGCGTTGAAATCTACTTAACTAGCAAGTTGCCATTTAAGGGCAACTGAGATTTCTTCAGCATAAAATTTGAAATGTCAGTGTTTATACTGATATTTCCAACACTGGGAGGATGAGCTGATATAGATGCATAGAATTCATGACAATAGATTTGGCAGGCTTTGGTTTGATTTCTTCAAAGACTTCTGAGACAATAAAGCAGAGAAAATAGAAAAAGTTTGGCTGTTTTATTGTTTGTGTTTTTCTGGAAATATTATCACTCACTTCATCCTAGCTAGAAAAAAAAAAATATATCTGAGTAGACTGTATTTTTGCTACCACTAATTATTCCTGTGTTTGTTAAAGGTGGGTTAGATGGGCTGGTATGAAAAAGAGGAAAGACATTCACAAGTATTTTGGGTATAAGGAGAAGTGTGATCTGAACACAGGTGTTGAAGCCAGAAATCTTTAAGATCTACACAACCCTCTGAAAAAAGCTACATGCTTGGTTTTTCAGATCTTGCGCAGCCCTCTTGCTCTGGCCCTAGCATATCACTGGGAATAATAATCTCCTCAAGGAATGGTTATGAGAGTGGATTGACAGTACATGGCTTACGTGTTTCTGGACCAAACTTTCCAGAGGGATCTTTTAGTGTGTTGTGTACTGAGAGGCAATCTAGAAAGTCCTTTGAATGGCTCCTGATCTTTCAAAAGAATTTCTTCTGGAGTGAATCAGAATGGTAATACAAAGTAGTGTTAGATCAAAGTATTAACAGTGGAATAGAAGAAATGCCATGTATTTGATTAAACTATTTTTACCTGAAAGGCGACAATGCATTGTACATAAGACTATAGATGTAATAACTATTAGGCTGATTTTATCAATAGGAAAATGAGACTGTGATAGATTCTATAGCAGTAAAACTGATGTAGCTTAAAGCTTTAACAATTACTATATCGTGTATCCTCATTGGATCAATGAGACAGAATCTGGATGGAAAACTAAATAATCCACTTATGAAACATTTGCTTTTTGCTTCCAATTCTCAGGTGTCCTACATTAGTCAAGACTGTGAAGAAATTCCAGAATTCTTAGGAAGAAAATATGGACACGTGGCAAAAAGACTAGATCTTAGCTTCAACTTGTTAAGGTATGTGGCAATATGTAGATTTTCAAGTGCAATATGGGACACCAACTCCAAAAATAGATCCCCACCACAGGTAGAAACTTACATGTATGTTAGGTACATTTAACTGTTGTCAAGTGGGCGACACTGTTTTATAGGCAATGTTTGTCTCCTTTTCTTGCATACTTGGAACACAAATAACGAGGTGAGTCTGGAAATTTCTCGTGTTAAGATAAATGATGCCCAGTGAGGAGTTTATGGTTTGTCCTCTGGTCAAAATGGAAAATAAGCATCATTACCTGAAGAAGTGAAGAATGGGATCAAAAGTGAATTGCTCTTTAACCAAAATAAAAGTAAGTGTGTGTTTCCCTTCTTTTTATTTGTAGATCTCTGGTTATTACCATAAATGGTTTTTAATACTCTTTTCCCAGATGATGTGTTTTTGTTGTTTATTTTATTTTTGGGCAGCTGTGCAGTTAAGAGCTAAAGCTAAGTGCAATTAGAATTTGTAAATAAATTTAATTATTTTAATATATGGATTGATTTAGAATTCTATAATATTCCCATTAGTTATTACAGTATCCTTTTTCATTTAATCCTTGTGAGAGAGCCTGGTGAGGTTCAGAAGTGTATCTTTCAGGTTGGCAACTCTGTAAGCAAGCAGGGGAAAAGGAACGCAGTGTACTTGGCTGTTTAAGAAAAAGCGTACTTTTCAGCGGTAGGGTTGGACTCCTTTGAGTTTTTATTTTTATTGAGGGTAAGCTTAGAGTCTGCTTGAGAGGAGTAAGACACATAAAAGTGGTGTGCTGGTGCCTTGTTCTCCTAGGGGAACAAACGCTGTTTTTAACTTATTAATACTCATAAATGTTATCCTGAGCCACTGTCAACTCTGAAAGACTGATTCCTACATGCAAGAGGTAGCAGAGCAAAAGAGGCACTAGGCAATCTGTGGATTGTCATTGTCTTATACTTCTGTACCTGTGGAAATTGTAATCAGAAGAGAGAATTTTGCTGAGGGAGGGAACTGACTTGGCATTTTTTCATTTTGTTGTGAAGATAATTCAAGTTTTGCATGTGCATTCAGATTTAACACGTAATAAACAAGACTGCTCCTTCTTTACACCTCCAGAAAAAAATGTTTGTTTCTTTCATTTAATGCATGAATTGAAGAACAGTTCCTCTGAGGTTTTTTTTATTTCATAAAGTAAAATATTAACATTAAATCTAGATGTAAAATACCACTTTAAAACTTTAAGTCATTAGTTTGTGTTTTCATGGAGAGCTTAACTGGTGGTGTATTTCTCAAATCTGTGTTTTCATCCCTTCTTTCCTTCCGTACACAAAACACTATCACTTAGCCTATATTTCAGAAGGGATATAATTTAGTTTTACTGAGGTTTGGGGGAAAAAAAAGTGTGTTAAAATCTTTTGTGGGGAAATGTGAGAGAAAGTGCTAGGTTTTGGGGTAGCTGCCATCAACTTTTGATGTAGGACAGCTTGTTTTTGTAAAGCTGTAGAAGTATTCTAAGGCCAGAAGTTGGATCTGGGGAAAGGGAAGAGGTGGGGTTTTTTTTGGGTTGTTTTGTAGTGGTTTCTTTTTGTGTGGTGGTTTTTTTGTTGTTTTTGTTTTTTTGTTTTTTAGCTTAGGGAAGCTAATACTAAATGTGATGAGAGCAGTAATGTTTTCTTATTTGAGCTGTGATAGATATACTAGCCATATAGAAACTAAGAATTAAGTATTTGTTATACAGTAGCTGTTCAGACTGGTCTGTGCTCACAGATGAACACTGTGGCAGCATATCCCAATCCAGTTAGTGAGCAGTCACAAACGGTGTTCCCCAGGGCTCGGTTCTGGGGCCAGACTTGTTTGTATGAGGTTCAACAAGGCCAAGCGCTGGGTCCTGCACTTCGGTCACGACAACCCCAATGCAACGCTACAGGCTTGGGGATGAGTGGCTGGAAAGCTGGCCAGCGGAGAAGGACCTGGGGCTGTTGGTCAACAGCCGGCTGAATATCAGCCAGCAGTGTGCCCAGGTGGCCAAGAGGACCCCAACAGCATCCTGGCTTCTATCAGGAATGGTGTGGCCAGCAGGGTAGGAAAGTGATCATGCCCCTGTCCTCGGCACTGGTGAGACCACACCTCAAATGCTGTGTTCAGTTTTGGGCCCCTCACTACAAGAAGGACATTGAGGTGCTGGAGGATCTCCAGAGAAGGGCAATGAAGCTGATGAAGGGTCTGGAGCACAAGTCTGATGAGGAGCGGCTGAGGGAACTGGGGTTGTTTAGCCTGGAGAAGAGGAGGCTGAGGGGAGACCTTATCGACCTCTACAGCTGCCTGAAAGGAGGGCGTAGCACGGTGGGTGTTGGTTTCTTCTCCCAGGTGACAAGTGATAGGACAAGAGGAAATGGCCTGAAGTTGTGCCAGGGGAGGTTTAGATTGAATATTAGGAAAAATTTCTTCACTGAAAGGGTTGTCAAGCATTGGAATGGGCTGCCCAGGGAAGTGGTGGAGTCACCATCCCTGGAGGTGTTAAAAAACCCATGTAGATGTGGCACTTCAGGACATGGTTTAGTAGCCATGGTGGTGTTGGGTTGGACTTGGATGGTTGGACTTGATGCTCTTGGAGGTCTTTTCCAACCATAATGATTCTATGATTCTGTATTATAGAGGGGGTCAGATAAGTTACAGAATAAATGTCATAGCCTCAAATGAATGTTAATACAGAAGAGATGTCTTGAACAGCTGTGAAAGAAAGTGTAAACAGTAAGATCATCGTAGTCTTCTTTAAACAAATATTATTGCTTGAAAAATCTGACCATGCTGTAGTATACTGATGCATTACGTGGTTTTTGTCAGTGAATGCTTAGTTTGAAAAGTTTAGATTAGCATATTGTTTTCAGTGGGGAAGACACGCTAAACTTAATGCCTCTCTAAAAAGGAGTTTGATTTTCTAGAAAAACTTGCTATCTGCTGGTAAGGGCAAAAGTTGAGTGAAGAAGACCAAGGGTGATCAAAATCTACAAGAAGATAAAGAGAATATTGTGCTTTGCTGGCACAATAGTTATCTGCAGTAAAGATATTGGCCTTCATTATCATGTGATTCATTATTAGATGAGAGTGTGTGTGTGTTCTTTGAAAGAAAAAAATATTTCAGCAGTCACTAATTTTTTTTAGCCTGTATTTAAGCCAGAAAAATGCTGAAATATTCAACAGCTACCTGTTCTCAGTGTTAGGCAGTACAAAAGTACTTCCAGCCTTTTTAAAATATTGTTCTGCATATAGAGTTTCTGTGCCCCATCTTTTGTAAGTATTGCTACTGCCAAGTGTATTTTGGGAAGGAATCACCCTTCTGTAGCAGGCAATAGATTCTGTTATGTAAAAGTGTCAATAGAATTTCTTACAGTGTAACAATTGCATTAAGGATTTAGGGAATTGAGCACATAGGGAAGATTTTTTTAATTTTGTGGGCAGCAGTATTTGCAGTCATGTTATTTGATATTGCTATCATGGGTGTAGTTGCATGGAGAGAAAGAGAGATACCTCTCTGTCATAGTACCGTGTTCAGCTTTGCGGTCAGTTGGCAGCAAACTCTTCTTGGAAGACAGCGCTGTCCTTTCTGAACCAGAAGTTGTGTGCAGTCATAGACTTGCAGTCTTTGCTGTGCGCACACACACAGGTTTATCCACATAAGAGACTCTTATCAGAAAGATGTATTTGTACTGTGTGCTACAGACGTCACAAAACTTTCTTATGCGACTGATATAATGTAATAGTTGATTGAACAGTTGCTTTAGTGAATAGTACTGATTTTGATATTACTATAATGTAGATAACTTTGTTGAAAAAGTCAGGGTAGAGCCAGGTAAGTTATTTTGTCATTTAAAGCTTTCCTCTATAAATGTGTGTTTTCAGAGGCTTGTCCAGGTTTGCTGGAAAAAGGGTGAGAAGACTGGCTGATGCTGTTAGGAAAATGGGAAATAAGTCAAACATGCTGTATTTTGTGACTTACACACAAAAGACTTTTGCCAGGCTTGTCCCTTAATAACATATCTGAACAGATGCTGTTGTGTTTTTCTGGGAAATGTAGCTTACTCTGCACGAACCAAGGAGTTTCTTGTTGTTAAACGATTTCTGTCTGTCATCTTTTTTTTCTGCGAAGAAGTCTAATTACGTGGATTCAATGTTCTTATGCATGGTGGTTTTGTTACATTGCTCAGATTTTTTTTTTTTTTTTTTTTCTTTTTGGGTGTGATATACACAGGACCAGAGAACTAAATCGGAGGAGAGGAGCATTGCCATTAGTTCTTTTCTATTGGCAATTTAATACAGAGGAAAAATGTATATTTTTCACCAATATTTTTCTGATTGCAAAGTTCTTCCCAGGCTAGAGCTTCTTCCTCATTATTAAATAAAAATTAGGGTCTGCTTAATTGTCTTTGCATCAGATGTGGTAAATCTAATAACAACACTTGATTAATCACAAAAAGTTGCTCTCCGAAAGAATAGTCTGTCTTGTTTGCCCTTTTCCAAAAACTAGAGTCTCTCCTTGATTACCCTCAGTGATTCATGGATCCAGCTCTCTTTCTTCTGGCAGCCAAAGTGAAGTGGCTGTTACCAGTCACAATGGTTACACATCTTCCCTTTCCCCTGGGAAGGAAAGAGAGGTGAATGGCAAAAGGGAACTTTTTATGGGAATGTTGAGGAAAAAAAGAGGAGTAACAGCAATTTGTTGTGTATGAGGCAAAGGGAAAAACTGGTGTGTACTTAAAAGCATGCCAATTGTAATCAGCAGGGTATGGTGCTGCTGGATTGCCACTTGTTTACACCTGGTGGATAGAAATCCTTTAACCCCAGACCACTATAGTCCACTTGTGAATTATTTCTTCTCATGCTCTTTTCCTTACAGATTTTATTTAAATAGTTTCTAATGTCTTTTGTTTCCTTTTGGGACAAATGGGGGGTTGTGAAGAAGACTGAGCCAAACTCTTGTGACATGTACAGCAAAAGGATGAGAGTCGTCACAGGTTGCAGCAAGGGAATTTCCAACTGTAAGGAAAGGCTTAATGATGAGGAAGATTGAATGGAAAAGGTGCCCAGAGAGGCTGTGGAATCTCCATCCTGGGTGATGTTCAAAATGCAACTGGACAAAGCCCCAGGCAACTTAATCTAACTTTGAAGTCGCCCCGCTCTGAGCAGGAGATTGGACTGGATGACCTTTAGATGCCCCTTCCAACCTAAATTATACTATGATTCTGCAGCTTTCTTGGTGTGGTCATCATCAAATGGCCTAAGTTGTAGCAGTTCTTTTGATCTGATATTGGCAGTGATTTTCAGCTATTGTAGAAATGAACTATTTACGCGGTGTGTGTTCATTAAGGCATGTTTCAGGAGCAGAGATGTTTTACCTTGGAAATCTGCTTCTGAGTCTCTTATGGCAACTGTATTTGATAGCCTTCCCTGGTAATACAGTACTGTAAAGGCCACTGTTTTGTTTCATAATGTGTGGAAAGTGTTCCCTAGTTCCCATTTAATGAAAACATAGAGTATAGGAAGGAAGGTCACTGATATGCCAGTGTTAGTGTTACTGGGAGGCTTTGCTGAAAAGGATTTCAAGGGAGAATTAAAAGCTATTGTTGATCGTTGGAAGTTAAAGATTTCATTAAAAAAGATAAATAATCACAGGTGAAGGAAAGAAAGGAATAAATAAGTAGGAAGGATGTAATATAGGAAGGGAGTGAAGATTTGGATGAAATACAAAGTTTTTTTTTAAATTTTTTTTTTTTTTAGCTGCATCTTGCTGTCTTTTGGAGAGAAAAAAATCAACCCTATTCAAAGGTTCTTTTATTTGTCTTAGGTAACTTTCTTTGTGCCAGACTTCTTTCACGTTAAGGGCTAAATGCACTCCAGTGCTTGAGTAACAGATGTCAGTGTTTTTGTACGAATAGGTGCCATGTTTTTATAAATAACATCTACAGTTCAGTTCACAGAGAAGTCTGTCTTCCAGTTTTGTCCTCGGTAGTTTTAAACATGTGAGTTTGTTTTCCTTTTTCTTACAGAGATTTCTGGATCTAAGCTATGAGGCGAAAGGGAGAGCGAGTCTTTAATCTTGGCCAAGGAGGGAGGATTAATCCAATAATTGTGCTCATGGAGATACAGATATCTCTTCCTTCTCTCTAGGGTGCAGATTATTTCTGCTAGAAGCATGAATAATTTGCACAGTGTGTGCTTGTGCATATTTTCCACTGTCCGATTAAGAAGGTGTATGTATGAAAACATCCCCTTGAACTTTAATCCTAGTCTGGAATGTTCCTCCATGACTTTTGTGAGGCTGAGGCTTTGTAATATCCTCTCTGTGGACTAGAGATTGTTTGTTTCTCTCTTCTGCCTACTGTTTTCTTGCCTGGGGGAATATGCAAGTGGCAGCTTGAAACTGGGCTTCAGTTTTACAGGGCATGTTCCTCTTTGTGAGGGAGAGGCGCTTTATTTTTTTTCTTGCCACCTTCCTAATCTGTGCAGCAATAAGACACGCAGAACAGGAAAGATGAACAACAAAAGAGAGATGGAAATAAAAGCCAGAATTCAAAACAAAGCATGACATATTTTTAAAAAGCCTTTAGAATGATCTTTATAGCATTTTAAAATGTTGAAGAAAATGCACTATTGTTAAAACTTTTTGATGGTTTTATTTATAAGGTAGAAAAATATTTTCACCATAATTGGGTAACTCTTAATCGTAGCAATTGCATATTTATCAGTGTGAGGGGCTGTTATTAATGTAGCTGTCATGCACAAACACATTTCTGCATTAAATCCATTTAGTATGTGCATTATTTGGTCTAGAATGTCACCAGGACATCAAAGCCCCCTTAGGCATAAGAGCACAGTGCCCTGCTGTGGCTGCAGAAAGGGCTTGATCAATAAATGTAACATGTTAATGCAGAGCAAATAGAATAAAAGATTTCTTTGACAAGACATGAAAAATCACCTTGTGGCAGCTGGCATGGTGATGCCATTTCAGCGGAGACACTAGCAAAGTTGATCTGACAAGTAAAGAGGAGAGATGATGGTTATAAGGTGCTTTTGTTTCAAACTTCTTTCTTGACCTGTCAGGTTTTGAAGGAGCCTGAATGGCCCTTTTTTGTCATGTGAAAATTGTAGTCTTAGGCAGTTATGAAGCAGTTATCTCTTCTCAAATTGTGAATGCTGCTGTTTAATTGATTCACTTAGCATTTGAAACTGTCACGCATTAATAATTGCTAAATCCTGTAGATACTGCTCCAGTGTGTCATGCTTAAATGTGTAGTTATCAGAAAATTAATATCCTTAATGAACCGATGCTTTCAAACTAGCATTGCATGAAATCTCTTTTGCCCTTTCATTTGCTGAAGGTGTATCAGCCAGTTTGCAGAGAAAACGCTCCCGACAGTTGTGTGGTTTTATTTATTTATTTTTTTTTGATGCCCGACAAATGCCAGCTTTGCTTTGGGTACATAGTGTGCTCAATGACAATAAATATAGTAATTATGCTGGAGTTAGTAATTAACATAATTATAGTCAATTACGACAAATACAGTGCAGAGCTAAATAAATGAGGGTGAGAAATTAGCAAGCTAATTGATTTACCTTACTTGCTGCTTTTTCTTGCAACTAGCAGTTGCAGATTTTCTGCAGGAGAAAGAGTTTTTTTTTTGTTGTTTACAAATAGCTGATTCTGTTTTGAAATGATTCTGTCTTACGGCTCTCACTCCTGTTTCTTTTACACTGAGGTGAAGAGGATTGAAATATGAGGCGGTGGTTAGAAGGAGAAAGGAGCTGCTGCTCTGTCCTTGCTGAAGGAAAATGTATTGAAGGAAAATTTTGAAAGAAAATGTATGTACTTGCTTTAATTTTAGATCCTTCTTACAGTATTGAAGGGAAAAAACCCCTCATGAATCTTTACAAAGAAAACGCATTGCTACAGAAATTTTGGTCATATATTTTAATCCCCTTAGAAGTGGCCTAAATTATCTAAAAGACATCTATCTATCTCTTTGTTTATTGACGTTGGATCTGCACAGCACTGGGTAGCTAAAGAAAGAATTCAAATTGTTCAAGTAATCCAAGTGTGGTGAAACAATATGCCCTTGTTCAGCCATCAGTTTCAATAATTTAGAACCATTGGACCAGTAGAGATGCATAGTATCATAACATTTGTGCACATTATAATTGCCTGTTTCAAGATGATTTATAGTATGTTGTCTGAAATAAGTGTATTGGAGCTATGCAGTTAATCTGTTTCACTCTCTGTTTTTTTGTTTTCTTTCAAGCATGACCACAGTTTACTATGTGAAAAGAGAATTAATATGTTTAAGTATTGAAGACTTTGTATTGCTTTTAAAAAAGAAAATGCTTAGTCGTAGCTGGGATTTCTCTTTTACTCTAAGAAAAAAGTGGTTTACAAATGTTTGTAAATTTTATACTTGAAATAGTTCAAGGTAAATGGAATCATATTTAGAGACTTAAACAAAGAGATAGTGTTTTCCACAGCTAAGCAATCTGAAATGTATAAATTCTTGATAATTTTTCTCCTACTGTTGCAGTAATGTATGAAGTTCAAATGAGTAGGTTTGCAGTTTGAGGAGGGTACTTAATGTTTACCCATAGGGATGTCCTACAGTAAGCATAAGATGCTGTTTTTAAGTAACGTTGAAATGTTATGAATGTCTGAAAATAAATGTGTGCTAACACTGCTAAGGGTGGTCGTTGTTTAGAAGCAATTCACTTGGAAATCAAATTGCTAAATGAAGTTTTTATGTACAAGGAATCATTTAAATTATTTAAAATTTGCGGATTTAATGGTCTTTCAGATGAAGTCTTACTGTTTATTAATCACTATGGACTACATTATGCATAATTATCTTTCTAATAAAGTAACTAGGAAATAGTCTTGTCCTACTAGATGAACTGAAGACAAGTGTGATGATGGGTTCACTTTCTACATGGGTTATACTTAGGGAGTTGTATAACATACAGTTTTACAGGTGCATGTCTGTTATAAAAATGGAAGGAGAGTATTACTAATAACAAAAAGGATTTTAGACTTCAAATATTAATTCTACTTTTGATAGTTGATAGGCAATCAAAACTAAATCTACTCCTTGCTCTCTTATTCCCCTCTTTTTCCCTCCTACCATGCCTCCCCCTTTTGAAAAGTGGCATTTCAACAGGAACCAGGTGTGATCTGGGTAATGTATAAGGAAAACTTTTTTTTTCCCCTTTGAAAACTTTGAATAATATTAAAAAATACTATTAAGATATACCTTGTCTCGCATACAATACCCATGCCTGTGTTCTGTTATTTTGTCAACTTTAAATGTGGTTATAGAATATTTGCCTTTACAAACGATTATATTATTGTATACTTTCCTGCTGTGTCTTATTTGCAGTCATTGGTTTATTGTTGATATGAAGGGGACCGGTGAACAACTAATTTTAGAAGTATCAAATTAATGGCTTATGGTATGTATTTAAAGATCTTGCTGATTTCAGCATACTGTGCCAAGGATGTAAGTTGTTTTTTTGATGGATAAGTTATTTTTTTCAAACTCAGTCATATGTAAGGCCAAACAAGTATAAATTGTTGTATTTCAGTCTTGTACTGGTGGCTGCTATCTTCTTTAGTCCCAACAACCTCTCTTTTTGTCCATTGATCCTTGCTTGACTTTTTATGGCCACATAGACACTAACGGACTGTGAAAACACTGTAGTATATATACCTCTGACCCCCAGTGCTGGCCATTATCCATTGATTTACTGTATCTGACAGATCAGAACGTAAGATTGTTTTCTGTTCTGCTTTTCTCAAGAAGGCTTAACATTGTGGAAGGAGTCCTCTTGAGAGTGTATCACATGGCAGAATTGGGCAAAAGCTTGTTACTGGAACCTTTGGAGGGGTGGTCAGTGTGTGTTCATGCCGTGTAGTGGAGAATTCTTGGGAGGATTACTACAGCTGTTAAATCTGGTAAAAGTGTTTAACATACTGCACAGTTTGACATTTAGTAAAATAAGGTTGTGGGCTTGAACCGCTACATCCTTAAATATTGCTAGTGAATATTGCTGTGATGGATGATGGAAGTTGTTTTTTTTGGTGACATCTATCTCTAAGGAGCTGTTGCAATCATGACTATAGGTGAAATCTGTACTTCTGAACAGAGGTGAGTAACAAACCCCTTGGACTTGATCAGAGATTGGATGTCATATTAAGCATGCATTGACTCAAGGCTGTTTAAGACCTTTTGACTGAGGCAGAGCATTTCCCAGTGAACTGATGTTTGCATGACATCATTATCCTTCTGTTTGAATGAGCGGGGAGTGAGCTGCTTTCTCTTCAGCTGGTTTTCCTGTGTGAGATTGAAGTTGGTTTTTGGAGTGAGTGATGCTGGAGGCTAAATCCACACTATCTGCAATTGTTCTCTGGGTACCTAGAGGGCTTAATTCACTGGCACAGTCAATCCAGCTCCTCTTGTGAGAACTGTAATCAGTCTTAAAGAAAAATGAGTTTTGAATTCCATTCTGAATGACAGGAATCTGTGTCATATTGAGAGAAAAATCAGTTAGTTAATAAATGGAAGACTACTGCAATCTATGGAAAGTATTGGCATTTGGAGGAGAAATAGTTTGATGCACTTGTTTTAGATTTCCAAGAATGTCAATAGATAGCAAATAATGTCTTGGTGACTTCTTCTGTGTAGTGTATGGTTATCTGGATTTTAAGACTGATAACTACTTTTTTTTTTAATGAGTATTGGGGGTTAAAGAAAAGGGCATGATAAAGAGCATGTTATAAGTAATCAGATGGACCATTCTTACTTTCTGACTTCCTTAATCTCTCTTACTCTAAAACAGTATTTCCTCATCACTGCTGTTGTGAAACAAGAGCGAAGGACTGCAGAAATAACTGTTGTCTGAGGACAAGGAGCTTGACTGAAGGGAAGAACCTGCATTAACCCTGGAGCTATTGCCTCTGTCTTTTCCTCTCTGTTTTGTTGAAAGGTATCTTCTTCTCTCCTTAATGCAATACACCAGATTCCCAGCATCTAGTTGCAGATGTAAATAACTTGACTAGTTTTGCTTGCCAATCACTGAGTAAGAAGGGTCTTCTGTCCTCCAGTATTCAACAAGCCTGCTGAGTGGTCATGGTACAAATAGCTAGTTGGTGTTTGGCAGGTAAAATCTTTACAAAGCTTTTGTTTATGCATTGCTTGCTTGTTATATGTTAACTTGTGTAGCTTGTGCCACTTCTGAGATCTTGCATTCTACATAAATCATCTTTACATAAATTATCTTGGAGGTGATTTTTCAGTTTAAAAAGACAATCCCCGAACCCTTAGCTCTTGCAAGTGTGAAGAATGAGTATCATAGAAGTGCAAAAGGGCCATGCATTTTACTCAGGCTCAGGAGCCAGCATGTCAAACCAGACATGCTATACAATAATTATACTGTCTTTAAGGTCATAGTTAATGCAGTGTTATAGCTTAGTTGCAGGCTTTACCCATGAACTGATGCTGACAATCATGTGAAGTTTTATGAATTTTATTTCTGTTTTTGTTTCTCCTGGTCTTTCTTTTTGACCATGCTTGCCTGAGTGAGTTGCTCATTGGTAGACTTGGAGGATCATTTCCTTTCTTTCTAATTTCTTTTCCATTTTCAACTCAATTTGCACACTGAGTCCATAAGTGGTAGCAGTGAATGTGCTTTGTATAATACAGCCACAAGAGTTTGTTCATTTTTAAAACCACCTCATTGCGCATGTTTGTAGGAACCCTTACTATGGTGAAAGACTGTAGAAATCACTTTTAAAAGAACACAGATAAGACATATGAAGTATCTAATGTTAGGGGATTACAATCCATCCAAAACTCAGTGAAGTCGATAAGCTCTTGCAAATTGGACCAAACTTGAATAGCTTCTCTTCAAGTGCCAACGTCTCTAATGTTTTCTCTGTGCAGTTGGTATATGAGCTGTACTGGTAGGTAGTAGTACTTGGACGTGTGCACACCTCCAGTTCATTTTTCCATAGAAAGCATAGTGTATGTGGGATGCTGTTGTCAGAAGTAGTTTACTGGCATGCAATATATATATGCATACACAGACACACACACACAAACCAATATCTTATATATATAAACATCTTTATGTATAATGCCTTTAAGTATATGTATAATATATAAATTATATTTTTAATATATAAAATTTTGGGCATGATACTCTAGTATTTGGTCTACTTTGATTCAGCACTTTGTCAGTGATAACCTTCTCATACTTAGCCTAGAAAGAAAGAACGTATTACTTAGAGGTTACTAACAAGAAAAGATACAACACATCAGAGATGGGTGATTGGGAAAGATAACTGACCTTGAGGAATTGGACCAAAATGGGAGCAGTCTTGTGGTGAAGAAGTACTTAAGTAACAAGCAATTACAAATTTTGATCTCCCTTTGATTGTTTTATCCAAACCTACCTACAATATTACAGGTTTTTGTTATTTTTAAACTCTTTACTCCCTTTTTCACGGCCTCCTCCATAAGCTCTCAGAAGTTCTTGGTATTGGTCTTGGCATCAACTCTTATTGAGGCCGTTTAGGAGGAAAGTTACATCAGCATGGTGGTGTTAATCAGGTGGTGATTGATACATATTTGAGATTATGGACTCTTTGACATAGATAGCAACTCACTGTGTTTGGGCTTGGTAAAAGTCAGGCTCTTGCTCTGTTGATACTGTTGCACTGAAGAGGAGAGTGACAATGTTTGGCTTATTGCTTGTCAACTCCAAACTTAATTTTTTACTGTTGTATAACTAACAAAGTAATTTAAAAAGTTGTGGGAGACTGGGGGGTGGGGGGAGGATTTTTGTTTGGTTTTTTTTTAAGTATGAAGCTTATGTGCTCGGTTCTCTCAGCCGGTTCAATTTCATATAATGTATTGGACTGGTGCAACAATTTTGAGTACAAATGCTCAGTTCTTAATTTTTGAATTTGCATGAAACACCATTTTTCAGTGCTTGCTTTGCTGAATGTTAAAAGATGGGGAATATAGATATAGTTAAAATATACTTAATGATATTGAAAATGTGGCTCATATTTCATGAGCCAACTCTGCATTTCCCATTTGGCAGGTGGGCCGACTGGCGCTGTTTGTTCCTTGTGAATATGCCCAATGGAAAGATGTCGTAGTGCTCAATGTTTTTAAATTACATTCAGAAATGTGAGCTGCCTTTCCCTTAGAATGTTAATCTATGATCAGACATGCTGACAGGGAACTCAGTTTATGAATTTAACAGAAAAGCTACCTATTGCCTATGCTTAATAGTTTTTAAAAATAATTTCCAACAATTACTTTGATGATCAAAGTTAGCATATGTTTTCTTTGTGAGAGGCATGTATTTGTGGTGACTTCAATGGCTTCTTTAGTAATTATTTTAGATATTTATTCATCATGAGTACCGTTTTCTTTTCTTTCTTTTAATTTCTTTTACTTTTTGTGATTTCAAGACTAGTATATTTTAATTTTAAATCCTTATGTGTTTGGGAGCATCCAGTTACCTACTTAGAGCAACAGAGCAGCCTTTTATGATGAGGATGTGGCTAGTGAAGCTTTATTTTGGTGACAGTAGTTTGAGGTTTTTGTTTGTCTCTTTTTGGTCTCATTCTCTTTTTACCAAATACTAAAAATGCATTTTGTCTCTTGAGCGTAAAATCTCTTAAAGCACAAGAAAATGCGGCAGAGTTTTCCTAGAACCGTTTTAGATGTGAAGGGTCCAAGACTTGCTGCAGTGCCATGACTCTGCAAGGCCATGTGGCCACAAAAGCACTGGATGAGGATGCTGTGTTTTAGGCTCCTAGGATTTTCAAGACCTTTTAGCTGTAGAGAAAAGATGAAAACTTGACCTAGTTATGTAACTAATAAAGTGTACTGATTATTTTAAAGCACTTAAAGGCTGAGGGAAAGGTGTTCTAGACGTGCCAAGGATTAGCAGTATATTGAATATTCAGAAAACTCTGCTTTCGACACAGTTACATTAAGATAATTTGACAGTCCAGCATGTGGATGTTAAAATTACAGCTGCTCAAGGATCTGAACACTTTCTTTTTCTACCTATTATCTTGCATTTAATACACTCCCTATCTTGGACAGTGAAGTACTTTGGAATAGTACAGAAATAGTGATTATGTTGGAATGGATTTGGGAAAAATTGTTGAATACTATGTTCTAAGAAAGGAAAACTAGCCAACAAAGTGAGAGGCAGGCTGTGTATGTGTCCACTTTGCTTCCTGCCCTCGCTCTGCCGCCTTCTCTTCCTCCCCACTGCCTCCAGGTCCTTAAATCAGAAGGCTGCTGAAGGTGCTGCTGAGAGGTTTGGGTGCAGGTGCAACATGAGGTTCTTCCTTTCTTGCACATGCTCTCTCTTTTGTTCACTGTGTTGCTTGTAATCGGGAGCCAGGCATTAGCTAGCTCAGCTGTTCCTGTACCATACCGGTTCCAGTTCTACCAGGCGCACAATTAGTAAATTGTCTTTCAGCCTAAGTGGGGAATGTCAGAGGGTAGTTAATTTTCTTTCAGTGTTAATTCTTTGGCTTCCTTTAAATAAGTCATATCAACAAATGGTCTGTTACTACCGCTAATAATAGGGCTTTTGAAATGTGGACATATCTCTAATGAGAATCTATCTCAACCCATTTGATGTGGGCCACTACTTTGCCACCGAATTACAGACTGCGGTCACTGCAACCACAGGTGTTTGAAGCAAGAGTTTCACCTGCATTTAAATGACTGAGCAACAGAAAAGAAGTTTCTAAAGTTAGGGAGACTAATGCATTACTGTAGATTTTGTTTTGACCATCATTTGTCTCACTTTGTACTAATTGGTAAATGGAGGAAGAGAGGACATATGTCTGTATTGAGCTAAAAGTGAATGGGCAAGTGTTCCTTTGTGCGTTTTAGTACAGCAGATGAAAATCTGGGTTGCTGTAGCCCCAGTATTTTAAGCAAAAGTAAAAGGGTGAAGTCAGCTTTAAGGTACTGTCTTGCGTGTTTGGTTTTTTTTTTGGTTTTTTTTTTTTCATTTTCTTTCTGTGTGGGGACAGAAGTGCACTGGAAGTGATTAAGACTAATGTGCGTGGGAAAAGTAGTGCTAGAAACCCTGGTAGTTATAAAGTTGATGCTTGTATTTACAGTATTACTGCATAGTCTATTACTATCATATAACCTGGAATTAATAAATAATTCCTGTATCGTAGCAGATACATCTTAGCAGTAGGCAGAATAGTGTCAGAACTGGCCAGTAAGCTTCATTGTATACACAGGAACATCAAATGTTTCAGGTTCTGTACCTTTTGTTTAATGCACTATGAGGTCATAATCTAAATCAGGTTTCCTGGATGATTCCTTGACCGCAAATTTCCATACAGCTCTCATTCTTTGGGGGCGGGAGGAAGGAAAAAGGTGTCTGCACCCTAGTGAGTAGAGTGAAACCCTGTTCACACCCTTTTTTCCTGATAAAAAAGCACAAGAAAGTCTACAAAAAAGATATGTAGGTACAGATTTATCTTAAAGGTTCTTCTGTAAGTTCCTGAAATCAAATAATATCTGAACTTACCCCTGTGTCAAGAAAATTTGCTTACTTAAATTATACTGCTGCTCTTCAGACCTTTTACTACTGGCAGAAGATAATAGATATTTCCTTTCACTAGATTTTTGTATGTTGAACACAAGTGAGATCCTTGATGTTTAAATCTATCCAGTTGAATAGAAATAACCTTATTCATATTATAGAGTGCATTCACATCTGTGCATGCGTGTAGAAAGCTGGGTGTTACTCATTTCCACCCTGTGCAGGTCTGTTTTTCTGTGGTGTTTTTAAGTCCGTTCCTTGTCTTTTTGCTACAGAGCATTATATTTATTTATTTATTTTAAGGCCTTCGTGTCCTTTAAGTGATCATTGAACAGAGAAAGTAAATTGCTGTTAAAATTCCTTCACTGGTGATTGCAGCTAAACCAGTGTATTAAAACCAAACAAACTAACCCCCCCCCCCCCCCACTTCTTCCTCATCAGTGTCTGGCTAGCAGAGTGCGTGCCAGTAGAGAGCTTTGACCCCAGGGAGCTTTGCATGATCGACTCTTTTCAGGTTCTTGTGTAAATCGTACTAAGGTTCCATGTGTAAACCTGACAGTACCTCTCTGCGCTTGACACTGTAACTTCAAGCTTTTACGTTATTTAAATACACTAAAATGTACCCTGTACAAAACTGCAGGTGCTGCTACACTTCTATTAGAGAACGGTAACACTTGCCTTGGAAAAACTCTCAGGCTGGTGAAAGAGTTAAGCAAAGCAGCCAGAAACCATTTTCAGCTTTTACTTTGCAGATACAACCTTTTAAGCATACCTACATTTACCTGCAATGGCAATCGTTTTGCATTTTAATGACAAATCAAGTACGCTAACTTGCATTTGAAACGAAAGTGCCTTAAATGTCTCTGGCTGTCAGAGTGAGATGTTAGGAGCTTGATGAAAAGAGAACAAAGAAGACAAAGTATGAAGCCTAGATACAGAGCAAAATGAAATAAAACCTTGTATGGCCTGTCAGGGGTGTCAGTTGATATTCCTATCTAAAGCACATTATAGTATTACTTTGCAGCTCATAGCTTACTCATCTGTCTTTTTTAATTCATCACATTCTAGCCCACATCTTTTAAGTCCCATGTGTCAACAATGGAAGAAATCTGTTAATTGACAAATGAGTGTCACAAATGTGAATTGGTGCCTTTACATCAGAGGCAGGTAGTCTCTGTTGTTTTTTGTCGGCTCTATTATTGGCATAAGCCAGTGTAAGACATCTGTCTTTGCCAGAATGAGAGATGACAGCCAAAGAAGGGCTGTCATTGTTTTAGTGCATGTTCATTCTGCTGAGATACTGTATAAAGATAAAATGTCAGTTAAAAGAATATGAAAAACTATCGGGAGGAAGTCCTTAAATTACTTGGGAAGGGGATCCGGGAATTGGTGCCAGAATTGAAATCTGAACATTCCAGTTTGCATCTATCACATCAATTTAAAAATAATACTTTCTGAGTAACTGGGTCAGTTTATAAGGCATTTAGGAAAACGTTATGTTGTGTTGGCATAATTAGCTCATAAGATGGAAGGAAAAACATACCTCCACAGGATATGAGTTTATTTATTACAAGTTCATTTTTCAGACATGTATAGAATTGTCTCAATAAAAATATGCTGTGTAGCATCTCTGGCGTTGATTTGCATCTGTTTTGAAATATTGAAATTGCTCCTTTCCAATTTCTTTTTCTGTTATAGTTCTATTTTAGATTGATGAATAACATAATGAAATAAAAAGCATAGCCAGCTGTGAGTTGATGAGACAATTAATAGGAAGAAAATTATTAACATAGTTCTGGAGAGTCTAGAGGGTGTACAGTATACAAAAGTTACTCCCAAATCACTAAATCCCTTTATTGCAATAAATGACTTTTTAATATTGGATAGTGAAAAAGAGAGGAGGAAAATGTTTTAATGGAGGAGGTAGAAAAGTGAAATAGAATAAAAAGGTCATAAAAGGCTGCCATTTTGCTTTTTACTTTGGATCAAAAGCCGTAAGAAAGATAGATCAGCACATTTATCTTCAGCAGTTTTAACAACCACACGCTATAGGTGCTACAGGACACTCCCCGTGTGCCCCCTTCCTTCCAGAATAACCTGTGACTTGGGTTCCAAATGACCTTGTCTGAACTTCGCGGGTTTTGAGGACTATGTTGACAGAATCTAGTGAAGGACTAACTCTGATCTGTAGTGAGCCTGGCTGTGTTGAAGTTTCAAGACGGATGTTTCTAACCAACAACTTATTAAGAGTCGTAACTTTAAAATGACTTGGTTTTGCATTTTAAATAGAGCTGTCAATATAGCAGATTTTAGAAGTTCTCAGTTTTGATACTACTTAATACAGGTAGAATTGTCATTCATAACTTTGTAGGATTTGTCTGTGTTCATTTTTTTGTTTGTTTTTTAAAACTTTTAAAAGTATTTTTTTGAACTTGCTTCCAGCAACTAGTTGAGCAGCAGAAAAAATGTTGAACTGATGTTTCTCCCTTCCCTTCCCACCATCTGATGTGGGGCTCTCAAATTTTGTTTGCCTTTGATAACTATGTTTCTCTCCAAGGTGCCTCCTGCCTGTTTTACTGCAGTCTGTGGTTAATGTTGATTGTAGTTTTAATTTTAATTCTGGAGACCAGTAACAAAGTTAAATACTTCTAATAGGTGCTAGTAATTTTATGGGTCTCTTTTGTCTTAGGGTCTAAAAAGCTAAGAATGAGTAACATACAGCTTCCTTTTACTTTAACTCTTTGGATGGAAATATTGTGGCTTCCTAACTAGTTCTGCCTTTAAAAAACAAAACTAAGACAGAAGGTGGTTTGTCTCCTTAAAGCCTCTTTGAAAAAAACCAAACTAGTCTTTTCAAAGTTTGTTGGAGCTGATGTTGCTAGACATCATTTTAAAAGATTGTAATCCATAAAATTTAAGAAGTATTTGCTGCTTGTATACAAAGGTTTATGCGCCTAAATTGAACAACTGTGATTTTATTAGTGGAAGGCTTGTTCTTCCATTCCCAGCCTTCACTGGTTCTAGCTAGACATTTAAATTTCTAGTCAAGAGCCATACTCTTTGTGGGGTTATGCAAAGTGCCAGGCATATCTTTTCAGGCACAGTTTTTAGTAGTGTGTTCTCAAGTTCAGTTTCCTTTGAGAAGTGGAAAGACAATGCTGTCTCCATTTTACAGATGGCAAAACTGAGATGTGAGGAGGCCCTGTTGATAAACTATGGATGCTAAGTATCCTTTTCAGCCCTTCATACCAACTTGCAAAAACTGCTTCTGTGTGTTATCAGGAGTGATGGTTGACACCTGTCCACCTGCAAGATCTGTAGTGTTCCTAGGGGTACTTTATTCTCATCTGTTATTCTGATATTGTCTGATAGCGGGTGTATCAGCCAGGTGATGCTACAGCTGAGACTAAAAAGAGAGTAAAAAGATTGAATGCATTGTAGGCATGAAAGAAATTTTTTTGCCTTCAGGTGCATCAGGATTTTCTCTCATTTATTCCCTTGTGGTTGAATGGTATATAATTATAAAAATAATAACAGTAACAACAAAAAAGATGTGGACTGTCACTGTATCTTCTATTGTTGGTAGACTTCTTCCTTTCCTAGCTAAAAATTAAAAGATGATCAGTAACGATAAGTAGGAAGAACAGATCTCTTCTCTCTAAAAGAAGTGAATGAACTTCATTGTGAAAATTCATGTGTGGGAGATACAGTTGGGGCTGGTTAGGATACTGTCCTGGTCCATACTCAGTGCTTACTGCAAGGCACCAGGTAGAGCCTACAGAAAAAAAATCAGCTTGTAGATTCAGCTATGGGAGCATGTATTTGTGTGACAGTATTGTCACTGTTACATTAACTCTAGAAAGGGAAGATACTGGAATTTAAATACAGAAATGTTGTACATGTGTGTGCGCATACCCTCTTAGTGATTCCCCCCTCCTAACTGCCAGCTGTCATACAGAATCTGAAACAGACAAAAATTTATTGGGTAGTATTTAGAAACATGTCAGTGGTAACGACTGGATCTCTGATTTCAATTATCACCTACTAAATTTAGGCTAATGTAATGCATTTGTAGACCTGTTGAATGCACTTGACATCATGTTTAAAATATTTGAAACTGCACTGTTTTTTAATATCATATGTTGACCACTTTCTTTTTCCTATACACATCTGGTGCATGGCAGCAGGCATCCCATGTGACCTATAAAAACTTCAGTTGTGCTAGTTTGAGAGTTTTTTTTTCTTCAGATAATGTTTCAGCTGAAGAGAAGAAAGTAGTCTGAGACTACAATACAAAAATTGGCTTAATGAAATGCTACTCTAAGATCTGTAATTCACCATTTTTTCCCTTTTGCAATCAGTGTGTAAACAGCATTTTAAACTTTATCCCTATTGTTTAGCTTTGCCTTTTCATTAAAAATATGGGATTTAGGTCCTTTGGTCACTTGGGTGCTCTTTAAACCGTTCTAATAACAAATTACCTACAGTCACTTTTTTCTGTAGAATGATTGGGTGAGATTTAAGGTGGAATCTGTGATTTTACACCATTTCTATTGCTAAATTAGCAGAGATTAATGTTTAAATTCAAATTACTCTGAGTGCTGTTTTACTTACTCTGCGAACATTTTATGTGCTATTATTTTGGGATTATTGAGGGGGAATTTTTTTAAGAAAAATATCCTTTTCTGAGTATTGGAATACTTTGTTGCAGTGCTGCAAAATAGGTTTCTATCTTCCAATCTTACATTTTTTCCCTACCCAGCATTCTCAGACAAATTGATATGCTGATGTTTGCAACTCTGAGCTTGCCTTCTAACTATTGGAATAGTAACTGTTGAAGATATTTGGTAGTACTCAAGAGTACTAATCATCACAGCTTTTAGTTTGCCTTTCACTATTTTTGTGAAAATGTTAGGAGCTTTTAAAGTTACATCCCCATCTGCATGCAAGTAATGTAAGAAACAAAATAGTCTCCGTGTACATGTAGGCTACTTTGAATCAGTTCATTGTCCACATCTTGATAGCTGCATAGACAAACTTGGGAATTTTTGAAGAATAAATACCCTCCTCCTTTAAACCAAGATCTCAGCTTGCTTGTACTAATTTTGCTTTGTTGTGGTTTCTTATGTCTTGGAATATATTCTTCAGTAGGATTCTCAGTGGTGGTTAGCAGGTTCTTTTTCTTCCTGCCTAATTCTTCCAGATATCCTTTAGCTGACTTATCCATAGGAATCTCAAAACAATTTTAAACTGAAATTGTTATAAAAAATTTCTGAGCATGTTTTCTGTTTCTGAAATACAAGAGAGAATAACAGAAGCTTTTCAAAAGGGTATTGTAAACATGCCTTCTGGGAGAGGAAACAAATCTTGAAGATTAAATTTCAGTAAAGTTGGCTGTAGGTCTTCTGGTGAAATGGGTAAGGATATAAGGGTAAGTCTTACTGATGTTTTGTCATTTTCAGAATTGCTAAAAGTGTCTCAGATGGTAAGTTTCGGGAGTAATTTCCTCTGATGCTTATTTTCTGGGGATTTTGTTTGGGTTTGTTGTCTATGATTCCTTAGAAATTCTCCACGCCAAGTATGGATGTAGATGGCCTCCAGTAATTGCAAGGGATCTACGTAGTGGCTTTGTGGTGTAATCAAAGTTACCATAGAAAAGGAGCAATGTTTCCTATTTTGATTTAAGCTTGTCCAGTACAAGCCTAAAACTCATCATTGATCACAAGTCACAGAAGGTGCCTATGTAACTTTATTACATCCAGGCTATATATAGGCTATATTTATTTTCCTTTCATAGAGATACGTTTTTCGTCAGTGGAGGATCCCTTTAACATGAGCCCTGCATTATTTTTATTTTTCCTTGGATGTTTGAAAAATGAAACCTAAGGCCTGAGTAGTCTTCAAAACATAAATTTCAATCATAAACTAAGAACAGACTTAAGTTTTAAATAGCTTGCACAACTTGCTTTGCTCTGTTATATATTTCTTTAGTGGTTTGGGACCTCCTGATGAACAGATTTTGTTCTGTGCCATCAGTTCTAATGGGCTTTGTTGTCCCTACCAGAATGCTGAGATTTTGGAAGAGTGCAGGGTGGGTATTCCACTTGTCTGTTTTGGCATGTTCTAATGATAGTATATTGCTTTGCAAACATAGGGAACTCCTCTGCTGCTCCATTTTGCTAACCTTTCTGATTGCTCTGTACTCAGTTCTTCTCAAATCACGCTTGTGCTGCCTGACTGCCACCTTGGATGACCCAGTTTTGGACAGTTTTGCTGGCTTCCACTTTATTCCCACAAATTCTTCTAATCTGTGTGACTGCAAAAATGTTTCCTCTGCTTCCAGGTATCTTCTCTCACTTAATAGTGTGGTGCCTGCCAACCATATGTTTCTACAGCACCTAACTGTACTTTTGCCTTTTCTTTAAATCAATAGGACAGTTATTGCTTTCGATACATCAAGGTGGAACTTCTTCACAAATATGTGTTACTCTGTTTACTGCAAGTCTGTTGTAGATGGTGCATCTGTTGTCCACTTGCTATGTCAGAAAAGTGCATGCATACTTAAAGACTAGAGAGGGAAAAAAATGTAATGTGTTGCTGTTCTCTCCTTGTTAAAGCTGATCGGTCTAATATAAAAGAGTGCATGCTACAGTCATGAACTTTAAACTAGGAGGCTCAGGAATTTTTATATTGCATAGGCAGACAAATAAAATGTATTTTATATATCTGTAGAGGAGGAAGGTAAATACCGTGGTATTTACTATAATTTATAAGCCCCATCAGTAATAAAAGTCTTTAAATGTATTAAATGTAAGCTGTATGTTAAGGACTTTGCCCTATTTTCTTGTTACTTCTCATGAATGCTTCATCAACTGTCATAGTCCTGTAAAGTGTAGTGATCAGAGGTCGTTGTGGAGAACTGTAATCAGAATAAAAACCAGTTTATACTTTGTGGACAAATAATAATTAGTTGACTAAGAAGAAGCAAAAAGCATTACACAATTTCATGAAAGCCAAAAAGAAGGGACGAAAGTAGAGAAGGGTGAATGCTTGTCTTCATTATTAATATATGGTTTACTTTCAGTTCATGACTTCTGTCACGCAGTGCTGTCCTTCTATTGAATGGTCTGAATATCCTTCTGGCATAGATTAGATTAATCCTTGTTTTAAATGTGAAAAAATATACAGTTACTCCACTGGGGAGGAAATAGGATGACAGATAAAGAACTTCATGTTTGGAAAGAGTAGAAAAGAGTTTTTTATTGATATTGGCTTTGCATTTTGATAATGCTTTGTGATGCTTTCTTACTGCATGACTCCGGCAGGAGGGTGGTGGTGGGTTATGTGAAGACAAATGCTTGGGAATAAAAAGGCCCTTTTTTGCCAAAGCTGGAAGATGGTTCTGGCTCTTCTATCCCTCCCTTCCCCCCCTTTCAAAGAAGTCCAAGGAAACTGCTGACACTGACAGAAGAGGAAAATATGATTTATGATGACATCATGTATTACCCAAGCAAATCTGTTTTGAGGAAGATTGTTTTTTATGGTGTGTTGAAATAAAGAAATGGTGAATCATTCTTGAAGGCGTTTGGTTCAGATTCTTCTCCCTTCTATCACCACCACCCAACCCCTGCTTTTCCTTTTCTACTTTGTCCATCTTTGGGGGTCTTAACCTTCTACAGCTAGCATCAATATTGTTAAACAATTTATCTTCAATTGTTAAACATAGCTGTTTCATGTGGGTTGACGTTATGCAAGAACAATCTCTGCCATGTGGTGGGAGGCCATGCCCAGCTGCTGCTGAGTAGCATTGGTACTGATTTACTGGCTCCAACAACATTTTATTGCAAACTTTATTTGGAGGCAGTATGTTTCCTTTGCTGAAGAACTGTAGCAGTCTCATCTACTAATGGAAGTTGGTTGTTTTCAAACAGTATTCCATTTATAGATACATGGCTTAGTTAAACTGGCCCCTGTCTGTTAAATGTGAATAACACCAGTCATAATATTTGTTCAGATGATGTTGTCATCAGCAACAGAGAAGAAAGCAGATGAATAAAATACAGACAATATTCCAACATTGAATAGGTTAAAAAGAAAGCTAACTGGTAAATTTAGGTAGATTACGCTAGTTTTACAGATCATGCTAGGCAGTAAGGCTAAAAAGGAGTTGAGTTTAGTTATCTGAGTGGCAGGTAAGAGGCGATGACTTGCTGTAAGTCTTAGACTGTGACTTGAGCAGAATCCTCAGACCAAGTACCGACAGCTGAGCTGAGACACGGGGGGAGCTGGGAGGCCAAGTGTCTGTTGCCTGCTGGGGGTACAAATGATTCTAGAGAGGGGGATGTCCCAGAAAGCTTGTAAAAGCCTTTTCATTTAAAGTTAGGTGAGAAATGGACATTTATGACTGTTTCATGAAGTTCTTTTAAGTTTGTCCTAGTTCTTAACTGCAAGGAAATACAAAATGTACAAAAACAATTACGGAGAGGTCCAAATTGGGGCTTAATAAATGTTGCTTGATGCCTCCATAGTCAATACTAGCTTAGCCAATTGCACTCTGCCTAATGTCTTGAGGGCCCCATGCATCCTTTTTACTAAAGGAAAAGTAGCATAGATTTAAGTAGCTGTTTATACAACACATCTTGTGCTCAAAAAAAAAAGCAAGCCCCCAATGGTACAACCAAGTTCAAGGCAACTGTGAGGCCTGTATTCGTACTGAGCAATCCCTTGTTTTGTGAATTTTTTTTCTTTCTTTTTTTTCCCTGTTGTGTAGATTGGGCCTTGGATATAAAGTAAGTATCTGAACTTTTTTCTTGTTATGTCCGGAATATGACATGCATGCATTTGCTTTTCCAACTAACACTGTTTTGAGGAGGGGCAGGGTTTGCAGGGGGACATAGTCTTTTCAGAAAGCATTTTGAAACTTGTGAGTTCTGTGTTGCATCAGGCAAGATGCTTCTGATCAGTTTGTCAGAAGTGTTTTGCCACTGCAGAAACACAGGAAGAGGAAGGTGCGGCTGTGTCCACAAAAGCAAAATCTGGAGCCTCACGGGTAAGTGGAAGTGTTGCCCATGAACAAGGCTTCAGGCTCACAGTGGATTCCTAGCTTGTTAGTGCAAAGCATCGCATCTCTTACCTTAACTTTGCCAGGATTCGGTGCTTTGCAGGGAGCTAAGAGTTAATGTATAGTACTTCATTTCTGTATAAAGCAGAGTTGGTTGGGAGTCCTATCCCTCATTTCCCCTCACTTTGAGCAGTGGTATGATCTATCTTACTTTGTAATTCTTGAAAAGTCAGCTTGATTGATTTTTATTTAATATGTGTTAGGCCTAAACCTTTCCCCAGTCTCCTTTTAACCTTGTCAGAAGTCTCTCTGGTGTTCCTCCTCCTCCTATTTTGAAACAATTAAACTCTTGTAATACAAATTGATTTACACCTTAGCTTTGGTAAATATTTTTGAGAAATGTGGAGAAACTGATGCTTGCAGAAAAAAACTCATTTTTTTCTCGGGGAGACCCCGCATGTTGTGGACACCGCTGTGAAGACTGAGTCCTTGCAAACTTTCAGTTATCCTGTAACTTACTCAAGAGAATCTATATAAAGACTGCAGCAAAGTTGGTAAGAATCCTTTCATTGTCCATAGAAAACATGTGTATCAGCATAGCAGTAGTATACTCTGTCTATACTATAATATAGACTGTCATGGCACCTGAAAAGTAACTGCTTTTTCATCCAGTTAAATGATAGGCATATAGCATGCACTTAACAATGTTCTTAATTGTTTTGTAATACAGGAATGGGATTGATGTCCTTACGTGCTTTGCTGAGTCAAGATCTTGGTGGATTCCTGTACTCATGCTTCATGGTGTTAACTCTCTACCAGTGTTCGTTCTTTCTGTTAATAGCGATAAAGTCACAAAGCAATTATACTCCCACAAACTGTCCTTTAATAACCTTTGTCATTTGTCAGAGTGCATTAAGCCCTTGCAAATTTTTACAGACAAGCTATTGGTCTTCATGAACTAATAGAGTGCTCTGATGTGCCAGCTCATCTGACTTGCCAAATTGCTGGTGGTTCAGAGGGGAGCTCGCTTCAGTTTAAAGAAATATTTTACACCTCTTTCTATTACAGCAAAGGACTTTCAAATAAGATTAAAACCTGACTTAGCTACAATCAACAAATGATATTCATTTGAACCATCTCAGCCTTCCAGTCCTGCAAAGCTTATGTTTTAAGCTTTTCAATTGTCTTTGGATGTGAATGTAATTTATGTTAAACTAGAAAACACATAATGATGTTCATGTGCTAAATTCTGGTGGGTTTATCATAAAGCATGTATTTATGGTGCTACACCTCTGTGTATTTGGGACTTCAGACACTGCTGGTTATACTAAAAAGTTATAACTCAGTGTGATTCTATCTTCTCCAATTATTTTGTTTCTTAAATTAGTGTTATATCTACAAGACGCCAAGGTGTACTCCTCGTAGTAGTTTACCAGCATGAAGTGGATATTTGAGGTTGGCATATTCTTAGGTTACCTGCTATAAAGGAAAGTACATGAGAGGGAACGAGAGCAACTGCCTGTAAAACTGTATAGTACTTTGTGAACTGTCTAGTGTTAAGGATTAAAAAATGCGATAATTCTATTGCAGTTGTGATAATTTATATACATTTCCCTTCACTCCTGACAAAACCTTCAACAGATAGAGAGCTCTGATGCTTAGGGTATATATTGCATCTCTACTTCAGGGATTGCTTTCTCCTTGGTTAGATCCTGTTGAAGTCTGATGGATCAGTTTTACTTTGTAGATGTGTACACTCCAGTATTCTGTTCTTGGGTACACAAGGAGACAGATTAAGTACGTAGAAGCCAGTCAAATAAACATGCTTTGCTAACCTCTGACTGGAGCTGAGATATGGGAATATATACAGTTTGTAATAAAAGTAGCCTGTGTTCTTTTGAAATATTCAAATGTATTTTTAGCGTTGTTACTGCTTAGAAAGTAAAGCTTTAACATAATCTGCATCCCACATTTCTAGCTGTTCTGACAGGGTTAGACTGGAGACTATGTATGTCGTTAATGAACAATATAATTCACAGGGAATGCATTTAAATTAGCAGGTAAGCAACCATTACAAAAAATTATTGACTTTGATGGAAGTCTTTCGTATTGTAGTCTCTGATACCTTCTTTGAAGCAAATATTATTTTTTTTTTTTAATTGCTTACCCCACTTGTGCTACTTTATTATTGTAACAAACTGCGTAAACTATCCGGCAGAGATATTTCATTACATCTTTGCTCTCTCTGCTGCTTGCACGAATATGCCCATATACATATTCTGCTGGAATTCTGTCTCATTGAGCTGTTAGTCTCAATATTGTGTGTGTGGCTTTTATTTTTATTTTACAAATATCCATCTGGCAACTGAAGACAAGTATTTTGTTGATGGATTAGAAAGGTTCAAGGTTCTTGAAGTTTGTACGTCCTGTGAAAAAGACAGGTCAATTTTTTCACTCTGGGCATCTGTCTCTCATAAACTCATAAATTGCTCTTGAAGCTCGATAGAAAAAAATACTGAAGGCAACATCATATTTAAGAGTTTAAATGTGCTGATTGGAGTGTCTGAGAGTCTAACCTCAGGCAAAAGGTCTCCAGTTCAGTCTTTTTGACTGATGTGGAGTGGTCCACTGTTAATAATTTAGTTTTGAGACTTACTAAATGAAAAATAGGAGACTCATAGCATCGGTATCACTGTTGATCTTCCCTAGAAAATATGTGCCTGTATTTTGATGTATGTTTCCATTCTTTACACACTTAACTGTTCTCTATTGTAGCCACTGCATCTGAATTTTTTTTCTTAATGAGCAATGATTTTATATCTACAGAACACATAGCTTGCCCTGCAGGACCTTATGTTCATTTTTACTCTGCTCTGTTTGTGTAGTAAATAAAAAATGGGTAACATTCTGCCATTAGCCATTTATATGTATCACTCCTGACCATGCTTGTGAGTAATCTGCTGAAGAGTGTGCACATCTTCAGTTTGTAGCAAAATGGGGCCTGGATTAATTTCATATTTTAAATTAACCTAAATGTGTTACTTTTTCGTTTAAACTTCATCTGATTTTTTTTGGTGAGTTAAAGGAGACGTGGCAATTAATTTGTGGGAAAACCAGAACAACAGTCCACTTTGTCTAACAAGCTATTGCCAAAAGTGGCGGGTACTAACTATGGTGGAGGAAGAAATTCTGTAAGAAACAGTGGAGAGGGAATTTAATCACGGGAAACTTCAGAAGTGTTTTGGATGGAACCTTTGTTTAAACAAGGTTTTTGATGGCTGTGTAAAATCAACATGCTATAGGTTTAGGTCCAATCCTTGTCAGATGTGAGTGTGTTGTACTTCAGTCTCCCATTTTAGTAGGTAGAAGAGATGAAATGCAGGACTGATCATCTCTAGATTGTCTCCTGCAGTTCTAAAGCTTGTTTGTTTAATAAAGATCTTGCATCATACTTAATACAGGATCGATATTTTGCATTTTAGAACTTCAGAGGCAATTTTGGCAATGCTCTGTGGGGCAGAATATTCTACCGCATTTCTTGTGTAGCCTGAGTGACTGTTCAGTGAGGAGGTTTGTTTTGTTAGCAAAACATGGCATCAAATGTGCAAAAAAAAAAAAGTTTAAAAAAGTTTTTTTTTATTCTCTGAAAACAAGTGTATTTTCCAAAATAGTGTATAGTTTTCATAGATTTTACAGATGAACACTAATTCTTCTGAATGTAAATAATTATGTAGGTAGTCATTCGCTTGCTGAAGAGCTTTTTTTTTTTTTTTTTTTGAAGTGATTGCTAATATGAGAGTTGAACAGCTGCTATAAGATGTATAGCTCATCCAAAGCTCTTAAGAGTGCAGAAGCAGTAGTGAGGAAACAACCTTTTCTTCCACTGGTGGTTACATTATTACTTTTAAAACCTCGTTTGGGTTGACTTTCTATATTGCTTTTCTTCAAGATGTTTCCCGTTAAGTACAAAGACATGTCCTGGATAGAATCTTGACATTTTATAAATTATTTAAAGTAAGATAGACTCTTTTGAAACTAATATAATTCTTCAAAAGTACCTCTTAATACCCAGCCTACGTATGGGGTATGTATTTAGAATAACTCTGAAGGTCAGGTTTTATGTGCTTGTGTTCTAGATCCGTGTTGAAAAAAAATATAAAACAGCTAGTGAGGCTCAAAACAAGTTTTAAACTCTTTAAGCATTTACCTTTGGAAATGGAATGAACTTTGGTAGTAGCTACTATCTTGCTTACAGTTCATATAATGTTCACTAAAATAAAGATTTATAAAACTGAGCATTTAAAAATTGTTCTTAAGCTTCCTCAGATCATGATAACCTAGTTTAGCTGTACTATTCTGAAACTGGTGCTCAAACAGAAGAGGAGGGAGGGGTAATTGGGCAATCACTGTGGCTCCAGGAGGTACTGGTTTTGTCCTTATTAAAGGGTGTGTTTTGCCTTCTAATTGCCTCAGAAGTGTCACTGCCTGTGCCTGGCACTTGCTGATCTACACAGAACATATAACTGAACTACATATAACAGAATATGTTTTTAACATTTTTCTGACAAACACATATACACTGATTTCCCCCTGCTCCCAAATTGTCTCTGGAGGCTCACTTGATTTCAGTCTTTTTAGGGCACTGTACCATGTGGTAATTTTGACTTTTTTTTTTTTTTAAATGAAATTGTAAGTTACAAAATAGAAGCTGCATGCTTTCTGTTTTAGTCTGATCATCAGAGCACTATTAGATTTTTGTTGCTGTGCACTCCTGTTGATTTTTTTCCCATCTGCAGCTTTTATGCTTTCTACCTCTCATTTAAAATATACTTAAAAAACTGAATAATTCTGAGTGAGATGTCTGTAAATCAATAGACAGCATTTCCACATCAGTGTACCAGGCTTTCTCTTTAAACAAAAAGAGTGTGTTCGTGGTTTGGTAGGGGGAATAAAACCTTCTCCATAGAGGAGAAGGGGAAGTATATTTTTTCACAACTGAAGATGATTAGGTTGTTTTAATTAAGTTAGGTCCTCACATTAGCTATTTAAAAGGAAAGTACACGGTGCGCTTTGCCTGTGTCTTCATTTCATTAGATGTTAAAGAATGCGTAGAACAGGACTCTCTCATTTTATTTGGTACTTAATACTCTAAAATTAGAGCAGGGTTACCAGGACTCCCAGTATGGGAGGTGAGAAGGTAACGAGACAAATTTCTTCTCCTGATTTTGGAGATTGTTTTTGTATGCATAAAAGTGAATTTTCTTAAGGCATTCAGTCACGTTCCAGCTTTGCTATTGTGGTATATGAAGCATACTGTAAAATCAGACAAATCAACCCTGGGTTTTGGCAAACTGAGATGCCTCGGGGCATATTTGGGCTGCTTCTGTGACATGTGGAGCAGTCTGAGGTAACTTCTTGAACATCTAGGCTGCAGAGGGCAAAGAGCACGTCAAGGCTGCCTTCAATCTTGGCTTCCTATGCAGTCTTCTGGAAGAAGTATTCACAGTGTCTACATAAGGAACTCATAACAAGTGGCTTGAATACTTCCTATTGATTAAAAAAAATAAAAATCTGGTGTCACAAACAAATCTGTTGAAATGAAGAAGTCAAATGTCTTAAGAAACCATGGAGTATCAAGATACTTATTTTTATCCCAGTGATGTTTTTTGGCTGTTACTTCCACATATTGCTCTTTGTAACTGTGCTGACAGGCTGAAAAGAAAACTGTGTCTCTAATGTACAAAATTGGTAATCTAGGTAGAACTTGTAAGCCCCTTTCTCTCAAATCAAAGCACAGAACTTAATTCCTCTTCAAGAAAACAACAAACTCTGCATCTCTGTTCCCACTTTTAACTTATTTTTTCATTCCAGTCGGTGAAACAGAAAAGAATATTGGATACTGGAAGGGACCTTATCTGGCTGTATCTTAAAGATAGATCCTGAAATATGGTTGCTGTGTCATTATTTCAGCTGCTACCTTTCTTTTCTGTCTCCCTCTTCCCCAATGAGATTGGCCTGAGTGTAATATTTCTGAATGTTATGGGAATTGGCTCCATCCTTTTCACAGTAAAGCACTTCAAACAGCAGCGATATAACTATTACTTGACATTTAGGCTGAACCTGTACTTCCTTGGCTTCATGCAAGTGTTTTCTTATTTTCCTAAAGCCTAAAAGGACCTTCTTGAAGGCTAATTGCACTTCACTGATAGACCCTTTATTTTGCTACCCTTTCTTATTCTCATCTTCCCTATTTTTTTTTTTTCCAACTATTTGACTCTCAAAAAAAAAAAAAAAAAAAGAAAATTCTGATGCCTGAGATAGAATCATAGAATTGTTTAGGTTGGAAAAAGGCCTTTAAGATCATCAAGTTCAACCAATTTGCACAGCCAAACCAGCCAAACCTTCTCATCCCCCCCATAATCATAACGTTGATTAGCCAAAGTGATGAATAAGAAAATGTGGATGTCGAATACATTACTTAACCTCTCTTTGCCCTACAGTTGCATTTGTAAAATAGAGATTGAAATACTAAACCACACAGAACGCTGAAGCCTAATGCATGTTGGTAAATTGCTTACAATTGCCAAAGATACTACAAAAATACGTTGTTAATGTTATCTGAATTATGTAATTGTTTGGTCAAAAAATAGAATCAAATGTGTTTGTGCTTGTGCTGCTGACTTTATGGTTCAGCATATTGTTTTCCAGCTGTGATGATCTTACAACATGCTAAAGTTGGTAGGGGTCTGTGTTTTGATAGCACTGGTGCAGCATTTCATTATTAATCAAAGACAAAAACATTTTTGGTCCAAGAATTACAAAGCATGTTATGTGCTTATTTCATAGAGTTAAATTTCTCTTCCCTTGTTCCCCAAGTAAATTGCAAATTAACACTAATAAATCACGTGGCACCAGTTGGTAAGAAGTGATAATATTTTAATAATTAAATAGTTCTTTTCACCTCCCCCCTTCCTTTTTTATGTGGTGATTTTCTAGACTCAAAATCAGCGTGTCTCATGCAGGCTACCTATAATATATAGTTGTTTCAAATCAGCTTTACTTACTGAGCTTTTCTAGTAATGGAGCTCTGTCAGCAAAAAGCATATGCACCAGCAAATGATGAACGATGGACTTGTGTCAAATGGAAGCTTGAAAGGTGCTTCTGTCGTTAGATGGATTAGTCTGAACCAGGAGTTCAAAACTCCTCAACTGTAATTGTTTCAGAGAAAAGGTATCCCTGGATTGATAGAGGAGGGTGAGCACTGAGAGTCGGAGGAAGAACTGCTTCATCAGATGAAAGTGAGGGTTTACTAATCCACAAGAAGGATAGGCTTTGTTGTCATGAGATTGCTTGCTTCTTTGCGAGTTTCTTTTTTTTTTCGTGTGAAATTTGTAAAGATTTAACTTCATGTCAGTGAAAGGTACTGATATTTTGGGATTTTTCTTATAAAAAAATAGCAAGATTAATTCCAGTTATGTGGCTATTAGCAACAGTAATTTCAAAATATTGTTATATTTTCCATACACTTTCTAAAAATGTTGGTTCTTGTTTCAGTAGTCGTTATGTTAGCTATGAAACCTCTCTAATCTGCTGCAGTTGTTCTATCAGTTACAGGCTGATTAAGATAATTAGGGATGACTATTTCAATGCAAGACATTCATGTGTAAACTGTCTGTAAATTGTAATTTTATATAAATAGTATTCAGATACTGTAGTTCATTGTTAAATGTATTGTGCTCTCATGTTGTTACTGTGTAAATCTCATTGGGAAGAAAAAATATACAGGGGAAGAAATTTACATTAGGAATTAAACTTTTGAAATATTTTTCCTGATTTTCATATATCCTTTTGGCAGTGCTTTAAATGGGTGTGCCCTAAGAGTGTTCAACAAAAGAATAACTATAAGCCAGGGAGGCTTTCACTGCTTCTCAGTCTTTCCGTTGTGCCAGTTTTTCCTTCTCTTCTGCTTCTTTGCAATTGTTAGCCTTCATGTGAACTGAAAGGTACTTCAAAACACTGGAAGAAAATAGTCTGAAAGCTTCACGCGCATTTGCTTCATAGTAAAGAGGAGCGAAGAAGTTGAAGACTTTTTCCACTGACAGGTGTTTGTGTGTCAGAGCAATGAATGCTTTTGATGGCAAACCCACTTGCTTTTCTTCATTGTACTCTTCTTTCTAAATATAATAGAGAAAAAAAGGCAAATTCTGACAACAAAAACAAAAATTCTCCAAACTGTATAATAGAAAGCTTGCTTTATTTATTTATTTTTGTAAAAGATGAAATTTAAATTATTTCAATGGCTATTCACTTTCTTTCTGTGTGGGGGAAAAAAGACAGCAGTTGAGGAGTGTCTGGGAAAGGTGAAGGCTCTTGTGAGTTGTGTTCCTCATTATGTTACAAAAATATTGTCATCTGGTGATTGGTTGATGCAAAATTGCGTCGTCTTACGGATTGCAGATCCTCCTTCTTTAGAACAATATCAATTGTTAGAGCCCCATTTTACAGAGCATAAAACTATTCTAAATGACTGCTTGTTTTTAAAAATTGTTTTCACATTTTTAAGTCCTACTGTGTGAGTATATTAGCGTGGCACCTGTCTGTCTTCCTTATTTGCTTAGTTTATTATCTGACTAAGGCAGTAATTGATTATTTTGCAGGTGTTAAATGTTCTGATCTTTGGTTGTTTTCATATGTTAAGCCATGCAATGCAATCACATCATATGGAATTGTAGATGCGTCAATAGCACAGTTGAATCAAGCATGTGGAAGAGATTAAAGCAAGAGTTGAGAAAATACGACTTAGGTAGTAAGCCTGTAAGCCTGTTCTTTCAAATGTAAGAAAACCCCCTCCTATTTAATATGGAAAAAAAAAAAACCTTTAGTTTTGTTGTAACTAAGTTCATTTTTTCTTTCCATTAACAGTGGAAGAAACTTGAATGATGGTAAAAATGGTGCTAACGTGAAGTCTAAACTTATGTAGACAGCTGTTTGACAGAAGTGCTGGGATATTCATGCAGGCAGGAGATAGGAACAGATGCTACGGGAACTGTGCTGCAGACTCAGACTGGCCCAGTAGCATAAACCAGCCTTCCCCAGGAATACTCCTGATCAAACCACAACGGGCAAATGCGTAACTCAGAATATTAGGTTGCTCTGAGTGTGAAGTGAGCAGAAAGCGGGTTTAATCCAAACTAGTTGTCCTCTTCTACCTCAGAGCAATTTCGAGATGTATGATCCAGTTTTCACTCTTCAGCTTTTGTGGATAACTTTGAAAAATGTTGTCACATTTCTTTGATGAGCAAATGCAGTATTATTTGAGAATTTCTGGAAGTCTTCACTTTTCTGTACAGTATGTCTAGAAGGTTATTTTATAATACCCTTCCTTCAAAGCCTGGTATAAGTTTTCTGAAGGTCAGGACTTTTTTATATGTATCTTTTTATTTGTGTCACTAATGTCACATTTGAATTGGATTGCCCAGTAATGTGAGTGTCTGCTTTATTGCTAGTGACTCCTAAAATAACTAGACTTTGGAAAGTCTCAACATATAATATTGCACCCGTTAGGTCCTGCAAGTGCAGGAGAGTGGGGAGTGTGCTCCTGGGTTCTTTGAGTCACCCGATGGGGAAGGCAGCGGGCGTCTTCCAGCATGGTCCTGCGGAGCACAGGGCTGTGCTAGCAGGGATGTCCCTCCTTGTGTCTCAGGCCACTGGCATGCCAGGCTCAGCCTGCCGGCCTGCCACAGGGCCCTCTGTCAGGTTTAGAGGCCAAGGTGTGTGCTGCCAACGCTGTGTGTGAGAGGTGCAGCTGGGGAGCGTTAGGGCAAGGTCAGATGAACGACTCTAGAGAATGTGCAATCCCCAACAGTTTTGACGAAGAGCCTGAGAAGACAAGTTACGCGTCAGGGCGTCCGAACAGCGGCTGCATCGCCTGGGGAGAATGCTCAGACTGGCCCCGCAGAGCCTCTTGCCGTAAGGAAGGTGAGTTTTGCTTCTGGGCTGAAGCTGCTGTATTGTTGGTGGCCCTTGTGCTTTTTTTATTCACCCCAAAAGCTTGAGCCGAATCTCTTGTAGAAATAACACAATGGTAGGAAGGTGCAAACAGGGTTGCCCTCTGTGTTACACTGCATAATTGCATAAAAGTGTAAATTTTAGAAAGAAAGTATGCGATACTGAGGAGATGTGTAAATGTAAATTTTGGTTGGGCCTCAGCATCGGCAAGGTTACTGCATAGTTCTAACTGCCACCCATATAGCAGTGATATACCTGCAAATCCAAGGGTGCTGCGGGGAAGCTAAGGCAGCCCAGCAGCAGGAGTTCTTGTGGTGGAAGAGAGGAAGACCCGAGTAGCTGAAGTACTGCAGGAGTCTTAAGGGAGAAGTGAAAACCCTTGCTGGTGAGATTGGGGATTTTAGCCTAGACTCTTTTTAGTGCTCCCTTTTTAAAAAAAAAAAAAAAAAGTGTGACCTGAAGTTATGCTGCCTTTGTCTCATGTGAAACTGTACTTTGCACAATTTCCAATCTTTTCAGAAGAGGACTGTTTTCCACCCTCCCCCCTAGCTTCCTCTTGATGTTAAAGCTATAAACCAGTGATATGCCTGAGTAGCGCTGGTCACAGATGCTCTGCCAGCATGTGACTGGTGTGCCTGAGCTTTATCATTCCTGCTAACTGACCCTTTTACTAAAAGTTTAATAGGGGATAAATTCACATGTGAATTCATAATCCCCTCAGTTGTGCCAGAAGGATTCCTTAACAAGCAGGCAACAAAGAGAATCTTACACAGCTAGACTTTTTTATTCCTCCTCCTTTTCATTCTCTTTCCAAATTTATTGGGTAGACTACTTCAAGGATGTGTCTTTAACTGTCATCCCAATATTTATTTCTGCATAACCTAAACAAACAAAGGCAGTATATTCAATGTGGCTTTCAGAGCAGCTCTATGCATGGAATTGAATACATTTTTGAGCTTTTAAGTGCAAGAGGTAGAAATATTGTATCTTCCGAAAACTTATTGTTTAGTATTTCTACTTATTCACTGTAACTTAAAAATTATGTTTTCATAGCATTTACCTCTTGAAACTTAAATGAAATGTTTATTGTATGATATTAGTTCATGGGGGCTTTTTTGTTATTTCAGAATTTTGTATATTGTTTGCTGCTCTTACCTGGAGAAGCCTGTAAATACAGATACTGCAAATATTTTTAGTAGAAAATGCTTTTAATCAGCTTGGTTACTGTTATTTTGTGTTTAAAAAAAGAAAATTGTTTGTCTCGTAATGTTCTGTTGAAGTGCCTTTAAAGTGATGATATCAATACTTTAATACATTTAAAAGCTTCAGGGTTGCAACGTTTATTGAGCAGTGCTCATTGAAAGAATGTTATGGATGTCTGGAGGCTTTCTACTTTTATAAAAAGGACACTGCTTTTTATGGCCTCTGAAATAAAGCTTAATTTTTTTTATTTTGTATTATATTTCTGGCATGGAAAATGAGGAAATACGTGCCATGTCTTTACAGTACTTGGTTTTCTGGACCAAAACCTACCAGGGTATACGAGCCTGAATGAAAGATCCTGGGAAGCTCTTGTTCCAGAGCCCTGACTTCCCATAATTTCATTGTATATGCAACCAAGGTGTTGCAACGAGATGCTGCTTCTGGTTAAATCCTGCCTCTCCTGTCAGTAGGCAACTACTTTTAAGGAATGTTTTTTCATGTCAGCCCTGTCACATTCTAGAGGTCTCTGTAACTTTAGAACTCAGCATTTCCTCAGTGGAACCAGTAAAAGGTGGTTTGGTTTTGTTAAACTTTAATGGAAGTAGGATGCAGCTGTCTTTGGCAGGAAGAAATTCAGTGTGAGCGTACTCCCCTGCGCGGGGAGGAGGGGGATATGTGAGTTATGTGAGGGGGGTGTAAGAGGACGTATATTTGGAGAGAGAGCCAGGTTGTGAGATTGAGAAAGTCAGCTGCGGGGCGTCTCAGAAGTTAGTAGTGAGATGCTGCTGGCAGTGTCTGGTTCTGACTCGGGGTTTGGGTGTTCCTTTTTGTTTGCTTTTTTTGTTTGTTTTGTAAATAATTTGAGACATTGTGCACTGAAACATTTTAATTTCTGAAATACAATGGATGCGTTGTCTTTCAAAAATTCAGCAACTAAATTCTCTTCCCTTTCCTCTCTGCTCTCCCTGTTCTCCCCTCCTCACCCCAAGTTGAACTATTTTAGGGATTGAGGATAAATAAAATCATTTTCCCCTTAGTAGTTCTTTGGAGTTACAACATCCTTAATTTGGAAGAAGCTTTTCTGTATTTTATGTTGATGGTTCTGAGGTCTGAAAACAAATTTATCAAATTTGGGCAACTGATACTAGAACATTTTGGCAGCTGCCATTAATGATCTTTGAGCACCCATATGGTTGCAGCGTATATTAACCAGCCTCGCAAATCTTGGGATTCAGACAGGTCATAGCAGCAGCTGGCTACTGGTTGAAGATGATGGAAAGAAGACTGAACTGAAAGGTACAACAAAAATAGGTTGTTTTAATTTTGGGATGATTATTATTATTATTATTTATTTATTTCTAGCTCTGCGACTAAGTATTCATAATCATTCAGTATTTGGGACCAAGTGAGATATTTCTCTCAATTTACAAATGAAGCTTTAGAAAATAGAGACAGCCCTGGGACACTTCTGGATTCAATTCCAAACTCTGCTCCATTCTTTTTGTTGTTTAGGAAAAATCAACACCAGATAAGAGAGCTGCATGCCCTAAAATACTGCATTTTAGTTGACTGAGGAGTTGTTGCTTCAGAAAAGCAGCCTTAGCAAACTTGGAATTTGGACCTTTTTGCTCATCAGATTTAGGCAGAAAACATGCCTGCGGTGTCCTGGCAGTCACTGAAAAAATGCATAGATGATTGTGTTGCTGAGTCTTCATTTTGATCCTATACAGTCATTGATCTCAAAATACTCAATTTTATGGTTCATACAGAGCTATTAAATGTTGCTGTTTTGGTGGCATTTTTCTTTATATCTAGTACTGTAAATAGAAAGCCTGGTAAGTATGTATACCTTACTGTAAAGGTATGATTTACATTCTAAGATTTTAAATGATATATAGGCTTTCAGTATTAAAGTAATAAAGGCAGTTTGGGTGACCATTTATGAAAGTGATTGTTACAACAGTAGCTTATACAGCCTTCTTAAATGATAAGCATTTCTACTTCTGTGTAAGACTTCAATGCAGAATGTACAGCAGTGTCTTAAACTGCTCAAAAGAGATGATTGAAATCTTCTACCATGAAAAATACAGCAGGAGAAGTTCACAGTGATTTGCATTGATGGGTAGGAGAATTATCAGTCCTACAAATACCATTGAAACCATAGACTTATGAGAAGGTTAATTATTAATTCATTTCCAAAATCAAAGAGTAATATTCTTCCAGGAATGCATGGTGTTTGAAAAAAAAAAAAATCACATGTCTTTTCAAACTCTGACGTAGGATGCAGTTATTGGTTGCGTGTTTGAAGTGTTCTTGGGGTTGTTGCCCACTCAGACAAGAATGGGTGTGGGCTGTCAAATTGTTAGAGCAGTGTCCTGAGAATGATAGGCATAGAGGTGTGAATGCAGAGGACTGTTTTGCACTCAAATTTTGCTGGATGAACCTGTTGAGTAATGTCACCTGCAGTCTCCCCTTTCCGCTGATTTTTTTTTCATGAGGTAGGGTTGGTACAGTTCTTATTGGCCTGTTTTTTTGTTTTGTTTTTAAAACCTGTCGTAACAAGCATTCTTGGAATGGTTGGACAAGACAATCCAGTATCCTGTTGCTCCCTGAGCACTCTGGACCCTGGAGGTTGGGTGCTGTAATTGTGCATAAGCCGTTGGATGAGAGTAATGGAGTATGTGAAAGGGCATCGCCTGGAAGGAAAGGCTTGGGATTCTCCAGGACTAGGAGCTGTGGGGTCTGGTTTGAATCTCTAAACACTGTTTGTAGGGTGTAGGTGGTAAACTTGAAAAACATGCTATTTTGGCAGGCTATCCTGCTGCCTTCCTGTGGTCTGCTGGAACTGCTGCTGTTCGTTTTCCCTTGGGTATATCAGACATAACCGAGACTGCATCTATGCTAGTGGAGTGTTTTTGGTTTTTTTTTTTTTGGAGCAGCAGTGTGATTTTTAAAAGCGAATCCCCCAGAAGTCCCTGCTTACTGATCATTGATTTGTTCCACAAAGTGATTTTGGCATCTGCAGGCTAGAAGACTCTTTTTAGAGAAAACTGGACTAAACTAGGTTTGCATAGAATGAGCTTTACCTTTAGTGAAGACATAATGATTGAGGCCTTTGAACATCTTCAGCTTATGTGGATAGTGGCCTTGTTACTTTTACCATGCTTTTTGGGGAGAGGATTTAGTGGGAGATGCATAATGGATCAAGTGTCTTGACAGACTATTGGAAGGGTGAGGACAACGATAGCTTTCTGTTTCTGACAGCTAAGTTGTGTTTAGACCAGACTTGCTGTGTTCCTGTGCTTGGGCAGCTACAAGTATATATGCATATGTGTGCAAGTTGTTTGTGGTGCATACTCTGTTGCAATGATGAATATCATCACAGAAAAGCATACAAGAAAATTAGTGATATATTCTGTGCTAGGTGCAAGGAAAGCATCTTGCATGGGCCTTTTTCCATGTTTTGTTCCTTAGGGCAAGTAAGTTGTTAATAGTAAATTACATTCTCTTTACAATTTTAGTAGTGCTTCCTATGCCACAGGATCTTGAGGCTTTTTTAACTAGCAGTCACTTCATCTGTACTCATTTCATCCACCTCTGAAAAACAACAAACCAATTTAAAATTCTAAACAACCAGCTGGAAGAGAAACCAAATTAATTTAACTTCATCTTCTAAACCTTTCTCCTTCAGTGATGAAATTGATTGCAATTTTTACAAAGCTACAAGAGAATTCTTTCAAAGCATAAATATCTTTGTCATTGCCATCTGTGTGTTTTAGGGTGTGTTAAAACCCCTCTTTTGCACCACGTCACAGGCTTTTTATGGGCCCTGTGTTTCTCTGGGTGTATGGCACATCGCCAAGGGCTAACTATATTGCCAGTAAAACAGTGCTTTACAGAACTTTTGTGGAAATTGCGCTTCCACTCTTTTATTCCAACTAGTTTTTCTTTATTTGGCCCATTTTTTGTATGCTTTCAGTGTGTCTGGTTTATACTGTCTACCCAATACAAAAAAAATATAATCTAATACCCTAATCCTGATAAATGGGTCATAGCACTCATGGTACACCTTTCATTTATCTAGATACAAAGCTTTCTGAAGAATTCTGTTTCATGTTATTAACACTGAATTTAATTTGTTATCTAATGAATTTTTAACCAAAACTAAGTAGGTGTAGATTACTTTTTGCCTTTTTTTTTTTTCTTCCTTTCATATGCACTTTTTTTGCAACAGCAGTATATTAGAGGTAGCTTTGTCATTTAGAGGGTTTTGCTTCTTTACAGTGTTGTCAATACTGGTCTAAAAGCACTGCCCAAATCATGCTATGGTATTCTACACTAATATAATTAGTTTTGATAAGCTAAGACTATATATATA
>NW_009260182.1:4891181-4895153 GCF_000687185.1 Egretta garzetta | reverse complement strand
TATATATATATATATTTTAACGTTCTGGTTCTAGGTCTGTAAATGAATTTGCAAGGGGCATGAATGGACAATGAAGTGACTGTGGTGTAGAGTTAAACCATGCAAAGTTTGATGTGCATTTTGTAATCTACGTTTAGATGGTACAAATTGTTCTCTAGTGAAAGCAGCTTATGCTCTGCTAGCTAATGGTTTGTCTTCGGACATAGCTACTGGTGTGCCAGTCTTCAGGAAAAATGTAAGCAAATGGAAGCTATGAAGGTAGTTTTATTGTCTGAGCTGCAGGAAAACAGAACAGAAGTCTTCTTGCTACTCTTAGAGATGTTGCTTCTTTACTGTGGCTGGGAATAATACCGCTAGCTATTTGTCTTGAATTTCTATATTGAATTCTTCCATGCCTGTGATGGTGAGACAACTAGGAAGAGTTTATGCTGAGATGATACATTCATTGTGCTGTGGCAAGTGGCTAGCTTGTTTTCTTTCAGTGTTACATTATAACTTTTCTAATGCCATTGTGGTCATCTGTAATTGTTTGGGTGTCTGGTATGCATTATTTCTAGCCATTTTAATGAAATATTACAGTTATTAACTATGACTACTGGTTTATAGTGGCTGTAATCCTTGAATGTTGTCTGTTATTGTAGTTTAGGACCACTCTGTTAGAGCATTAGCCACCTTCTGGTTTGCATCAAGGTGGCTGTCTAATGGGTCATTAACTGCTAGTGAGGCCTGGGTCCTTGGGGACTTACTGGGTACAGCACTTGTGGTATGAGAAGTAAAGCTCAGAGAGCAAGCACTCTGCATGGAGTGAACCCTGTAGCGGTGTAAAATGAAATTACTCTTTCCTCTTAATGTCTTGGGTTTTGCTATAACACTTCGTTGCCACAAGTGCAGTGTGTTTTAGATGCCTTGAATGGGCATGTGTTGATAAAGTGGAGACTCCTGAAGCAGGCATGACTGTTCTCTCCTCTGTTTAGGATGCTGATCTTGATACTACTTTTCAGTAGGGATTCACCTGCTGCTGGAGAAGATTGTTCTTGTTAACTGTTAACGCATTGTCTCGAAAGTTATAGGTGGGGTATGCATGTTTCCTTCCCTCACCTTTTCCTTTTGTGTCCACTTCCCTCCCGCCCCCCCAACTTGCCTCCAAATAAATGCATAGAACTAGCACAATAGAAAGAACAGCTGATGAAACAAAATTCTGGGGAGGGAGAGTTCATGTCTGTGTGTATTTTCTGGTAATTTGCACTTTTCTGAGGGCCCCTTCCTTGTTCCTGACTTTCTAATATTATGGTTAGTATCTAAACTTCCCTTTGTTGGAGATGGTTCTGTGGCTAGATCAGTCCTAAGCCTTACTCCTGAGCTCTCAGTGTGATGGTTGGAGGCAACAGAGAGAGTCCTCGTCAGGTTCCTAATTTAGAATATACTTTTTGGTCAATTAGGATCTCAGTTTGAGTCATTCAGAGGTTGGTGAGAGGTGGTGTCAGATGACTGAGAAGTGTTCAGATCTTTGGAGATAGCTAAATATTTGGTCATCTTCATTTTCAGTCTTGTTTATGAGATTGCATGTGTTTTGTGTGTTTTTGCCAGATGACAGTTCTAGATGGCTTTACCTGTATTTTAAAATTCAGCTGAGAGATTTCTTCGTGGCTCTGACCTTGCTGAAATTCTTGTGTCAGCTGATATATAGTAAATGTCACAGTTAAGGGTAAAACAGTGGTTTTTACTACAAATTGCTGCCACGGTTTATCAAGTATTAAGTCAGCACTTTTCCTTAAGTTAGGATTTCATTTGGCTGCCTTTTAATTTCAAAATGACAACATGTACTGAAAAACACTGCTTCAGTCCCTCAAAATATGAGTAAGTAAGTGTGGACTGTGAAATAATAATTACAGAGTTGAATCTTACTTGCAATGGGATCAAAATATTAAAGCTTTAATGCTCGTGCAACAAGGATCTATCAGTGTTTGGCAAATACTGAACCTCCCAACACCTTTCTCAGAGGTGGAAGGTCTCCTTCAAGCAATGTATATGAGGAGATATAAATCAGAACAGTAGGCTGTAGTTGCTATTGGATTAATCTGTTTAAAATTGAGATGGGTATGTGCATGTTGGTTTTGACTGACACAGGAAAGCATATAAACAGTTTATTTTCAGGAAATACTGTGGCTCAATTATTTGACTGGCGCTCTCAGTTAGATGTGTCATTAGCTTATTTGTAATTTATAATTGACGTGTTTATTCTGAATTAGGAGGATAATGCAAATGTCAATACATTTTGGGGGGAAAAGAAGACAAAAAGAGGTGAAGGAAACAGGAACTAACATAATATTTAAAAATGTCAGATTTTTCAGAGGTAGGGGATTGGGGAAAAGGGAAGTTGCATTTAATTAGCTGTAGCTGCTTGCCCACGTGTTCCTCAGCAGATGGAAGTACGGTCCAGAGCAAATGACACAGTTCTCAACTGCGCCCTGTTGATGCACAATTTTAATTGTGTCAGGATTTAGTTAATTGTGTCAGGATTTAGTTACCGGACTGACACACACAGCTATGCTTCAAAAATTCAGGATTTGTATCTCTTTCGTTATCTGCTACTACTGAGTTATGAATATATTCTGTCACTGTTAGGTTTTCCTAATCTGTAAAATTACTTTAGTGTAAAACATGTTATTGCTAATGTGTGTGTTTGATAATTACAAAATCGGTAAACCAAGCCTTGCTGCTTGACTTCAAGGAGTTCATTTGGCCCTTTTGACGCAAGCCCTTGGCTCTAAGAAGCAGCAAATTAAGCTGTTGTTGTTTTGCTTTTTTTTTTCCCCACCCTCCATTAACAATCATTCTGTTGCACACAGTACGTGATAAATCAACCGCAGGAGCTTTAGAGTTGCCATAACATGACATTACCTATCAGCTCGTCAAGACTGTGTTGACTCTGTGCCTTTTAGGCTGTATATTTCTTCAAAGTCTAGCGCCAGTTACTTAGTCAGCTCTAACTAATTTCAGAGTGGAAGGGAAACTTTACTGGAGTGCTGTTTGGGATCTGCTTTTTAATCCTGGTCTGTTTAATGTTTGCCTCCTGACATTCTAGGCCAGACATCATTTTAATGGTATGTGTGGTGATAAAGCCAATAAACTGTCAAGATGATTGATAATCTAAGCATTATAGCAATATGACTTTCCTGTTCTCCTCTGTGCTTTAGATGATGGTTTCCAAATTGAATTCTTACAGTGTGCTGTATGCTTGTTGGAGAGTCTCTGAACAAACGTTTGGAAGGAGCTGGCCCTCGCTAATGCAGGCTTTTAGATTTCTGTTATTGTTGGAAGGACTTTTAATTTGGGAAACGTTAAGTGGGAATTCTACCATCGAATAGGCTTGGTCTCTAAATTTTTGAAATTCTGTTATTTTTATGGCTGCCTGGGATGAATCTCAAAATTTCATGTGGCCGATTCCTTTAGCTGTACTGTCTTTCAACTAGAGATAACAGAGCACAATGCAGTGTGTGCATGGCTCCCAGGTTCCCTTAAGCAAATTCAATGGCCGTTTTTCATCATCTTAATTGAAAGTCATTGATCAGACTTGCTCACTTTTTATTTTGGGGAGCTTGGAGGCAATTGATTTGGATTATTTTTGCATGATGCTGAAAATTAATGGTTTTCATCTTGTACTTTTGTGCTGGCCCCTGGACAGTGACAGGACCAGGACAAAAGAATGATGGATATTTGTGTTCTGGAACTGCTCTGTGTGTGCCTTTTTTTGTTTAAGTTTGCCTGTACATCATTTTCCTGGTTGTATTTATTTTTCTTTAGAGCCGAAGTTAGCACTCCTGCACTGGCTGAAGAAATTTTACACAGGTTATCCTCATTAATGTACATCACTTGGTAAATTCTGCATATTTGCAGTGATCCCTTGCGGAATGAAATCAAAGCCACTTGATGTTTTTACTTAAACTGTGTACAGTTCTGCCTCCCCCCCCC
>NW_009260182.1:4887626-4891117 GCF_000687185.1 Egretta garzetta | reverse complement strand
CCCCCCCAGCTCTATTTACTGTGTGGCAATTACAACCAGACCCCAGATTCTAGGGGTTCTCTCACTTGAATATTATTTAGATTTTGGGCAAGGAAATACTCCCCCCCCCCCAACTTTTGCTATAAACATTTCCCCATTGGAAATAAATTGTTAATTGTGGTTTATGGGTGAATGTAAAGTTCTGATGCATTACAAAACCAAACCTTTTATTCAGTAACTTTTCGCTGCAGGGGCAGCTTGAATGATTGGGATTAACTTGCTTTTGCTGGGAACAACCAAACTGAAAAGCCATGTGTGAATTGCTGTGCCCTCACCGGTGACACAGCCACCACTCCCCGCGTGTGCTGGAAGATGTGTCCCTCAGTTCTTGGCTCCTGGGGGCAGAGCCCTGTTACTCTTCCATTCCAGTGGAACTGCTGGCACACTGTTTCTCTAGGCATGGGGTGGGAGACTGTGGAAAGGCACTAGGAGAGCCCAGTACTCTTTTGAAAGCCCTTGTCCCATCTGGAAAGTCAGTGCATTAACCAGACTGGTGAAAGGCTTTTTGTGTCAATAGGAACTAGATTAAAGATGGTAGCTCAAGAGCTTTGTTAATTCGGCAGCGAAGATGCATCTCTTAGAGCAGTCAGAGCTGAGAAAATAATCTGTCCCTGTTTATACCTCTAGAGTAGCTTCTCTGGCTGCTGAGAGCCGCTCTCCAAAAGGAGTCTTTTGCTTTCAGCTTTGTCTTTGTTCCTTCACCTTCTCTCCTCTTCCTACAGTCAACCCATCTTTTTTCCACTGACAGTTAGCCAGTTCAAGCTGTGCTTCTTCATGTTGCCAGGATGATCTAGTGTGTTGCTGTGTTCGTAAAATTGCACGAAAGCACTCTGTTGAATAAAAGGGATAGACCAGAAATGGCTTTGGGAGGTGTTCCACAGAATGGATTGGTAGGGCACTTGGGGGTTTATTGCATTCTCTTGTGAGTTAGAGGAAGAAAACTGCAGGATTTAATCCAAATTCAAGAACAGACCTGCTGTATGGTGAATCTTTCAGCTGGGCTTTGCCCAGTCTTCAGGAGAATTCTGTCTGGGTTTTAGGGAGCTTTCTCTCGAAGGTGTCTTGTTCTGCCTCTCTACTTCCTGGAGCGCCTGCTCTTTACTCCAGGAAGAACTGGTGTGTATCAGTAGCGTTTGCTGGTGCTGAAGCCCTTCATCTTGGGGGGAGCTGCCAGGCTCAAGCCTTGGCCAGAATAAATAGAAAGTTCTATTAAAATGCAGGCAGATGGAGAATGGGTATTTACAGATATAATAGCCAGATTAGATGTGGTTGTGTGCTCCTTGAAATTACATTTCTCAGAACTGCTGGGTCAAATTCTAGATGTGTAACTCACCTGAAAGAAATAACTGGCCTTTTTCTTCTTCTCAACCTAGAGACTTCCTAATGCAACACTGCACTGGTTCTCATCCACAAGCATTAAAGGCTAAAGCTTAGTTTACTTCTGAAAAATTGGAGCTTGTGTTTTGCAGAAACAACTGGGCAACAGTGAACTAAGTACTATTACACTGTGCTATTACAATTTTATTTGGTCAGCTTTTTTAAGACCCTTACAGTCAATTTAATCACAGTGCTCTCAGAAAAAAAATTGTTTTGGAGTCAACTTCCTTACTTTTGCTTACATGATTACCTGTGGTCTCTTCAATTTTTTGTAGCAGTGATTATTAAAACAAAAAAAGTTTAATAATGTCTTGTCTACTGAGGTAAGTAAAAACTTTTTTTTCCAGAACACATTTGGTCGTGTTTGAATAGATTTCTTTTCTCCCCAGATGTTCTGAGGGTAGCTCAATTTTTTTTTTTTTTTTTTTTTTTTTTTTTAATTCCCCCCAAAGGTTATATTTCCCCAAGAATAGTGGTGGGGGCCAAGCATATAGTGGAGTGATAGAAGCAAAACGTGAATTCACAAAGTGAGCAAAGGATCTTAGATGTACAGAGAAAGATGCATCTAGTTAATTGGCTTCCCCCATCATCCCTGGCCTGTAACGTCTGAGGTGGTGTACACAGCTGCTTCGTGCCTGTAAAACTTTCATCTTTTTTCAAAGCTGACTTTTTACTTTGCTGGCATGTTATGTATTGATAGGAAAGAAAAATGTCTGTAGTAGCATTATTTGCTGTTGTTCATGTGTTGTTTCTGTCATATGTACGTTATAATGATTGGGAGACATTAATTTTTTGATTATTTAACAGCTTTAAAATCTGTAGTTCTTTGGCCAAATATGTCTGCTGTGATCAAATGATTACTAGGTTCACTTAAAGTTCACTTCAAGTGAACCTAGTAAAGCTCCCCCTCGTTGAGTCAATTTGTACTGTGGGTTTTTTTCATTCAGACAACAGGGATATGATTTGGTGTAGATATTATTTCAGCCATTTTGCCCCAGGAAAAATGTTTGTAATTTATAAATAAATTACACATAAAAATAAGTCAAATGTAGGTTTTTCGCAACACAGGCAGTACTAATTTCAGTACTGTGATGTGAAGTTGAATTAGTTTTAGTTACTGATTTATGAACTGTTTATTTTAGAACTAGGAAAGTTAGCTAAATTCCTGTAATTTGTGTAGAAGAGTCCTGGCTTGGGTCTCTGATCTATAAGAAATGGGAGCAAGAAATAACTTCATCTTGTTTTCTGAGCTTTTGGTTGCATCTCCAAGTGATACTACTCAGCCAGCAAATTGAATGTGTGTGTTATGTGATGTGTAAGCTCAAGTGGGGCTCCATATACCTGTGTGGATGTGAGAGCTTGCACAAAACTGGTGGTGGGTTTTTTAAAATTTATTTTATTTATTTATTTTTCACAGCTGTTAAACAGAAATTGATAATGTTCACAGTAAACCCTTCCCTCCCAAAACCCAAACAATTATCCAAAAGAAAACTTTTATCTATTGTATCAGGTGGGATTTGGGAACAATTTTCAATTTATTTTTTTTTTCCCCTCTCTCTGGCCTAGGGATGAAGCTGGGTGAGTTGTGAAGGCAGCTCATTAAGATCTTACTGACTATCCAGAATAGTGAATGTGAAAGGTAGAAATTTTTACAAAGCCTTTCTAATTCTGTATCTGATGGGTGGACCGTTCGGTGGATAAGGAACTGGCTGGATGGTCGCATCCAGAGGGTAGTGGTCAATGGCTCGACGTCACTGGTCTCCATCCGAACGAGTGGTGTCCCTCAGAGGTCCGTACTGGGACCGGTGCTGTTTAACGTTTTCATCAATGACTTAGACAGCGAGATCGAGTGCACCCTCAGCAAGTTTGCTGATGACACCAAGCTGAGTGGTGTGGTTGACACACCAGAAGGACGGGATATCGTCCAGGGAGACCTGGACAGGCTGGAGAGGTGGGCCTGTGTGAACCTCATGAGGTTCAACAAGGCCAAGTGCAAGGTCCTGCACCTGGGTCAGGGTAACCCCCAGTATCAGTACAGGCTGGGGGAAGAAAGGATCGAGAGCAGCCCTGCTGAG
>NW_009260182.1:4864138-4887519 GCF_000687185.1 Egretta garzetta | reverse complement strand
CTGGAGCACCTCTCTTATGAGGACAGGCTGAGGGAGTTGGGGTTGTTCAGCCTGGAGAAGAGAAGGCTGCGGGGAGACCTGATTACGGCCTTTCAGTACCTAAAGGGGGCCTATAGGAAAGATGGGGAAAATCTTTTTAGTAGGGCCAGCTGTGTCAGGACAAGGGGTAATGGTTTTAAACTAAACCAGGGTAGGTTTAGACTAGATATAAGGAAGAAATTCTTTACAATGAGGGTGGTGAAACACTGGAAGGGGTTGCCCAGAGAGGTAGTGGAGGCCCCATCCCTGGAAGCATTCAAGGCCAGGTTGGACGGGGCTCTGAGCAACCTGATCTAGTTAGTGGTGTCCCTGCTCACTGCAGGGGGGTTGGACTAGATGACCTCTAGGGGTCCCTTCCAATCCAAAACATTCTATGATTCTATGATGATTCTATGATCTTCCATTAGATTTTAATGCTGTTATTTCAGCTATTTGTTATCTTCTGGTTGTCTTAAAATGACAGATCCCTTTTTCTTTTTTTTACCTCTTTAAGTATTGTTTTCTTGTTAGGTATTTTCCTTTAGGTATTTTCTTTAGGACTTGTTTACTTCATTTGTGGACTCTGTCTACAGTTCAGAAACATTGAGAAGCTGCCTACATTGTGTTTCTGCAATATTTTCCAAACGGTGTGCAATAACCCCCCAAATTACTTGTTTTAAGAGTGTTTGCATATTTTAAAGCTGTTAAAGAGCTGCAAAATATCAGGAAGTTGTACAAATTGTTTTTAAATGCTGATAGACTAAAAAATGGGGGTAGAGTGGGATGGCAAGTCTTGAAATTATATCCCCAGTTGAAAGGCTCCTTAGTGATTAGGTGAATAAGTGCTCTAGCAAAAAGAGGAAAAAGACCCCTTGTTTATTTCATCTTATCTTTTAAAATAAAAATGACAAGGTAATGACCGTTGTTCAGAATGTATAAAAATAGTTGTAGAAAGAATACCGAAAGCATGGTAAATCATCGGTCAAATCCAGTTGGTGAGAAGGAAATATTGTGTGGTAGTTGTATGGGGTCCAGTTCTGGGCGCTGGGAAGCCCCAGGCCCTGTGCTGCCCGGGCAATCCTGTCCTGCCGGAGGCCAGCGGTGGCTGGGTTTGTCTTGGTCTGTCCATGGCAGCCCTGCTCGGATCCCCTCTTCCATTGCCTGCCCCGGCCTTGTTTCTTCTAGGCCTGAAGACATGGTTGAATTACATAGGGTGGTGCACACTTTTGTCTGAGAAGGTGATAAAGCAAAAGACCGCTTCTCTTCTAGAGGAAATGCTAAAGGAAAATTTGGAAAACACTCCCCACTCCCCTTTTCAAGTCAACTAGTTCATTTCTGGATGTGGCCAGTAACAGGACTGTGAACTTGGTACTTGGGAAATGAAGGACTGCTTTGTGGCTGTGTATTTTTGCTATTGTTTCCCTCCATGGTTTTAACAACAACTGTTTGAGTATTGATCTGCTAGTGCCTAATAGCCTAGAAACACTGTGAATGCAATATGAGGATTAGAAAGCTATGCCCCTAAACCCAAAAGCATTGAATACATATATATATTCTTCTCCCTGTGATTTAGTCCTTATTGAAATTTATGGTGCTGGTCATGTGAGTAAAATTACGGGATGGTGACTCTGAATGCTTTTTATATGTCTGAAAAAGCATATGGGATACACAAACGTGATTAAGTGAACTATATTAAATTGCTTACTTTGCAAAATTGTTCACCAATTATTAAGTTAGACTATTTAGACTGTTTATACATAGAAGGAAAACTGGACATAGTTCAAAGTAAACAAAAAAAATGCTTTATTTTTGCTCAGGTGATCAATAGAAAAGAACAAGTCTATGTGGTTTTACTTTACATTTAAAAAAAAAAAACCCAACCACCCTTACTATAAATTGTTAGGCATGGGTTTTTTTTTGTGTCAGTCAAAATAATTTTTCAACAGAGCATGAAAATGGAAGACAGAGAATCTGAATGGTTCTGCTTTAGAACCACACTGAAAGTTTTTTGTTTTATGTAAATAGAGATTGATGGAACATTTTACACAGAGTGCAGGTTTTTGACAAAAAGTATTGATGGTTGCTTTCAGTAAGTGTTACTGGAGATGACAGAACATTGCATTTTAAGATGAATTACAGTAGAAACTCCCTCTTTGGGAATGTCATACATTTTATTTCATCTGTTGTTTTGAGAAAGAATGACTAAAGTCATAAATACCACAGACTGATCTCTCTTTCCTTAACATCTTATAGATCTTGCATTAGTTTGCTGTGCTTAGTAGAAGTTATATTGAAAATAATTAGGTAGATGCAAGGTTTTTGCTAAGATCTGCTTACTTTACTTTGTGGGCTTTTAAGTGTTAACTTCTATTGATTCTAATCCTAAAGGAATGGTCCTTTTGATTTTTATATTGGCTTATATTTAAACCTTCAGAAGGACAAAATGCTTTGTCTGATGCATTGGGAGGGAAACTAAATTTAGAGGTCTGGGTTAAGTGGCATGAGGTTCCTTTTAGCAAAGGCAAGCTGATCAACTTTACAGCACCCAAGTGCTAAATTTTTAATTAACACTTCCAAAAGCAGTTACATTGTCTATAAACAGAAGAGAGGTTTTGTCCTGCTACTGTGCATGGTTTTGCCAAAATCTGTCTTGAAGCGGTAACAGAAAACCAGACATATGGGATGACTGAATCCTAAAACTGAAAGTCAAGTGGGATTTGGATAGTGAGATGGGATGATGTAGGTCAATGGGAATTGTAAGCAGCGCTTAGTAAAAAATGAACTCTGTTGTAAACATACATTTGCATTTTGTATTTTAGATGTTTTAAAGTTGTCTTGTTGTAGCCTAAGTAAGAGATCTAGTCTCTGCAATGTTTATGTTAGTTACTTTAAAATTCTGTGGAATTCACCCTCCCACACCCTTGTCATCCCTTAAAAAGACAGAAGGGAGGTTTGAGAAAACATTTTGCAGCAGAGTGCAAGTATTAAGGAAAATTCAAGGGAGGACTCTGTGTGAATGTGGACTACTCTGCAGGTTTCATGGCTGATAATGACAGCTTGAAAAGGAAGACTAGACGTCTTCTCAGCAGAGTGATAGTTTTAACGTAGATCAGCTTCTGGGCATGTTTTTCAAGCCTTTTAAAGAATATTTTCTTTTCTGAATAATGAAAGAGCAATAGTAACATTTTAATGATGATTGTATGTGTAAAAGGGAATATAGCCAAAAGGGTTTTGTCACCCTAAAAATAAAAGCTTGTGTAAAGAAGGCTTTTGCTTTAGAAAGGAGCATGAAGAAAGTGACAAATCAAATATCAGCAATAAAACTGAGTTTCTTCTAGATTGCCTCCATTTCCATGTTAGCATTCTAATACCACCTCGCAGTGCTTACTAAAAATCAGCTCTTTCCTGCCTGCAACTGGGTTATCTACTGAGAAGAGAGTTGAATTTTTCTTTATTACTTTTAAGCTCTTGAAAATGATTCCTTCAAAAGGAAAGCTATTTTGGTTTATCATTCTTCCCCCCCCCCCAAATATTTCCTATTGCTGCTTTGATACAAAGGCATTACTAATATTTTTCTTTAAATGTATTCATTTTTCCAGTTCTTACAACTTTATACTGCCCAAAATTATTTTGAAACCTAGGTAGATATGAATCTGTTTCATATATTGATTCTTTTCTTTCACCACTTAATGGCTTCTTTTACCAAGCTGATGATAGCTTGGCTTGGATCCGTGCCCTTGGCTGGACTGAGGAACACGTCATTGAACCCTGGCTAGTTTGTTGTTTAACGGGCTAAGCCCACTGCTTCTCCGAAATCCCCCATGTGGCGTTCCATATTTGAATGGTGAAAACCCGTCAGGTAATGATTAGATACCATTGCATAGACATATTTTTAACTATTGCGTGAACTGATTAAATACACAGAAGATCTATTGTGGAATTTGTCTTATACGCTGAAGCTTGTCAGTCAATGTCTCATGGTATTCACTAGTTTATCCTCTTGTTTAGTTTATAGATCCTCATTTGACTTCTTGATGGCCTCATTTTCCCTGCAGGTTGCTGACCTGAGCTGGAATACATGGAAACTTCTCCCTGGCTGCTTTGCCCAGGGATTGTCATTGTTTCCGCTGCATCGGCGTCCAGCAGCTGGGCCTGAAGCACATCCCTTTCCCATAGGTAGAGCAAGGGTTTCCCAGCCCTTTTACTGAACTGTGCCTTTCTCTGCAAGGAAACGTCCTGGCAGATTGTAGCAGGCTGTTGTTCCATGGCAGACTGTTGCATGGCAAGCAGTGTTGTGGAATGAATCATCAAGCCTTTTTTAAAAATATCAATTCATTAATATCTGGATAGTCAACCTTAGTTGGAAGAAGGGAATTAATAATCAGCTGCTGGATGGAGAGAATGATCCTCTGCTGGTGTCAGGCTTGAGGAAAATATAACAACTTTGTGGAAGAAAAAGGCTTTTCCCAGTTCTGTGAATGTCCTAAAAATTCCAAGTGTAGTATAGGACAAGATTTAAACAGACGCTTCAAGGGGACCTTAACCCATGAAATCATCCCATCCTGCAGCCAAAACCCCACCTTCTAACTCCTGAATAAATAGATTCTCGTGACAGAATAATTCATCTCCAGTCATGAAAACATCAGCTTTAAACGACAGCTTGTAGAGACCCTGTGCTTGTTAGGGCCAGATCAGCAGCCCAGATGCCTCGGATGTAAACTCATGAAGGGAAGATTAATTTATCTGTCATCCTATGCTTTGACAGTTGTTGTAAATCTGATTTAGCTCTGAGCAGAAATAGGGGGACCTTTGAATTTATAAGGGTGATACTAAGAAAACCTAACCTAGACTCTCTGATCCTTGAAGAAACAAAATGTACTTATGGTCAGTGAGATCTTAAGTAATCTTTGGGAAAAAAAAAAAAAAAAAGAAGTGGTGGGGGGCAGGGTGGGCAAGGCTCACTTTCCACAGGCATGGGCTGTGCGGGTGCACTAGCGTGGTATGCCCACTGGAACTCTCTCCAGTAGATAGAAGTAGAAGCAAGGCTCTGTGTTTATTGATCGATGGTAGCAGATGATTCCATGAGCGAAGTGCATGTGCTTTTTTTAAAAAATATGTTGGCACTGTTTTTAGAGATTTTCTGACATTTTGAACTTTATAGAGGTGATTTTTTTTTCTTTTTGAAGATTCATAAAACTGTCAGACTGATGTATCGCAGACTGATGCTGTGCAGATTTTAAATGTCTATGGCAGTACATTTGTAAAATCTAAATGAAAACTCTAATAGTTGCGACCTCATTGGAGATGGACTGTTGTCTTAGGGTAGGAACGTTTGTCTGTAGAAACGCAACAGCTGGTTAAAGCCAGGAAAAGTGTTCCTTGCTAGTGCTACTCTGCTAGTATCTTGTGCACAGTGGGGACTGGGCAATAGCGTGTGTCTTGCCTTCTTATGCCATGCACTCCAAATTAAACATAGTATAATAGCTATGGAAATTTCATATTCCCTTTCATATCAAAGAATTGAAAATAAAATCTGTAGCACTATTTTAAAATCTGACCTCCCTAGGGTAGAGTTGCAGTATTTTTGTTAGATTAGTATAAGGGCACCTGCTAATACTGTCGTGTATCTGCTGTGTATGTTCAGTGCAAAGAAGGCTTTAATCTTTATGGGGGTGAGTTACTATTGATTTATGCTGAATTCAGACTATATAAAACTTCCAAGAAGCTGCTCGTAGTATGTTACCTTACATATAGCTTAGGTTTCTAAATGCATATCATTACTCAGCAGGACTAGATTGCAGTGACACACATGATTTCCATCCACTGATAAGTTGGAAACTGTGCCTTTCCTTGGTGATGAGGAGGTGACCTGCACGTTAACTGCTTCTGTGTTGGGCTAGAAGTGAATCACTGTGAAAAACCACTCTTATTCCTTGGAAGGATAGAATACTACTGAGCTCCTTTCCTACTTCTTCCCTTCCAGCCTGCATCACCTGCTAGTTCAGGACCTCACATCTGATTTTGTAAAGCTGGTGGTGAGTCAGGGAGTTCACCCTGTTGTAATCTGTCAGTGGGTTAGCAGGAGTTGTTCTGTTGTTACTCCCTGCAAATTGTAGGGGTGTTAGCTCAGCCCAGAACTGCCCAAAAGGGAGCCGATTCCCTGTGTCAGCATGGCCTTTTCCTTCTGGATGAGAGTACAGCGTCCACTTCAGTGGAGGGACAACCAAAATGCTGTTGCTCACCTTGCAAGTAGTCCAAGAGGGACCTAGTCTGAATTCTGATGAAATAAAAAGGTGTGTATCCCCACACTGTTGATTGAATTGCTGAATGAATGAGTGTATTCACAGAAAAAAGTATAAAAATAATTTGTATCCCTATGTTTTAAACCTCTTAAAAAAAAAAAAAAAAAAAAAAAAAGGAGGGAGGGAGAGTTGTCCTGCTGTTTTCTCTAGCAAGACAATATTTAAATGGAAACTATTTAAAAAACGAAAACCCCAGCTTTTCAGGTATGGAAGTCGGAGTAGTTGTTGAAAAATTCAGGTGTAGGTACATCTTATGCTAGATTATTTACTTGCACTCTATGGATTCCTAATGGCTTAATGTTACGCCCAAGGTTCCATAGGATTTTTTTGAAGAAAGTTGTTTGGGGTTTTTTGTTTGGTTTTTTTTTTTTTGTTTTTTTTTTTTTTTTTCAGTTATAATGAGGTATTAGCTTATTTAGACTTCTATAATTTAGGTTTGTGTTATCGTGCATACGTGAGGTTTTTAAGGTTCTATTACAACTACAGATATACAGATGAGGGCAAGTGAAGATGGCATTATTTAAGTGAAGTTAGAATCTGAGATCTAAATCTTGAGGTAACTTTTTATTTTGAATACATCATCTTGATTCACTAAAGAACTGATTTTACTTTCAGGTGTAGTCTGAACTAGACTTGTAGAAAGAAAAATGGCACAATTTCAAATTCTCCTGAAAAAATTTCTGCACTTACTCTGGCATTGTGTAAAATTGTCACTGTTGCAGCAGGACATTGTTTTGACAGTGTCTTGTACAGCTTAGAACAAAAAAATCTTTGCTGCAGAAAGTTTACAATCTAAGCAATAATGCTGTAAATACTTGCCAGCTTCCTAATCAAATGAAGGTTTAAAATCCTTCATGAATATTCTCTTAAGGTCAGAGACATTTGTAGTAACATAAAAAATATCGGTTTGTTCATAACAGTAACTCTGAGTATTATTTATCTCTGGAGTAAAAAGCAGAAAACTATATTGTGTCTAATTCTTATACTGGCCTGTCATGAAAATAATAAAGATAGCTGTTCTAAAATGAATCTTCTTACTACTTTTTTTCTTCTCACTTTTTTGGTGTTAAAATTGATACAGAAGGATAAGAGTGTTACCATTAGACTCACGTTGTGCCAACCGCTATTTGAGTATACGGTTTATTTAGAAAGGTAGTAGTAATGAGCTTGTGACCTGTAGAAAGTAACACACTTGTTCTGCACTTGTGTGCAGTTCATCTTCTCTAAAACATTCTCCAGGTTTCTGTTTTATTGTAGTGCAAGCAATGGAATTTGATAAATTTTGCATAGCTACATACTAGATTTGCTGCTGAAATGGCTAGGATGAAACTTTATTATGTATTAAACAGTATTAGGAAAACTTGGCCCAGAATGTTCCTATCGCTTGAAGTAGGAGGTCAGATTTGCTCAGGCAGGGCATAATACATGATTGTGGTGTAGCAAGATCTGAGTATTTGAGGAATGAGGATCAGTTGTGATGTGATCATGAATACTGATAGTGGTTTCAAATCGGTCTAAAGACGTTTTGATATTTTTATATTCTCATGTTAGAGCTGAAATCAACTACACAGCTCAGATGGAGAGGCTGAGTGGATTTGTGCTTACAGTCTTTAGTTCTGGATGGTGTGTGATAGTGTGGTGAACTTATTTTCGCAATTCACTCAATTTGTACTAGTAAAATGAATGAATTTTTGTGAAAGTTTGGATCTCATTAAGGACTTGTCTAATTCTAATGGTTAAAGAATCTAAGTAATCTCGAGACAATCCCCTGGTCTCTCTCTTGTTGATTGTAAAGCAGTGTCTGAAGTGTGTCTTGGAGGTATCATTTTAATGGCAATGAACAGAGCAAAGTTTTGAAAATAGCTGAGGTGGATGGTCTGGTTTGCTACTCAAAGAGGAACCAGTCTGGGGTCACAAAACAAATCAGCAGCCTGTGTTACAGCTTTTGAGCGCTGCTACAGAAACCTGTTAAGAAGGAGTTGCAGGAATTGACTGGATGAAGGATGGAACTGCTCTAAGAATTAAATCCTTGAAAATCTTTGGCTTTAATTTCTATAACACTATGGAGCATTCCTTGTCACCGTACAAACTGACTGAACCAAATCTTTCTCCAGTTTTCACAAAATTTCACACTTAAAAAATTGTTTTTAACATCCTTTGGGCAGATCAAAGTAGTTCTCTGTTCTGTGATGCTACAGACAAAAGTTATTTCAATGAAGTATGGCTTCACGTGTTTAATGGGACAGGATTTTTTCAAATAAATAAATTTTTCTAGAAGACTGTATACACTAGGCATCTCTGTAAGGCAAATATATTTGCATAAAAGAATTTTTGCTCCTGGATAATTTGAGCTATTTCAATCGGGAGATAATTAAAAAAAGACAAAAAAAAAAAGACTTTGCACAATATTTCTAAACTTTTTTTTTTTTTCATTCACTTTTAAAGGCACAGTAGGGAGCCATGGGAATGTATTTTCATCAAGGGTTGTATGAGGAATACATATTGTTTGTTTAAGGTATCAGGTATTGAGAAATGGCAGGGTGAAAAGTTTGACCTGAACTGCCAGATCTGATCTGCAAGGGGGTAATTGAGTTGCCATGTTTTTTTTCTCCTCAGTTTAAATCAAGTTTTGCTATAGCCCATTTAAGTGTCAGACTGGTAGCAAAACTTGACAACTTCAGGGTGCAAGCTTCCTTTTGATCAGGATTTACATGCAAATCATTTTTGCCTTGAACTGTCAACTCCTGTTTTGACACTGTGAGGGGAGGTGCCCCCATTTCTTGCAGTCTTTGCTTTCAAGCCATGGGGATGATGGTCAATGCTGTTAGTTGGCGTGTGGAAGAAAATTATTGTGGTAATATGGTGGTTAAACTTTTTATATCTACGTTTTTTTTTTCTAACCCCTTTCCTGTCAGTCAGCTGTTGCAGCTGGGCTTCTAATCTCCTTTTTGCCTAGAAGAAAATCTAACAATAATCCTGAGTTTGATGTCAGAGAGAAACTAGAGAATTGGGGTAGAGGGTCACCAGTGTACTGGGGAATGGGTTTAAGCTGCAAAACAGCACAAAAGATGCTGACAGTCCACATTTTCCTGGGCTTTAAACAAAGTCTTTGGTAAGTTTAAAGAATCTTCTCCTTGCATGACTAAACCTATTGATGGTTTAGAGAAAAAGCTGCCTTAGAAGGCTTAAGACCGAACCTCCTTTCCAATTTTACTGAAAACCTTAAGATGTTAAATTTTTTTACATTGTATAATTGGAGAAAAATTACAGAGGGGCCCATGAACTATGAATAAATGATGTGAATGAACAGTATGTCTTCTTTCTGCGGCCATATCTAGTAAAACCCATGTGTAATATACCTTTTAGATAAATTTAATTTCCATTTACACTTTACATCTGGAGCTAATCTTTCAAGAAAATCCCACACAGGAAAGTAAACTAATAAAATAAAAACTGTAATTTAATACTAAAGGGTTTCTAAAAATAAAATCAACTTCAGAAATAGACTGGTGAGACTTTATAAAAAACCATAAAATTGCTATTTATACCAAACTAAACAAATGATGCAAGAAGTCACATCTTGCAAGTGATGTTGCTATTCTGTTTTCTAGTTAAACAATTTTTTCTTCATACCATTAGTAGAGTAGGGACATCAAACACCCTGTTTCACTGAGGTGGCAGGCAGTGTCATGTTTGATAAACTACATATGAAAGCATAACTTTTAAAGTCAAGATTTTGAGACGGAATCTGCTTTATCTGTCTTGGACCTTATTTTAGCAGACAAAAACCTGAATATGCTAACATGTGCTGTGAAATTTTAATTGAATTGTTAATGACACTTTGGAGTGACACAACATGTGAGAAACTTCCAAGAACCGATCATGGGAAGCCCTTTTTCTTACTGTTACAAAACAGAAGACACTGGGAACTTGACAAGTCCAAGTGTCTGAGGCCAGGGGAATAATTGATAGCAGGCTGCCTGTATCCAAGGTCCTTTAGCAGTAATTGCAAGCAGGATCTGACTCTCTGATCTCACCAGTGGTATTCACCATGCCAAAACGACCAGGCTTTGACAGATTGCTTTCCTACAGTAATAACTTAGGCATGTTCCCTTTCTCACATGAGGCCACACATCCCTCCCACTGGAGAAAATGAGTTGAAAATGAGTTGCTTCTTTTTTTAACAGGGCACTGTTAAAATAACTCTCTTCTATTATATAAGCCCAGTAGTGCCAGGGGACTAAATTTATATGGTTATAAACAAGAGATATTACTTTAGCATACCACAATGTAATGTTTCACATTTCTGTAGGATTTCAAATGTTTTGAAAATAACGTGTGGGGTTTTTTCCTCTTCGTTGCTCTGAAGAGACCTAAAATGCCACATTTTGTGTTTAATTGCTTTCATCTCTCTCTGATTTTTATAAACTGAATACTGACTTGTACTCAGATTTATATCTTGGATGAATCCAAGTCCCCAGAGGGGGACTTAGAACTATTATTCATTCTTCATAGGTTGAAATGAGACCTATTTTATTTGAGTTTTTTAAACTCTCCCACTGTTTTGGTCTCTCCTATATTTTGAAACTTTTATGTGGTGTTTGTTTTTTTTTTCTTTTTTCCCCTTGGAATGTCGTTTTGTCTGTAAACTGTGATTGGGAGCTGTAATGTCCTGGATGATATATAGCAGATCTGAATTTACACTCCTTTTAGTGACAGGTTTTTACTAATTCTGATAGAAGGACCCCTGTGTGCTACTCTACGGTGGTCTGTGTTCTCTGGCATAGTTAAAAGCCTGGCAGCTCCACCCTATAGCTGTCTAAACAAGGTTTCTCACCAGGCACTAACATCAAAAGAAGTACAGTAAGCTAAGGCTACGGGAAATGGTAACCACAATATTAAGTTTGTAAAAACTGAACATCTACCACTATAATGACTGGCATTTTCATTAATGCATGCAAACCTCTAAGAAGATTAAGGTATGTTTCCGTAAGTGTTAAGGGCAGATGGTTTCACAACTTTCAACTGCAAATAAGAAGTGGTAAGAATGCAAGGTTCATAGCTCTGAAAAGAAATTGTATGCGCATGGTAGAATTCTTATGGTGACTATATGCCATCTAGTTAGTTACTCCACGGTACTTTAGAATAAAGAACTCTAAAGGTAGACTTACATTCTTTAGCAAAGACAAGAAAATTGGAAGGTAAAGCCATGTGGTTGTTGCTCATTAACTCCTAAATCTGTGAGAGACCTCAGACAAATTCAGGTGATCTGCCTGTAAATGCCATTGGAACCAGTGAAGAGGTTCTTGCACAGAGTCATGATGTCATCGAGGATCCAATCCTGTGGTCTTGTTACAGGATGTAAAGAGCTAACTTTAATTTTTTTTTTTTTTACATAAGGAATGGTGGGCCATATACTTGTTCTTTTCTTTCTGTTTTTTTTTTTTTTAATTAATTAGTCTCCCTCGAGTTAACCTCACATTTTTTGTAACTGTAGAGAATAACTTCAAAACGATTAATGGGAAACCTCAATCTGTGAACATACTGCTGTATATGTGCAGAAGTAACTTGCTTTCTTCTTAAAGTATATAGCTTTAAAGTAAGATGAATCGTCCACCGTATACCTGATGGGTCATGTAGCTTACTCATAAGCTTCTATAAACTTTAGGGATCATGTGAACACTTTTAGAGGATATTCCTAGAGCTTTGTCTTGCTTTGACTGTGGTAAATAAATCTTTATTTGTAATAAGGTGGAAAAATACAGAACAAAAATGAAGCTAGGGTATTAAAAGTATCTAAGTTTTGGGGTCAAGCCCAATTCATTAAAATGAGAAAAGCAGAGGGGAGAGTAAAACTTGGCACTGGTTTTGCAATAATAATTTATCCGCACCTTGAGCCCATCCTTTGGACAGACCTTTGTTTGAACTGCAGCTGGCTTGGTTTATGTATGACCTGCTGGGAGCTGAGGTTGTAATGAAAAACAGTTATTCTTCCAAATTACTTGCAAGAAGAAGTGCCTATTTTATCAAGTGCTCTTCTTAATTTGGCACATCGTAAGACTTCTAATATTTATTTTTTCTCCATTAATCACACCGTATCTTGTAAGTCTAAACACAGTGATGAAATACTGTATGTTTTCCTTAAAGCATTCTGAGGACAAACGTTTCTCTAGAGAGCGGCTGTCAGGAGCTCTTACCATTAATTAATGAAGTTATTTGTTGAGGTTTTTCGTGTGTGTGTTGCCATATTACGAACTTTTCAAAATTCTTCTTGGATCAGTATTGAGTTTCATAATTTTGCAGACTAGCTAGTGATAGGTTTACAGGACAAAAAAGAATGATGAAAGAATAATGGCTTAAGAAAAATAGAAATGCAAAACTTGAAGTCCTTTCATTGCTTAAAACAAATTTAAGATTACAATTTACTTGTGAAATGGTGATTGACTTGGAGATATCCTGGTGTACTTTGTTTTGGATATAACCCTACTTTTTGTTAATGTAAACTGCATGCTCAGAACTGTACAAGGTAAATGTAACTGCTGTTCTGTTCAATCTACAGCTAAAGATTAAATAATACGGGTTTGGGGAAAACCTGAAGCTGGTGATATCTTAAACTGTGTCTTTGTGTGTCTGTTACCAAATAGCAGTACTCAGATACTCAAGCAAAATGGGAGTGCTAAATTAAGATGAAATCATGTATGTACTTTTTTTTTTTTTTTAATTTCTAAGGTCTGTGATTTCCTGAGATGTTTGAAGAAAATGCTTCTGTTCCTTAGGTAGGAATAACCCACCCTTTGAAGTCCTATGCCTGTTAATCCTTTTAGATCGTAGACTTAGCGCATAGGACGTCAATTCTAATAGCAGATACCTTGCACTCTCAAACCATTAGTGGAGTTGTTATAAGCAGAGGCGTTGATTCATACTGAGCTTGTTGTAAGAATCAGGACTTAACATTTTTTGGGAATTCGGACAAGTATCAAACCAGTGGGTTGTTCGTGCATTACATTAACCATGTGATGCTAGTACTGAATTTTGGCTTTATTTCTGTTGCCATTAGTCTTGCAGTTGCTGTTTACAAACCTGATTTATGTCTTGTCTCCTGTTTTAAGATATTTTAAAAACCCAAACATGACTAATAACTTAGCAATGACAAATACTGATGATTTTTCAATACTTACAAAAGACAACCTTTTGCAAATTCAATTTGATTGTCCTTTCTTTTAGATAATTTCTACATGGGAAAGTTGGAAGACAAGTGTCAGAATTATTCTCTGTAACTGATGGGGGAAAGTAGAGGTTTTACATACAGGCACTAGCTTTCAGAGACTTAGCGCATAGGACGTCAATTCTAATAGCAGATACCTTGCACTCTCAAACCATTAGTGGAGTTGTTATAAGCAGAGGCGTTGATTCATACTGAGCTTGTTGTAAGAATCAGGACTTAACATTTTTTGGGAATTCGGACAAGTATCAAACCAGTGGGTTGTTCGTGCATTACATTAACCATGTGATGCTAGTACTGAATTTTGGCTTTATTTCTGTTGCCATTAGTCTTGCAGTTGCTGTTTACAAACCTGATTTATGTCTTGTCTCCTGTTTTAAGATATTTTAAAAACCCAAACATGACTAATAACTTAGCAATGACAAATACTGATGATTTTTCAATACTTACAAAAGACAACCTTTTGCAAATTCAATTTGATTGTCCTTTCTTTTAGATAATTTCTACATGGGAAAGTTGGAAGACAAGTGTCAGAATTATTCTCTGTAACTGATGGGGGAAAGTAGAGGTTTTACATACAGGCACTAGCTTTCAGAGAACAGAATGAGGTATCACTTGGAAGACAAGGGAATGTTCTTCTTCCTAATGTTATTAAAGGATAGTGCTGACAATACCCTCTTTCCACACTTTCTCTATTTTTGTCCTCATACAAATGTAGCACTGGTCTGCTTACTGTGTTGTTATGCATCTTCTCTCATTGTTTAAATCCACAATAATATAATCTGTTTATAATAGCCTCTTGCCACATAAGGAAGAAATCGAATCTGCTGCTGAAGACGACATTAGAATAAGAGGTATTACTGTTCCCTATTGTTTTGTGTAAGCTGGGAAGTTTAGGTAAATAGGATATGATGCTGAAATACTGGGTTTTTTTAGATGTTGGCATATTGTATAGACTTTGAAGACTCAGTGCAAGATGAGTCCATCAAATACTGTTGTAATCTCCTTGCTTCCTAACACTGACAGATGGGGTGGGTTTTGCACCTCAGCGTTATATCTTACCCTTTGTTTAGTCTTGGTTGTTCAGTTTGGTTTTTCTAAAACAGCATACTGGAAAAATGTAGTGGCTTGTTTATATTAGGCAAGCATTAAAATGATTGTTGGGAATATTAGGAGTTTGAATTCTCATATTCTAAGCTTAACATCTTATCTTAAGATGTATGGGAGCACATTCAGTATGACTTTAGCTGAACACTGGTACAGAATAGCCCTGACAATGAGAAGTTGGAGTGGAGCAGCTAGGACAGCTGTTGGTGCAAGTTCTTGTCACGTTTTTACAGTAGTATCATCCAAGTAGAGAGGCTATGTTTAGTAATGCATTGACTTCTGCTTTATTTTCACTGTAGGAAAAACATGAGCTTTATGGATGTAATATGTCCCTTGTTACATGGAATGTTGGCAATGCTTGCAGGCATTATATATATTTTGTTTTTTTTCCCCCTATAAAATCTGTAATATTTCTTCAAAGTGGCTTAACTTGCTTCCCATTTTATTTGTGGTTAAAATTGCACAGTTTTGTTCATTTTTAAGCAAGTTATTTATATATCAGTGCACTTTTATTGGGTTGGACTAATTAAACATTTTGTAGAGGCTGTGCTTTTTTATCATTTATTTCATAAGATACCATTACATACACAACATATATCTATATTAAGCACAGTCCAGGTTGTATTGCAGGTACTACCAAGAACCAAGGAGAAATTATCATAAATAGAATTTACTGTGGGCATATGAGACACAGGCAATTAGGCAAACCTGGTTGTAAACTTATAACCAGTTCTAAAAAGTGCCAGTCATAGCTTTATCTACTGCACTTCCCATGCTAGAAACTATTGAGCTGTTTTTTCTATATTTTTGGGAGAGAGGATATTTTCATCTGAAGAAAGTAGCACTGTAACTGCAAGGTGGCTTCCAAAATACACTTAATCTTCCTTCAGTTTGGATTCTGTAACTTTTAGAATTTGGCACTAAATCTCAGCAGTCACACTTTCTCAGTGGTACACACAGAGTATCACAGTTTGTTTTTAGTCGCTCACCTTGCTAGGAGATACATTTGAAATTAGTATATTGATCTAAATTATCAGTTGTTGGTATATTCATCAACTCACTTTTTAGTGAGCAACACTAATAGCGTTAGTTGCCTTAAGTATGCATAATTGTTTCCCAAGGTGTGTTTGAACAGTATTGACTCCAACATGCTGTTTTAAAGTATAATTTTCAGTTTCCCTTTCCTTGTATTGGGGATACTTCTGCATTTTTGGCATACATGATTTTTCAGTTTCATTCTTACATAATGTCCGTTGGACAGCACCTAATAAAAATTACATGCTTTGAGTGAAATTTAGGTGGGATTTCTGGGACTACTTGTCTCCTGAATCATGACTGTCATTGAAGTAACTGGGACTACAACTGCTTTATCCTACACTGTATTTTTCAGCATCAAGTGACTCAGTAAAATTAACAATGAGCTCTGAAGACCTGCTCAGTTTCATTGTTTGAGTTGAATTTTCTTGTTTTAATGCTTTCCCATGGAAGAATACTGTATTTGGATTTTCTTACAATGTCTTTTGTCTCAGTAGAAGTGCTGAGAAGATGGAAGTATTTGCTTAGAGAATAAACAGTCTGATTTAAATAGATTTTTTTTTTCCTTTTTTTTTTCCCCCTGAGAAGTGAAAGCAGAGCAGTATATTCTTTCATTCAGACACAATGTGATTGTTATAGTATATTTTGCATTAATTCATGGAGGGACACTTGCCTAAATTGCTTTCTGTCTCTTGTGGAAGTCTTTGATCCTGGTGACAGTTTGACTGCATTAGTGAGAGAGTATTGGTTAATCCTTTGCTTAACTTGTTCTTTTTGGCACAGCCAGGGGCCTTTCCAAAGATAATCTGTCAGCATAGGCTAAATCCTAATCAAACAGGCCAAAAGAGGAGCTGGGAGACATGTTACAGGCTGAAGAACTCCTTTTGGGACTGTATAATTTTTAATACAGTATATTTTTGTGTACTCTGAAAATTTAAGCATGTATATAAACCCTGTCTAGACATAAGGACTTGCATCCTCTTCGAACACATTGCTTAAAGGCTACATTTCAGATACTATAAATGCTGCACCACCAGGAGTTGGTTTTGGTAGGGGTCTGGATGTATTCAAGCCCTTTAGTGATTTAGTATTGAACAATACATCTCAGTTTCTAGTTTCATAAGGTCAAAACCCAACGAAGACAGAAATCTTTCACATGAAAAATGTGGTATCTGAAAAAACCTGGTCACAGGAGGATGGCTAAGTTTCTAAGCCAAAAAACTTCTTTTTCACTGCAAGTGACTGAAATAGGAAACCATTGTCTAAATTAGGAGAGGTCTAGGTTACTCCTAAAGCTGATCCTGACTCTAACGAATTGCCACCAATAAAGCCTATTTTTTTCACTTTGAAAAAGCTTCATTTAATTACACAAGACTTGAAGAAACAATCAGTACCCTTGACTACCTAGCGTAAAATCAACAGGTGTACAGTCATCTATTTTTCCAAAATAAATTGGAATAACAGAAGATCAGGAGAAGTCTTTTTTTTCTCTAAAATAAAAGTAAATCTTGATATTATACATTATTAGTAGAGATAAAGTCAGAGCAATTCTTTCAGAACTGAAGTGTTTCAGTTTCTTTGCAGAATGGTGCTTAAAAAGTGCTTATTAATGTACAAGTGGAGGGAAACCTGAGATACATTTTTTTTTTCCCCCTTGTCAGTTCAGCAATCAACTGTAATAAGAGCTGATGTAAAATTTTCATACACTTTAAGGCATTCTTTAATGTCTTTATGCTACTTGAAACACTTTCCATTTTCATTTCACTTAACAAGCACATTGGGATATTCTTTATGCAGATAAAACAAGCTTAAATAAAGTTGTTAAAAGTGCCTGCAAGTAAATTGCTTGTATATTCCTTTTACCCTACTTCTTCCTCCCCCTACACTTAACATGATTAAACTGAATATTGTAATATAGTTCATGTTAAGTGGTTCTATGATTCATATCAACCTTATTACTGTCAGCTCAGCCAAAACAATTTCACTTTCACAATCTTGTGCTACTCAACTATGTAGTGATATTACAGCAAACATGGGATGCCGGGACCGAGATGCAAATGTGATCCCTCTTTCTAAATAACCTTTCTTCCCCAGTTTCTACTTAGCCAGTTTTTCCCCTGATTCCATATTTTTCATTTAGATTTGGTGGCTGCCTTAGGACTGTGCCAAAATATTCCATTGATATTCAATAGGGTTCTATTAGTTCCATTCAATTTAGTTACCCTAAATAATGGACTGCTTTTGAGGAAAAGAAAACCCACCCAAACAACCCCCAAACCCAACTTAAATGGTTAGCTATTCATCATCTAAGCAGAGATTATGCTGATTGTCTAATCAAAATTGTCTAAACTAATAGAAGGAGGGGGGAAAGTAATGGAAGTTCTTTCTGTCTGAGATTCTGATACTGAATGGTTTTGTTGATTAAAGGGCAATTAGCATTTTGTGATCCAGAGATGATTTGTTCTGCCTGTACATGGCCATACTCTTTGAACGCTGTTCAGGTTGGCAATAAGTTGTGAATATACTTCTAAACTATTTAGGATACCCATTTACTTGAGAGCCTTTTCCATGAATCATATTGGAGAGAATGCTTTACAATGGTATTGATTTTTTTAGATAACTTCAGAGCCAATACCATGAATGGCATCTGAATCTCTATCTTCTACATAGGTTCCTTGTGTCTTACACTTCTGTCAGAGCTGGGGTGATTTCACGGTTCCAACAGTGGCAGCTTTAAAGGGTGTTAGAGATGTCACAAAAATTGTAAAAAAAGACAGGACACACAAAATCTTTTTGCAGTGTGTCGTGGTTTAAACTGGCAGGCAACTCAGCACCAAGCAGCTGCTCGCTTACTCCCCCGCTCCCTCAGTGGGATGGGGGAGAGAATTGGGGAAAAAAGTAAAAGCTGTGGGTTGAGATAAAGACAGATTAATAAAGCAGCAGAGGAAAAGAATAACAACAACAAAAAACAACAATAATAATAATAATGGTAAGAGAATATACAGAATGTACAAAACAAGTGATGCACAATGCAATTGCTCACCACCCACTGAGTGATGCCCAGCCCGTCCCTGAGCAGTGATCGCTCTCCCCCTTGGCCAGTTCCCATGGAGCAAGATGTCATATGGTCTGGAACAGCCCTTGGGCCAGTTGGGGTCAGCTGTCCTGGCTCTGCCCCCTCCCAGCTCCTTGTGCCCCTGGCAGAGCAGGGGAAGCTGAAAAGCCCTTGCCTGGTTGTAAGCACTACTCAGCAACAACTAAACCATCAGGGTGTTATCAACATCATCCTCATACTAAATCCAAAACACAGCGCTATGCCAGCTATTAGGAAGAGTATTAACTCTATCCCAGCCAAAACCAGGACATAGTGTCTGTTGCATAGTGCACAGAAAAAATCAGATCACAGAGGTGGAGTGATGTGGTCAGTAGACACAGATGAAGTTTTGTTAATGTTGGGCATAGCTTCTAGGGCTAGCTTTGAATCTCAACCAGTCGGGAAATATGATACCTCACCTCCTCTTGCTCAGACCACATCTCAAGTCTGTTTTATGGCTTTTTGTAGCTACTTATTTATTATGAAGAGCAGAATATGGTTTTTGGGAAGAAGAAAGAGTTGCTATCTGTTATGAATAGAACAAAATACTGGCTGACTTGTTTTCTTTGAAGCTTTGGTTTGGACTGCTTTTTTGCCTTTTTTTCCCCCCAAAAATTATTTTACTAATGTAGAGAGGGAATTTCAATCTCAGGGGGTTAATTTTTCTCTTTCCAAGACTTACGGACAGTGGATGGAGCCACAAGGTCTTTGGACAATTCTCTTTGGACAGAGTCGTTTGGAATTTAGAGAATTATTCATTATAGTTCTAGTGAAAATATTCATTATGGTTCTAGTGAAAAGCTGCTATGGGCTGGCTGCAGAAGGGGAAATTCAAGAGTTTTCTGTCCTGATTGTAACACAGTGTGCTGACCCATGCTTGATCTATTAGATGGACGTTATATACCTGAATTTTAGGCACCTGTTTTTGAAAACTGTAGTATGTAAGTATTCCTAGCAAGACAGGAATATGTTTGACAGCTTATTGTTCTACCCTTTGGCATGCTATTTTGATTCTTCCTCCCACTTATTTTGTCTGCATTTTTTATTTTTGTTGCATTATACTATTTAGTGTTTATCCTTGTTTATCTTCCTTTTCACTAATTAGAAATACTGGTCACATGCATAGGAATTTCAGATGTTGGCCTTCTAAGGTTTGACAAATAATTAGAATTTTTTTAATACACCAATCTGAGAGAAGTTTTGGATGATCATGGATATCTGTCTCTGAAATTTCTGTCAGCGCATAGCGAGAGAAGTGTGTTGGGATACATAAACTCTGAGTTAGGTTTGCAATGTGTATCGTCAAATAAATTATGCCTACTGTTTGAAGTAGTAGGAATAAATATGCACTCTTCAGCTGGAACAGTGAGTGGCAGTTTTCTGCCTGGGCATAGGAATTCTCTTGGGCTTTTTCATATGGTGGCAATTATTTCCCTGGCTGCGTTAGCATGACTGTGAAGTAAACCAAGTAATAAATTAGGAAGATGGAGCTGAAGACATAGAGCCTCAGCCTGGCTAAACTGTTCTGAACTGTGCAATCGTATCTGTGATGCTATAGAGGAAGGTAAATAATTGTTTCTATAATGTGCTGCTAGTCAATGTAGTGTGCTGTGACACTTTGGTTAGCTACTATCTTAACAGGTAAAAGAATAAACATGTTGGGGGAGTGCGTGGCAGGATCCTGATTGACTGCAGCAGCAGGCGATTAATGGGCAACAACGCTCTGACAGGAACTGCTGACAAGGCGATAATGAGATTAGCACCTTCTGATTCTTTTATTAACAAGTAGCCAAAGAATCATTTGGGCATGTCACTAGATAATGATGGAAATTAAGGGACACTCTGGAACCTTTGGGTAGCAGATCGTACACCTAGTGCTCTGCAGGGTAACTTGCAGATTAACTGAATCATCTCCTTTTGCATACGTAATCGCCGAACATGATGGTGTTGGTTAAAGATAATAAGAGTGGATGTCTTATTGCATTTATTTCTGTATGGTAGTGATGCAGGCATATTGCGATGCAGCGGTTCATTTTATACATGGAGCACTTGCTCACTTTGAAAAAGTATGTTCATTGGTAGTTGTACCAATATGAAAAGCTTCTTTTTTCATGGAGCTTTATGCTAGGATTGATGATTTTGAGTTACTGTTTCTCAGTTAGCAGCTTTTGCTCCTTGTGATGCTTGTCTTGGTAGTGGGGTGTAAAAACAATTAACTTTTGGGGTAAGAAAGTGGGAAATGAGTATGAATGGAAGGAAGAGTCTGAGGGTTATGAGGAGGAGTGGGAATGAGAAATGCTGTAGATAATTTCAGTATGTGAATACTTCAGGGAACTAGAGAGTGGCAAGAAGTACAAGACTGTAAGAGTAAGGAGATGTGAAAGGGAATGGACAAAATCATATTGAAGTGTTTATTTTGGGTCTGGGAGGTAGCGCATTAGTTTCTGGGCAGAACCTGGAAGACAAATACACCTGTTAAAGCAAACAGCTCTGTAGGTGTGATTCTGGAGGAAGAGTATGAGAGAGAAGACCAAGGCCTAAGGGAGACAAAAAATTAAGAGTAAGAAAGGGAAGGAATGAACATGATAAAAGAGTTAGGCTGTTTGTCTTGGAGACTGTTTGACATTTTTCTTATTTCACTGTTTTTCTGGCAGATATCACTGCACAGAAGTTTAATTTTCTTTATGGTTGTTTAGGAGTAGGTGGGAGAAGGAAATGAATTGTTCTTTTCAATGGTTCTCAAATATTAATATCTACAAAGGTGTCTTATGATTGCATTTAATTGACTGTTTCATTGACATTAATCCTATTTGACAAGGAAATCTGATAAAAGTGTTGCCATGATTTTGCATTTGACCAAGTTAAAACATCTTAATATTTATCATCATACTCTAAATTGGCTCGGAGGCTTTTTCCTAGGGGCTTACATTGATGCAGTTACTCAGATTGTATGAATGTGAATGGAAGCACAGATGTGCAGATTGGCATGATTTAACCCTCCTTTAGATCAAAATAATTTAAAGATATAACTGATACAAATGCTTACTTTTTATGTCTAATTACAGTCAGGATGGCTGTTCTCCACAGAAAACAAATCTGACTTTGCATTGGGGTTTAGGTTTGCAGGTCACATAAGTACTCTTGAAAAAACTACTCAAACTTCTGTGGAATCAAAGAAGATTTTGTAAGTTTGGAACTTCCCACCCTGAGGATATCAGAGGTGCTCCACATGCCAGGTCCCAGAACTTGGCTACCATCACTTTCTTCTGTTATGGATATAGCACGGGCTTTAATTGTGTTCATGTGCTCGCTAAAGATCAGTGGCAGATGCCACTGTCATCCTCTTAAGTTCCTTTTTTTGTGTGTGTGGCTTTAAGTGTCTGACAGGACTCTGCTCAAACTTATAATAGTCTTGAAATCTCCATTATTTGGATGTTGCTGTTTTCTTGAGTAGCTGATAGCTCAGTGTTGGAAGGAAATCAGCAGTGCCAGCATAGCAGAGAGAAGGCTGTCTGCTTACCTTTATATTAATATATCTCTAATCATTAAGAAAATGAAAAGAGGAAAAAAGGGAGCCATTCTGAAGTCAGGAATAATGGCTTGCTGTGTTTTCTTGACATGGCAGAGCTTGCTCATTTGTGTCTCAGACTTTCCTGTTATTCAACCAAGTAAAATGGTTGTCAATCTGTTTTAAGCGAAGAAAATTGAACTGGGTTTTTCATGAGTATTGGTCGGCTTAGTTATGCCAAGCTGTTTCTTTGGATGGTAATAATAGATTTGTGCTTCAGCAGTATCTCTGACACAGTTGACTAGTTTTTAAGTGTACTTTTTTTTTTCCCTTCTCTGAAAAGCAAGTTGCCACCTGTACCTGGAATGTAAAGATGCAATCCAGTTGTTCCTCTTAAAAAGCATTTTTTAAAGAGAAGGAGAGAAGGTATCTGATTTGGAATAGTTGATTTATATTTCACTCCTGTCTTTCTTTGCTAATTTCTCTTAGAGGCATATTAGAGTAGTTTGAAATATTTTACAGTATATTAACAGGGAAAACGATCAACCTGGGGCACTGGTTTTCATAATTCCCTTTTAGATCACTTATTTTTTTTAACCAGTTTTTACAAACCAAATGTTAATGCATATGCTTGATTGCTAAGCACCTCTGGGCATCAAATCTGTTTTTTCTTGAGTGCAATAAGTGATTATCCAACTCATGCTGCTCAGAAAAAGAGGTTTTGTTTTAATAAGCAGTTTGCAGTTTGGCACACAATGCTGAGGAAAGCAACATTATCTCCAGCAGTAAACTCTGCAGTCATTGCAAAGCTTGACAAGAAAATGATTGAGTCTGTTTGTTATACCTTTGTGGGGCTGCCACTGCTGCTGATGGAAATGTTGCTGTTTATTCAGCAATGCAATAACACTTTCTGTAATTTATGGATGCACATTCCCCAGATTACTAAAGGTAATATTGTTGACTAAAGGAAAGTATACGAATGGATAGTTTCAGTTGTTCCTGTCCTTATAAAAGTGATTGACTGTTCACTTTGCACTGGGAAGAATTTGCACAGGCTCGTTCCCTCTTAACAATGACAGATTCACTTTCCCCTCA
>NW_009260182.1:4851607-4864086 GCF_000687185.1 Egretta garzetta | reverse complement strand
GATTTCCCTTCCACTGACAGTTACAAATAACACAGAGGGTTCTAGCTGGCAAACATTTACTGACTTCCACAGGTCCAAGGGACAAAATCCTAGAAATGCTAGAACTTGCCCCTCACAGGTTGTACTTCTATTATTTAGCAGCCCTTTTCCATCAGTAACAAGTTCTGTCCCTATATGCAAGGAAATCAAGACTTCTGTTTTGTTGTGTTTCTACACATAGAAAGGATTGAAGAGTTGAAGGCAGTGTGTGTTTATCTATCTCTCTCCTTCTCTCTACCCCAACACATTTTCTGAGAAATAATAGGTATTTGCCTGGGGACCCTGTTGGGGCCATGTATGTTAAGCAAGGCCCATAAATGCTGTGGAATTGGCATGGGAAAAAACCCAGTGTAATGGTTATGGCTACCAAACCTGGGGAAGCAGGCAACTCTGGTAACGCTAAAATTCAAGCCTTTGCCGTCTCCTGCAGACAAGTTCTCTGTTTTGTCCCTCCTCAGCCATGGCTGCTGCTGTTTTAGAGCCCATCTTCCAGTGGCTGTCATTCTATGACAAGTTTTCTAAACCTGCTTACTACTTGAATTATTTCATATTCTTCTATAAAAGTGATGTTGTTCTGTGTTTAACAATGTTAGGAGTAAAGAAAGATTTGAAGAAACAAATACAAAAAAAAGATTCCTATGACTGGAGGAGGGGAATGCGCATCTTTTGTTTCCAAGACATCCAGCCAAGATGGTTGAACCAGGATACTAATTTACTGCCCATGACTTCTAGTTAACTGTTGGTTATCTTCAGGTAACTACTTTAGTCCTTTTGCACAGGGGTTATGGTCACTATGGTAACTATGGAAGTAACGTGTCCTTCCCTCCTTCATAAGGCTGAGCATTTTGGGGAGCAGGCCAGTGCAAGTAGTTTTGAGACATCTTTATGCCATCAGTAGTTTATCTTGGCTGATGTTTTTAAGAAGCAATGTGGTTAACCTTTGCTACCTGTTTGAAAGTACCTGTTTTGAAGATCCCATGATTTGTGATAATTCTGGTTTATGTAGGTGTTTGGTACTATGCCTCAATGAGAAGTCTTGAACAGCCTGCTTAAACTTTCTTTCTTATCATTTTGCACTATCAGGGCAGTCCGCAGGAACAGAAACACAAGTTGTGACTTCACTGGAAACATCAGTGAAGCTAGGTGGTTAGTTTTCTTGAAAAGTTGCCTGTTAGAAAAAAAGGTTTTGTTGAATATTAATTTTTAATTCCAACACTTTTGAAGTGCTAGGAAGTTCTCACACGTGTGGTATATTTCTTTTTATTTGTAAAATGGTATTTGCTTTCCCTTCCTCCCCCCCAGCCAAACATAATGAAACTCTTAAAATGTCCATGAGTGGTGAGAGAGCATAGGGATCTGCTGCTGTGTTGTTGGGTTTTTTTGCTCTGAAATAAATCATCACAGAAAGGAAATGAGGGACTTGTCAGCGAAGTACAGAAAAAGCTTGGATTTTCAGTATCTTGGGTTATGTAGCAAATGTAGAGGGAGCACATGGGAGCAGCAACTGTGAAACAGTGCTCAACTTGTGCTGTGACAATTTGCACTGATCATTAGCTTGCTGTTTGTGTGCAAAGTGACTTGGACATTTAAAATTTCCAGTAATATGTGAGTTAAAAGGAAAGAAAGCCATTTCTTTGAGGTCTCATTGGCTGAATTTATGGTTTATACAAATGATACATGTATTATTAATTGCTTGTATTATCTGACAGCTTAGTAGAAAGCTCTTATTTTTGCAACTTTATAAACTGTGATTGCAAGCAGCTGAACATTTTAATTTTTAAGTAAAAAACCACAAATAACTTTTTCTGTCCTTAATGACAGGTATAATTTAATTAATATGATTTTTTTTCAGGTTTAAAGACATCTGATTTAGTACTTACTATACCATCTCCTGTGGTACTTGGAAGGTGGTCTTGTGAGGAGTTCTCAGAATACTTTAAAACGGCATAATATTAAACATCATATCCATTTCATCATCTTTGTGGGCTGAGAAAGACCTTTTCAGAATGACTGTATTCCCTTTACATTCCCTTGTAAGGGTTAGCATTAAATGCTGTGCTTTTCTCTTGCATAATACTGCTTATGGAAACACTGAACACTTAGTGTTTTAGCTAATGTCTGTGTGGATTTCCACCAGAGCTGGACAGCAAAATGTAGCTTGAAAAGCCGTACTGGTTTCTGAATTGCAATTTTGCTTTTTTAACAACTCAGCAAGAAAACATAAAACAAAACAGCCTCCCAAAGTAAAACAAAAAAACCCCTCTTGAACTTCTATCAGCAAGAGTGGCATTGACTAACAGCTCCAATGTAATGGATGCATAACAGCATTGCAATCTGGGATATTGTTTAAATACCGTAAAAAGCCTTGCTCATTTACTCTGTCTGAGCACTGTAGAGAAAAATGGTGTGGTAATCCTGCCATAGCAGGTGGTACTACTTTCATATCAGTATAAAATGAAATTCTGTGGATGGCTTTTTTTTTTTCCTTGTTCACTCTTTTTAATCTTTAAATAAGACGATTGGTAGCCTGTTGGCAAGAAAATGGGCCCTGAATTTTTATTCAAAGTTATACAAGGATGATAGTTGGAATTTTTGGCAGGAGGCAAGCCATTGCTTTTCAGAAAATGCTGTCAGGGGAAGCTTTTTCTGAGTTACCTGCTGGGTCCAAGCTCTTTTATGTTGTTGTTGTGACAGGTAGATTTATAAGGCTTGAAATTTGTACAAATCAGTTGTCATTCAGTGCAAGCTGTCAATGTGTCAAGCTGTCATGCCTGCTGTGAGGGGATGCCTGAGGGGGTGTACAAGGGGGCAACCATGGAGAAAGGAAATGAGTTCAAACAGACCTGAAATGGAGCTCACTTCTCTGGGTTTTCTGCCCCTGTAGAGCTGGCATTGATTTTTCTTGATGTTGAGCAACAGCAAACCTTAAATGACATGTTGTTAGCAATCTAAAGTTGCTGTTTATTGTCTTTTAAATGGCAGCAAATCATGCAGAAGAGAATATAGTGTGTGTTTTTTGAGTTGTGCATGTTTAGCAGCATCCTGTTCGTGTCACTTTCCTGGCCTGGCTGGTTTCAACTGGGAGAACTACTACTGCTGAGCTGATGAACACAACTTTATGTAGTATTTTGCAGACATGACGTGAAAAGAAGTTTTGCAGTCTTCTTTCTCAGGACTGAAGATCATTAATGAACATGAAGTTAAAATGGGAGAGTAACAGAGGTGTTTAAGGAGCAGAAATGGACATTTGATGTACTTGCATGTATTAGAAATTACAGTATGTTAGGCTGGTTTATTGATCACATTCTCTGGTTCTTGGACTCAGTAAGAAGACACTTAATATCGCTTCATAGGCAGGATCAATTGTTAAATTCAAGCCGCCCTATCCTACCGGATGACTGCTGAGTGGTACTAATTTGTTCATATTGTCAGCTTCCAATCACTTCTAGAGTAAACCAGCGTAAAATCTGAGTGAGTTTTTTAATCACCTCATAATATCTTTGCAGCTCCTACACGTGAAGTGTTTTCATTTGATCAGCTCTGCAGACTTGCTTTGACTGTGAGCTGTGGTGGTAAAGCCTTACATAGCATGACTGCTGTCACGTCACCTTACTCTTCAGGGTGGCAATATCAGTATACGTTAAGTCTGGCCTGGTAAATATCATTAAGAGCTCCATCTCTTGAACGGTCGAGCATTTCATGTGTGTGACCTGGCCCCTCTCCAGACTTTGTGTTCTCTCCACATCTGGACAGGCTGTATTGGCTTTAATTAGTCATAAGATTTTTGGCCCATTCAGTTGATTCTTCATCCATCAAGCAGTACTGGGAGAGGGAAAAAATACTGGCTAGGGATGGAAACTGGGAAGGTGACATTTGAGCAACAGTCAGCGTCTAGAGGTAAAAAAATTAATCAAAGATTTCCATATAGCCGTTACCAGCTGGCATTCATGGCCTCTGAGCCGTTGAGCTAAAAAGTCTACAGAGAGGCGCATGGCGCAGCTGAGTTTGTCTTGTAAAAGCGCAGCTGTCCAAAACATGACAGCTACAGCATTAGCAGGGCCATTAAGAGGTGTAGAACATTTCCAGGGAAATGATTTGAAAAATGACAATGCTGGCTCCTGTGTGATATTAATTATACCCTGTGCTTATGGCAAATAAGCTAAAATAGTTGGCAAGAAAGACAAAATGAGGTGTCTTGTTTCTGATAGTCATTTTGATCAGTCATAGTACAAACTGGTATAGCTTTTTAAAGAAACAATAGCACTAATGGACAAGCAACATTTCTAGATTAGTTCTTTTTGAGCTCTTCAAAGCAAAAAGGCAAAGCTGCAGCCTGTAGGAAAAGGTAATGCACAAAGCCTGAAAGCCGAAATAATGACGACACTGTAACATCTTAGCTCTGGGCCATATGTCGGAGAACGCTTCCTGCACAGCTCCTAAAAGGCTTCTAAAGAATGGCATAAGGCCCATAGTGTGAAACGGTCACATGCAAAAGTAGGAAAATTTGGTAATGCACGAATCAAATGCCTTGAGTTGTCCTATAGTGAAGAGCGAAAGACATGACAGCATGTGAATAGTGCTGAGATAAGATGAAAAACTGCATTGTGTGAACATGGGCTGAGAACCAGCTATAAGCGAGATGTACTTTTAATGGTGCTCTAGGAAACAATATTGTATATTTCTTCCTGACAAAATGTATTTATTTGCATACTCTGCCCATGAACTTGTGGATGCAAAAGCTTGTGCAGCACAAAATTTCTGCGAATTAGTAGGGTCTTTGGAATACTTGTGATTATTTTTAATATTTAGTATTTTGCTTCTTAATTCCTTTAAAGGCATGCATCCTTCTCGTAAAAGAAGAAATACAGCCTTGACTGCCTTGACTTCACCTGGAAATAATTTTCAAGCTTTTATTTCTGTATTGGTAATGCTAAGTCTGCTGATGCTACTAGGCTCACACAGGTGTCCAACCATGATGCCAACTCCTTGGCCATCAAACAGTTGATGAGGCTTCTGTGCTTCCTGTCATATCCATTCTGCCTCCTTTCCTGGAAAAGGTTTGGAGCAGGGTATTAGGGAGTAGCCTACTCTTGTAGAGGAGCATACCTGTTTAGAAGGACAGGATCAAAGCACCATGGTCTGAAGTGCACGCAGGCTGCATTGATCTTGCTCTTCTTCTGTTTGCTCTCTTGCAAAAGTGTTAGTGCTGTAGCATGAGAAGTTATTTGAGCGGAGTGATGCAACTGAAAACTGATCCTACTTACTTATTTGTTTATTAGTAGTTTTGGTCTTCTGCTGGATCACTTTCCCTAAAACAGTTCAGCATGCCATTGGCTGAGCAGAAACTTCAACAAGTAAGCATTCCTGTTATTAGCTAGTCTTTCCTTAAAGCTTGATGCCTTTTTTGGGTGGTGCATGGAGGTCAGCCAGCTTTCCTTTGTCCTCAGGTCATTAAAAAGTCAAGCTTTTTTTACTTTACACTGGGAATAGCTAATGCTATCTGTTGTTCGTTCCAAGGAAGGATGAAACTAATGTAACCGTGGCCTTCTCCTAGTATGAAATGCTATATTCAGCTTGGTTATTCAGCTCAGATGATGGGAGAGCCAAGCTGCTTGGATTTGCCAGCTCTACTACCAAGCTTATTTGGCATAAAAAAAAAAAAGGTTATTTAAACTAATTTATTTGACTACGTTGCTGGTATCTGCATTTACAATGGAAAACCTATTAGTATTATGTAGACCTGAAAGGGGCAGACACTTAGACACTGCAGAGGAATATCTAATGATATTGGAATGAAATTTTAATGTTTTCAGGCTTTTTGAACTGGTAAAACAAAGTTTAAATTCTGAATCTGTATTAGGGATTGGAATAGTATCTTCCTGGGGGACAGTTCACTGTGCTGCCACGGTGCACTTTCTCCTCTCCTGTGAGGCTCGCTGCTGCCAGTCAACGTGTAAACTTTAGGTGGTCCACAGGCCTGATCCTGTTAAATTAATCTCATAAAGAGGTTCATAATAAATTACAGTTTGCAAATAGCCTGTCATAAATGAAAACACAAGTGTAATGATGATAAACTAAGCATAGTTGTAATTCTAAATTCTTTGTATTGGAAGAGATTTCCCCCTGTGTAGCCAATTCTATTGAATAATGTTGAATTTATGTAAATAAGTACTGCCTTTCTCCCCTGGGATAATAGAACTTTAAAACTTCAGAATTGTGGCAGGGCAGGGCTTTAACACCCTGTGGAGACAGAGACCCAGGATCATTCCTGAATTCGTTTTTTCTATGCCTATGCATGAAAAGAACCCCAATTTGCTGGCTTGCCCCAGGAAAACTATTCAATAGGCTTTTCTCTAACACTGGTGAGCAATGCTTTTTTTCGTGGTCTGTGGATCAAATACATCACACTGCTCCCTGCACTGATCCTGTAGTTAAATTACCCTATATAAACAACTCTTTGTTATTCCTGCCTGTGAAAAATGTTGTGTTCTTTTGGTAAAGAAGAAAATAGACCTGGAAATCGGAGGTCACAAGCAGGTCAAAGTGTTTAGCTGAAAGGCTGGCAGAGTTTCAAGCAGTGAAGTTTTGAGATCTAAGATTGAGATTTAGTTGAGATGGAGGTTAAGTTTTGGGGTTTTTTTTAAGTGTCTGGTCACAAGATTAAGGGGGGAAAATCTACTAAGGTCAATGTAGACTATTTGAAGAGATGTTTAAATGTTTTGGCTGTTATCTGTTAATCCTTCCCTAAATGCGTTGAACATGAGAAATAATACGTAGTGTTAAACCACCAAGTGCAGAGAAAATATCTTAAAATTACAGTGTGTAGCAAATTAGAGACTACTTGCTTTTTCCTTTTTCCAGAGCTGAGGCAGACTGTTTTTCTTTTACCTTGTTTACCTTGAAAACATGCTTTAATGCCTGTGGTGTTTCTGTTAACCTCCCTGAACTCTTGTGATATCATTCATGTGATTTGTTATTGAATGACCTTTCCAGGATTTTACAAAACATGACCTTTTCTTGTCAAACATTCAAAGGTTTGCAAAGAAAGGCTGTCATGGGGACAATACTTGTTTTGCTAATTATAACTAATGTTTCCAAACATACTTGAAAATGCAGATTCATATTTCTGTAGCCATTGATTGCTCTTTTTTTTTAATGGCAAAGACTATTTAAAAGAATTGGTGTGCAATTTCTGAATAAGACTTTGAAGTTTTATGTTAGTACAGTATATAATAGAGATCATTAAATAAATTTGTTCACTTGTTCTGAGACTGTATCACTATAAGGTATATTATTAAAGGAAAATGTAGTTCACCTTTTCAATAAAATAGTATTTTTGAGGAAATCACCAGTTTAGAGTGTTTTAGGAACAGCTGATAATGACGTATTATATGTGCCAATGTGCTTCGATTACAAACCTTGTCAAAGGTACGGTTGGACTCGATGGTCTTAAAGGTCTTTTCCAACCAAATGATTCTGTGATTCTATGAAATGGGGGTAAATGTCAGGAAGATACTACTGCAGTTTTGAATCCTTACAGCTATATTCAGGTGACTTGGAATTGTTTTTCATGCTTTGAGAAATTTGATAATACTATCGAGGGCATTCTGAGATCAGGCTTTATAGAGAGGGTTGGGTTTTTCCCCCTGCCTCACTTACTGTGTTTAGTTAAGGTGTGGAAAAGTCATCTCTTTTTTTTTTTAAGAGAAATTAAATAGCATAAGAGGAACTCCACAATTATTTCCACTGTGAGTGCAGCTAAAAGGAAAGTATTTGAGCAGTGGATGCAAATTGTGTTATAACACATGGAAAAAAAATCCGTTTTAATATAATTAATACAGACTAATACAACAGTGATTGATACAATACAAAACGCAGATTTTTAATAAAATTACTACTTCTCATTTTTTTAGTGAAGGAGGTGGCTAGATGTAAGGTGGCTGTGAAAAGAGTCTCTAAAAAGGAAATGATAAATGTGAGGGAAACCTGCAAATATTTCACTTTCAGAAGTTTATTTCAGAATGTGTGGGGGTTTTATGATTCTGTTGGTTGTATTTTTGCAAACATACCTTTTGTCAAATGTCAGTCCACTAATGTATTGACCTGATATCAGAGTTTCTTAACCTACCAGTGTCCAAAAATGAGGCTTTTATAAATGTATATAAATAAAGAAACTGCAATACCGGGTGAAACATCAGGAGAAAAAAAAAAAGTAGGATCTTTTTGCAGAATGTTCATCCTTTAACTGAAACATAGATTTGTTTGTGTTTTTGGAGGTACGTGCAGCATTTTGTTATAACACTGAAGGAAAGTATTTGTAGATGGTAGCTGATAAGATATCTTTTGAGGTTCAGTTATCTGGTAATTCAGAGTCTAATTTTATCTTTTCTTAGAACTTCACAGTAGAATAGAAGCCACTCCTTTTCTATGAAAAATGTTTGCTTTTCTCTTCCCAGGTCTCTCCAGCTTTCCCTCGCAGAGGAATTGCTTTGATTTTTTTTCTTTTTTTTTTTTTCTTTTTTTCCTGTTAACATTAGGCACAGTATTGCTTTGAATTACCAGTATACAAAGTGAGGTGTGGTGTCAATGACATGCAATTAAGCCTGTTGTATAGCCCTAACTTTTAGTGCTTATGTTATGCTGGGTATTTTGGTCTGTGAAGAGCAGGAAATGGTCAGCAAATAACACAGCAAACAGGACAACTGAAAGATAAAGACCACTTGCAGAGGACCTTATAGCGAAGCCTTTTTTCAAACTTGCTAACTTGCCTTGAACAGAGAAATGTGGTAATATATGCACCCATGCTGTTCAGTTTTATTGAAACTGCCATAAATAAGTCTTTCTATTGGCATGTGTCCTCCACTCTCCCAATCCAAGAAAGTTTCTCTTTCTTGAACTGTGGCGATGATACGACTTGCATAGAAATCCATTTATCCATTTCTCTATCCTGTATTTATGTAAAGAATTACAGTAAAAATAAGATGATGACATTGATGGTTCCTGCATTAAAACATACCTGTTACTTTCAAGATGGCTGAACTTCTGTTTTACTGGTTGATGGATGTTTTGTCTTGCCCAGTGCTTTAGGGACTTGCAGATGTGTGTTGCTCTGCCACTGTGACAAGGGTGCTGCCTCCAGGACAACGCGGAAATCTAGAATGATGCCTTTGGATTCTGAAGTTTATGTGGTTTTTTTTTCCCCCCTATTGCACAATTGCAAGAGGCTCTTTCTCTTCTTGTCTCATCCTTCTTTGTGAGAAGTCAAGTAAAAGAGGAGGGAGAAAAGATCAAAACCAACAAACTGACACGAAGGACGGGACTGCAGGTGTAGTTCCTATCTAAGTAGCTGGAAAGCTGACAAGAAGTAATACCCATGTTTGCAGGAAGTCAGACAATCAATTACTAAATCTATCCAAGGAAAATTTGGAATCCTGTGAGTAACAAGATTTGCCTACTCAGGCTTTAATGGTTGCATTTTCTGATGCCTGGAATTCAGAAGTCCATGTCTGAAATCCATATCAACTGCAATCAGGTCATTCTTGACGTATGTTCTCAATTTAAAACATAAAGATTTCAAGAATATTTGATGCATGAGCTTATTTCTGAGGCACTACAGCCGGTTCTTTGTGTGGTGTTCTTCTCTCTCACTACTTTATTATTCTAGCCCATGGAACTTTAATTAATCTTCTGAAATACTGTCACACTGCAGCCCCCACCCCTGTCAGTAGCATGTTCTCCACTAGTTGCTCTAAAATGGCTGCTTAATACACTTCAGTTTGGGGTTATTTTATGTTAAACCTAGTTTCTACTTCCCTTAAGTGAACGTTAGACAATGTTTTCATGGGATCTAATGCAGCACATTGTGGTATATATTCTGCCTCATTTGGGAGGAAGAAGACTTTTTGTGACTTGGCTGTCTACATACTGGTTTATCTGCCTGTATTTTTTCCTGGCTCCTGTTTAAGGCAACCTATCCAAAACAGACCTGTGGCTCTTCTGCCTCGCACTCTATTTTTCAAGAAGCAGAGCTCTTTCCAAGCAGTGCAGACCTGGCAGTGTCTCTGTACTGTCTTCCATGGTACAGTGATGCATCTGTGGAGCCTCAAAGAAGCTATATTTTTACTGTATATAGGGCAAAAACTCCTGCTGTAAGGATCACAGCCAGCTGTGGAATGGAAGGAGAAAGAACTGTGTTCCTCTGTTCCTCTTCCTTTTCCTTCTCCTCCCATTCTGCCAGTCCCAAAATGCAATCTTGTTGGTGGCCTTAGCTGCGCCGGGAAGTGCATTGCTTCAGGTCAGCAGCAGAAGGCTCTCTGGAAGGCCTGCCTCTGGCCTATGGACCACTGTGATGATGGAATGATGGTGGTGATGAAAGTTGCCACTAGTTTTTAAGATTAAGTATGGACAGCCTTTGTTCTGGCTAGCTGCCTTTTCTTTTCGTAATTGAAATTCTGTTAGACTTAGAAGGTAATTGATAATGACAAAAGCAACTATATTTCAGTTCCTAGAGTTCATTATAGTTTAGCCTGTATAACTTCCAAGATTTTAGTTTTCCACAGAACCAACCCCGTCTGGAAAATATATTTACTGGAGAATCCTCTGTTTATCTAAAGGCTCAAAATCAAATGAAAAAGTCTCTGTCAAATAATTATCTTCTGTTTGTTTCTATGCTGCCATTGACCATTTAGCATAAATGGATGTATGAGATAAATTCAGACTAGTACTACTCTTAAAATTCTAGAAGTGTTTATAGTTTCAAAAGTGTTTCCAACTTTTTTTTTAAGTCCTTACAAGGTTTGGGATAGAAGTGTTTTTCACTCTTTTTACGAGACTGTTCTTGAGAGCCAGGCAATTTGTTGTAAAAAACCATAAGAAATACTGAGAATGAGGAAAGTTATTCATTCTGTAAAACATGTACCTCTTAATACTTATCCACTATGGCCTTTGATCTTTCATAAATCAGCCCAGGATGTCAGTGTGTGAACAATGTTGTCCGTTATGCTATTTCAAACATACTGAAGGAGTTTATGATGGGTAGTTAGATTTCAACTATATAGTAGTCTAGCTTTGTACAAAAGAGAACCGTATGCCATAGGGCTTAATAGCAAGTTTATGTAATCAAAGTTTATACAATTCCTGACATGCTCGACTTGAGTTGAATTCTTTAGAGTTCTTAAAAATGCTTTAAAAAGGTATTTTAAAACAAATATTATTTTCCTATTCTTAATTAAATTTCACATAACCATTAGAGAAGTACTAAACATGTTTTGGTGTGCGTTGCTATTGATTTTTAAATGGGATTGCAAGGTAGTTTGAATACAGTGCTATAATAACTGTTTTGATCCGTGTAAACTCTGAGGCCAGATGTTCGTATCAGAAATGCATTTGGACTTATGTTTGATTATTTCAGATCCAAAATATGGAGGTAAGTGAAATTAAATTGAATTGGCTAGTGATGAAAAGAACGATATTTCAAGTGAACAGGAACAAAACTTGAACTGTCAAAAGCTTAAAATGTAAATGAAGACAGTCTCTTTCCACTTCCTTTCCTCAGTCTTTGAGTCCCTTTTGTTCTTTTCCACATTTTAAAGGATGCAATAAGTACCATGTACTGGTTATGGAATCAGATACCAGTTATTTCGGTGTAATAGAAATGAGTTTGTCCATTCCATCCCATCTCTTCTTTAAAATCTTGATCTCTGTGCTGCCCTGCAGTTTCTTCTTCTCTAGGGAGTGTCTCCGTTATAGATGGTGTGTGTTGGGTAGCGGGCTTGCCTCAAGTACCAGAGCCAAAATCATAGTCTTTGTGTAGACTGTGTGGACTTCTTTTCATGACTGTAATATTTTTGGGTATATCTATAATCAAGTGTATTATGCTAGGTTGAGAATGAAGGGGAGAAAGAGTATTACATGCTCTAAGTAACTATAAACAGTTAGGAAAAGTGTATTTTGTATTTATAGTTCAGCTGTGGGGAAATAACCACTGAATGAAAAATGTGAAGAACTTTGTGCACTTATTGGCTAATGGATGTCAGGCAGCGTGGTGATTTGCCTGCTTTATGGTTATTGAAAAATAATATACAGTGATTATGCAGATTTAACACCCAAACAGTCTATGGGGAATAGCATAAATGTGTGTGTGGGGAGAAGGCTATAATTCAGTTTCAGCAATATTCTGATTCAAAGTGGAGCTGAAGCAAGCTGTACTCTAACTGTGGGTGAAGGGACCACTTGCAGCCTTGGCATTGTGCTCGCTTCCACTGAATTTTACAAAATAAGCTCACAGATAAGCTCATAGGACTTGTGGCATACATGATGGGTTATACAGTTGTTGCAGTGAGCTTAGTTGCTCTGAAAATGTGTATGCTGGTGTATCTTTTGGCAGAATATTTTGAAAATGTTCATAACTGCGTGTGTTTCTGTGTAAAGGTGCGGTTCAG
>NW_009260182.1:4828153-4851569 GCF_000687185.1 Egretta garzetta | reverse complement strand
GGGCACTTAAGTGAGCAGCTTCCATTTCAGAGAGTCTGCCCCCTCTCCCTTCCACTCGTGACCATAGGGGCTGTGAAGAAATAGAGGTGGGCTATTAGTAATGTGGTGGTACTGAGGAATTTCTGACTGGGATTGGAGTCGTCTTTCTGGTGCGTAGACACACGGTAAAAATACAGTTCCTGCTCACAAAGAGTGCTCAGTGTTAACACGGGATAAGAAACATTTTTCACCCTTAACTATAAAAATATCATTGTCCTGGAGATCATTACTGTGCAGCTCAGTGTAGAGTTTATTTCTGGAGGGAGTAAAGAGAGCAAACCGTGGGGTGTTTTTTAGAAACAGAAGATGAATAGATTATATGCATGGACAATCGCAGCTGACGGGTTACAATCCTGGCACCAATTTACATCTAATAGTCTGGCATGCATTTTCCCTCTTAATACTTTCAGGAAAAATCTAGAATATCATCAGAGCCAAATAAAAATGATTGTTGGCTAAAAAAGTTGGAGTCTGTTTCTTACTCCATAAAACTGACTTATGAAAAGGCTATGGCAAGGTTGTTTTATTCACAGATAAATCTGCCTCCTAGGTCGGTGTCTGTGACGGGTGGGAGCTGTGCGCTGGGTGGGATAGGGGACAGGGTCAGCTTTAGGGAGCTGCCCTGAGAAGACGGGCAGGTGGAGACTCCAGTTAGGCTCTTTCAAATGAGCAGCATATGGATGAAGGTGACGGACGGGTTTATTGCATGTATGAAAGCTCTTGAATTCAAAGCTGTACCGTAGAGCTGGATGGTGACTACAAAATACATATCAGTCGTCACTCTGAGCCTCTTTACATTGGTGTGCGTTTACCAGCAGTTTTCTGCTAATCAGATAGTACAGTAGAGCTGAACCCTGTGTTTTGGGGGAAAAAAATACAGAAGAACCTGTGGCAAGACTAGGTAGAATAGATTATTTTAATACTGAGATATGTCAGGTCCTTCCTTCTTTATCTGCTCCCCTACTTAAAAATGAAGTCTAAAATAATTTCTTTTTCATAGAAGTCTTCTGTGAAGGGAAGGGAGGGAGGAACAAGAATGCCCTATCTGCAGTAAGCTGATATATGTTACAGTTTCCATCAAGGATTTTGGAGAGCACAGTTTGGCTTCTGCTCAGCTGTGAAACTGAGGAAAAACTGCACGTGTAGTAATTCGGGCATTCTTTTCTTAGGAAATTTTTCAGTGGCAAGGAAGAAGGTTCTTGTTAATTCAGCAAATGTTGTTTCCTAATTAAAGAATCTGTCATTCTTGGTGTTTTGCACATTGGTCATGACACAATATCCTGTCATTTCAGGCTCAGGCTTTGAAAAGACCCTGACCCAGGCTGGAGTGGCTTTCCCCTCTGCACTGGGACCATGGCATTCATTTACTTACATGGAAAGCCATGTTTGAGTGACACTAGTCAAAGGTTAAAAACCCATGTAGAAAGCCAGTCTTTTAACTGCCCAGCTCCTTAAACGCGTTGTACTCTGTGTGCCCAGGGACTAAAATCTTGTGTTTGCAATTGGACTTCTGCCAAGAACTGTTCATTGACACTATAGGTTTATAGTTATAATAAAAGGGACATGTGTGTACCGATAACATGTTATGTATCTGAGTTAAAGGTGGATGTCGAGGGCAAGGTTTTCAGTAGTTTGCTGTCTGGAAGCTACCAGTTAAGTATCTGGGTGAACTTCTTCAGGCATGCAGTGGCAACTGTTAGCCTTTTGAAAGTGTGATGCTTTTTGGTTTAGACTTAAATAGTTGTTTGAGTGATGTAGTAGCGAAATCTAAATTAATTAAATTACTAATATATGCTTTTGGATATCTTTAGAAAAATACGGGACATAGCGATTGGAGCCAAAACCTCACCACCTGTGTTTTTGCTGCTCTTGATATTCCTACCAAATGATGCTTGGGGGCACATGACTTGGTTTGCTGGTTGGTTTTTAAAAGGGGAGAAGATGGGGCCGATACGCGTGAGGGAGACAAACAAGCAGTCCTGTCAGTCTTGATTACTTCTGAATCATCGATAATTTTCATAGAGGATGAATAACAAAGAATTTCAGTTTGCCTTTCAAATAGTGGTTATGAGCAGTAAGAAGCTCCAGATATCTTCTGCATTTTAAAATTTTTGTTTTGGTATCTTAAAGTGCCTTGGGATTGTGGGCACAAGACAAGTAACATTCAATGTGTGAAATAGAAAAACAATTGCAATATGTTCTTTTAAACTAAAGCCTTAAAAAAAAAAAAAAAAGAAAGAAAAATAGGTACACATAAGAAATTTCAAGAGTTATGGTTTTTGAGTTAAGGCCAAGATGTCAGTTTATTAATCCTCTGAAATCTTTGATGGAACAGTAAACACTACTTTTTGCATCTATAAGCTGTCACTTGTTTTCAGCTTCCTTTTTTCCAAGATTTTCCAAAGTGATTTTGATGATCCACTCCTATACAGCTAAAGCTGAAACCACTGAAATGATTATTCTTATTTTGATAGGTTTTATTTTCGTCTTGGACAGAGAAAATTACCAATGCATAATGGTTTGTAGGTATGCAAGTTGTCACCAATGTATTGTTTAAAAAAGTTTTAAAACTTAAAAGCATCTTTTTCGTTACAGAAAATAGTCATTAAATGGAAGCTGTTTATTTGGATACAAGCCCTGAGTGAGCAGGAGACATGTTAGTAAGTCACTGACATATGGATGTGATCGCTGTTTCTCTGACCAGATTTGGTTTCTGCAGAGTGCGTGAGAAGGGAAGATAAATTTTGTCCTAGTAATACTGTAGTGACTCATAAATAAATGGTTACCCTTTGGTGCTTACAGTTTTCATTAAAGCGGCCTGAGCTTTGTTATTGACACCATAGGTTGCCTATTCAGGGAAATGCAGTAAAATTTATCAGTGTGCTTTCTACACCTAATAAATCATCCAAACAGGGAACCATATGGCAGATAAGACCTTGAAAATGTGGCTTCAGCATGTGAAGAGTCAAGTTGCTGAAATCTTGAATGATTACAGCTCGTGCATTTTCCCCTGGAATATCTTATAGTTATTTTACATGCCATTTTCTTGTTCACCCTATTGCCTCTTTGTCTCTCTCTCTCTGTCTCTCTCTCTCTTCCCCCCTTCTTTTTCAGCAGTACTGTGATTTCAGAAAAAAAGTCAAAAGCAGATAAGACATTTTTATAATGCCTTGCTGGTAGGAGGAAGAGGGGCAGGGAGGAGCAGAGACTGATGGGAACGGATGATATATGTGGCGGCTGTGTCCCAACTCTCCTCTAGCCCATTGTCATTAATCATGGCTATTAGTTTTTTCAGAGCTGCCTTGTCTGCACGGTGCCTCAGAAAAGCCATTGTTTTTTCATACCACAGCCCAGGGAAAGCGGTGGGGGGTGTGGGGGCGTGCGGGCTGGACCTTCTATAGTATTCCTTTCTCCTGTCTGCTTGAATCCTTTTTTTTTTTTTTTTTTTCTTTCTCTCTTTCTTTCTTTCTTTTTTTTCTTTTTCTCCCCCTTCCTTGAAGGGAAAAAGATCTCAGTTGGCTGTTTGTACCTGCGTGTAAGCACTTATCTGGTGACATAAACACAGGTCAGACAATTGTAATACATATTCACTGACTAGTAGCTTTGCTATGCGCTCTGCCTTTCTTAAGGTGATTTTTTTGCATAATGCTGTGGATGACTGGACTTGGACACCTTGTAATCAAGGGGCATCAGCAAGACGTGAAGACACATCTACGATACATTTTAAAAGGGGCATTTTAAAATCGTGGTGTTCTTTCTCCCCCAGTTAAAAATACAGTTCTTGTCTACAGTTGTTCTGGTTCTGCAGCTGCTGTGTCCTTGACTGCTTCTTGGGTAGGCAGAGGTTGAAATTAAAATCTTCTCTTAAAAGTGCCCTCCTAATGAAACCAAAAAGCAAGTGGAGACCCTCCCCCGAAACTTTCATACTGGCTAGAGAGATTAAAAATGTAGTCCGTCAAGCAGCTGTCAAAAGTTTGCTTTCAAAACATTATAATTGAGTTTGTTGTTCTAAAAAAAGCTTCACAAATATATGCTGTGTAAAATATACAAACAGCACTACTGATAACAGCATTTAAACATTCAGGGGTTGGGAGCCCAGGTTCAGCAAGGGTTTATACGTTGAACATTCTGGCACGTTACTTGTACTAGCAAAGGAAAACTTGCTCTTCAAAGGTACAAATTTTTGATTACATTTTATTACAGAGAAAAATAGTGTATTTGGAAACAATCAAAGTTTGACTTTTGGAACATTATAATATGAACGTAGGTGTATGATCTAATTACAACTTCTGCAGATTAAAAGGAACAAAATGTTAAAGCTTTCAGTCCTAAAGTCAGTGGTCTTCCTCCTTATATTATATTCTCCTTTGTAACAAAGCAGTAATAGCTTGAAAGTTAAGGATATTGCAGTCAGTGGTGGCTGGTGAAGAAAGTATTAATTGCTTAGAAGAGTCAATATTGTAAATATCTGTCTCTTTGAATCAAATGGCATGTTGATCCTTGTGATTATAGAAGTCCAAGAGCTTCAATGCCTCTGGAGCTCAGAGACAACTTCAGGAAATGGATAAGAAAAAAAATGGTTTTTCCATCACTGTTTTAGAGAACTTCATAATTTGAAACTTTAAACAAAGCACTTCTAACCAGCAGGTGAAGATGAAGCTCCTACTACAGGATAGCAAACCTGCAGTGCTCTATGAAAGAAGAAAACAGTTCTTGCTGTCATAATCCATCCTCGGTGCAAAATGTTTTTTCTTTTTGCAGAATTGTCTTTATTATCATCAAGTCTCTGATTTTTAGAGTGAGTATGCTTCTGACCGACCTGCTTCATAGCATACTGGGCTACAGCTTCTTGTGAAACTTCTGCTATACATAAGTGATTTTATCCCCGCCCCCCCCATTTTGCTAATATCTCTGTGGAAATATATTTCTGTCTGAAGCCCTAATAACTTAGTTTGCTCAATTTGCATATGAACAGAGAAGAGGAAGGTTGGCTCTTGCGTGTTTTTTTCATGTAGATTGAGACTTGTAAAGCTGTTAATATCGTACACTAGGAATACAGCCTCTAGGGAGTTTGGTTTTAAAAACTTGGTTTCTGTGGTTGCCTTAGTTATGCTACCATGGGATGATTAAAATTCCTCCACAGGAAAAAAAAAAATCCACTGTGCTTTAAGACATCCTGTCACTAATGGTTTGGGCCAGTGGTTACAGAGCCCTTGAATTAATAAGAGATTTATGCTAATTACTTTTCTAGAGAAACTAGAAGGATTGGCTATTTTACTTTAGATGTTATTAGTGGAAATTTTGCTAAGTTGAAGTTTCCCCTGAAAGCAATAGGCTGTGGGTCTGATTACTGTGTCTGGCTTGGCTGGAGCCAACAAGGGGGCATGCAAAGACATTCTCCATCATTTGATGGGCTCTCTGGTTTCTGGTCTATTTTCTGGTTGGTTTGTTTGTTTTTTTCTTAAAATTTGTCTAGTAAACAAATGCATCTTTTGGTTGAGATCGTAGTCAGTATCAATATCGGATTTTGGCCAAAGGGATTTGGAACTGTATTTAGGCCTTAGCTGAAACGTACACCTTAGTACTATCTGTCAGTACCTGAAAGAGGGTTTGGTGGGTGCGTTGACCTGATATATCAATATTTGCGCTCTCGACATAAGAGTTTGTGTTTCCTTCCCAAAAACACAGTGTAGAATAAGCAAGCAGTTGCTAACTTTTCAGCATGCTGAGTGTTTTTCTTTGGTGTGTTCAGATTTTCCTTCAGTTTTTGTAGGATGCTGGGCTAGTATGGCGTGGCAAGGTGAGGCGTCAGTTCTTCTGTAGATAACTATTGCCGGTTCTGTGGGATAGCAAGTGTTACAATATTCTTGGGGAAACCCATTACTTACATGCTGCTTAAATGTAAATCCACTGGCTGTATTGCAAGTGTCTCTGGAGTTGCTGTATCCCCTGAATTGCATAGTTTTGTCCCCAAACTTCACTCTTGAGTGCTATCATGCACTTTTAAATCTTCATCTTATTCTGTTACTTTTTCCCTCCAAATCTGTCTTATTTTCCCCCTTTGTTTTTTCCCCCTTGCCCTCTTGCTTCTCATGTCATAAGGAGATTGCCCCAGACGCAACAGTATGTACTCTATACTCTTAGTCTTTCCTGCAGTTCATCTCCTTGTTTTCAACATCAGGAAGGAAAAATCCCCGAAACATGACTCATACCAGGTTTGCTTCTATCCTTGTGACTATCAGTGAACATCAGTCAGCTGGCATGGAAGATATATTATTTTAAATATCAGAGCTGGTTTACCAGGGATTTTTAGAGAGAAAACTGTGTTTATACAGCCTTAATTCTTTATTCTGGTCTTGGCCCTCCACCTTCCTAACACCTGGGCACAAGTATTCCATCTTATTTAAGGAAGGACAATTTAGAATATAATTTGGATTATTTTGAGATAGCAATAAAGATGGGTGTGGGAAAAAGAACCACATCTTTTCTCCCTTTAGTGGCAATTCATTTTGTATCTGTGTGATGAAAGAAATGCATATGCATGGCGGTACAAGATACAGTAATCAAAATAATCCAAGAAAAAATAGCTGAATCTGCAATTTGTTTTCATGAATTTGCTTTAATATATCACCAATTTGATTACATTCCAATCAATAAGTAAGGAAGTATGTTCTGTGAGGAAAAAAACCCCAATGGTAGTGGTTTATGTGTAGTACTTGTTAAAAAAAAATAACATCCATCTAGTTTGTGGATTATAATTCTGTTGGCTTAACTAACACATTTCTTTTTTGTCAGAAATCTCTAGTGATGAACAGTAGTGAAATTATTATTATTATTACATTAAATCAAGAAAAAAATGAAGCCAATAAAGATTTGCGTATCTGAGAAACTGGAAGCTTGAAAGAGCATTAAAATAAATAAATAATATTATTCTGGGAGTATGTATACACAGCACAGTGTGCAGCCTTTTCTACAATTTTTATTTTCTGCAAAGTCATATGTTTTTAGCCGTGGTTGTGGTCTGTGCCAAATGGTTCACCTTGTCTTGTGTAATGAGTATAAACAACTGGTCACTGCACTGACCAATGAAACTAATAAAGATATATGGCACCGTGCTTGCTTAGGGAGTCACATACAGAGTCTTAAACTATATGTGACATTTATACCAAAGTAACATGGTTCCAAACTCTCTCACTCTCTGCTTACAAATTCTGAAGAAGAACAAACTATTTGACTGATGGTTTGCTAAATTTAATATGCTTAGCAAGTGAAATTATTGCCTACTCTAATGCTGTGTAATTATTAAGATACACTGCTTTTAAAAATACCAAGTGAATAATATTGATTTAGTGAACTGCTATTTAGAAAAATGCCAGCAAAGGAGGAATATTTTATTTTAGCTGCCTTAGAGCTGTAATGGGTCTGTACTAGGATATGCATGTGGAAATAAATTATGCACAAGGTAAATTTTGTTATACAGTACCCATAATATTAATTAAGCTGTAATTTTACCAACAAAGCTTTAATTTAACAAATAAACAGGAATCATCTGTACTGTTCTTGGAAATATACAACTTTGGGGCTGTAATAAAACATTCAGGAGCACCTGCAATTAATTTTAAAGCAAATAGTGTGACTAGCAACTTTAAAGGGTAATTGTAATTTATAATTTATTTATTTGACTTACACTGGATATAATTACAGTTATAATGCATTATTATTTTCATACAAATGTTAGATCTATCTAGTTTACATTTAAAGTGGGCAGATTGGTGTAATAATAGCATATATATTTTCTACTCTTAACAACAGCATGCAAAGTAATAGATACAGATGGACCATTGTCAGCCAGAGCAGTTCCGAAGACACTTTAGCTTACATTAAAATAGATGCGTGTGTTTTCCCTTTATCAAGACATTTATGCTGTGTTCAGAAGTTCCACGAATGCCACATTTACATAGTAAATCTCCTAAACTATTGGTATGACTGGGTGATATTTGTATTGGAGCATCACGTCTTACAATTTCGCTGGAAATGTTAGAAGTAGGTGATTGTGGCTGTCCTGGTTGCCATTTTTTAAAGAAAATTTTCAAGACCATTACACTTTTCAAATTCTATTTATGATTTTTATTTGTATTTTTGTGTAGAGAAATAGAACTAAGAGAAATACCGGTGCAGAGAAAAGGAAGCAATTATATGGGCCTGTTTTGTTTGTGGCTAACAGAATGCTGAAGTGGCAGATTTGCAAATTCGTAAGCGAGAAAAGCTTAGTGTTCATCTTTATCAGCCAAAGTGGTTTCTTGTTAGCTGAGCAGCAAGCTAGAAAGCGACCGATTTTGACAACATAATTTACATCTTTGTATAAAACTATTGCTGGCAGCCGAACTAATTTGCGCTGGATTAGGTTGTTTGTCTCTGCTGCTGACTAACCATGCAATCTATCAGGGACCGTTTTCAAATATCACTTTTCAACTGTGCCCTTGAGAGGAGGAATTGATCGGGAATATACAGAGCAAAATTACTCCAATAACTTTATAGAAAAAACAATTACTGAATCATACAGATGTGAATAATTCTGAAAAGCTGAAATAAATGTAATGAATTTAGCTCTGTGTCTATCTTTAACGTACACACCCAATGTATTAACATAAAACACACTTTCGTTTTTTATTTTCCTGTTACTTTGAACCTGAAGGAAGCTTTGCAGTGCATGTATAGATACTTAGGTATACCAGCCTTCTGAAATACAGTCCGATTTGTGCTTGTGAGATTACCTTTTCTCTTTTCTTTCAACCACACTTTGCATTTCCTTCCCATAGAAGGCATAGGAACGTTTTCTGTTGTGCAAGTGCAGAATAACTTTTCCAAGTTTGCCAGCAAAATTGTTAGTTTGGGTTTGATGATATATAACAGAAAGAAGTGCTACCAACGTAACTCCATGCATGCTTTATCATATAATCTACATACAAACATTCCACTGATTTTATAACGGGGAAAAGTTATAATTTTTTTTATGAAAGTGGCAGTGTTTTCTTCCTCTCCTCTAAGATTGTGGATGATAGAATAATATAAGGGAGGAAAAACTGGTTTTGCAACTGATAACCAATACTTGGTCGTTTATAAGATGCTCTAGATTAGCTAGCAAACAAAAAACCATTAAGCACCTATTATTTTAAAGCAGTGGGTACATTTTTCATCACATTTCTCTGATGAATTTTCACTTGTGCATCCTGCTGGAGGTAATTAATTGCTTTCAGTTCAGAGGAGTAATAATGCAATAAATTATGCTGGTATTTCTTGTCAGGGAAGAATCATATTGCTGCTTCCTTACTAAAGCAGGACTAATAATAATCTAGCTGGAGTCACAGACTCCAGAAAGTGCCTGTACCATTAAAATCTATGTAAGGAATCAGAAGACTAACTACTCCCTAGAATTACATTAAAACTCTGATTCTTCTATGTAAAAATGTCCTCTTGTGATGACAGCGCCAGAAATGGGAGCCTGACGCTGTCTTCATGTGTATTACTTTTTTTTTTGACCTTGGGCATGTTACTTAACCTGCCTGTGCTTCCGTTCCCTGTCTGTGAAGTAAGGAGGATGGTACTGGCATTCACATTGACCTTGAGGCTTTACTACCTGAACATTTAAGTTGCTTGATAATGTAAGGAATGGGAATCCAGGTAAATTTACTGTTTCATGATTATCGATGAGTACATCTGCTAACATTATTTCTCTGGATTGCAGTACTAAAGAGAGAATTATTTTAGGTAACAATGTCATATCAAACTAGTTACTCAAAATGAAACCTAAGTTAAATAATACTTTTGTTTTGGGTTGTGTTTTGTTTGAGGAAGAATGGAGAAGTGCATTAATGCCTAGCGAAAGGATGTTCCAAATGACAGTTAGCGCAGAGCTGCTGTGCAGTGACCAATGCTTAATGGTAATAATGCCTTATTCTCATTAAAGTAGCTTGCAGCCATACTGCAGTTTCCAGGTTTGCATCCTGAGTGGGCAGGTAATACAGAGCATTGAGTGATGTGGCATCTCTCAGAAAGCAGCCTGGATGTGACTGCTGAGACACGATCATGCTTGGGAATAATCTCCATTCTGAAGGTGCAGACAACTCTAAGGTTGGTAAACCAAGCATTTACAAGTAAAGAAACATTAAACTTGCATCCCTGTAAATGAAACATGTAGTACATTTTTTTAAAACAACTTTTTCAAGTTTTCTGCCTTATTGGAAGTCTTGCCTGTGGTTTAGCCAGAGCTCTGTCATCCTGACTTTGCAGCCACAGCTGCAAACACATATATGGGTAACTAAGTGCTCTCCTTCTTTTTAAAAGAAAATGGGAGATAAAGCAGCATGCAGTGATGCAATCTTATTATCAGTGTTGGAGTCTGTGTAATGGATGTATCACTGGAGGGACTGTAATGACGGCATGCATGACTTGTCATCCTTCATGCTGGGTAGGTGCAGGAAAAAGATCAAAAGGGGACATGTACTACCAGTCAATTCACAGGTATTTGTTAACAGCAGACAAAAACTTGGGAACCCTTCTGTCAGAATCTGGAATGGAGTTTAATGTAGTAGACATGGTGAAGCAGAAAGCTTTTCTTTCTACCTTTGCAGTTCACCTCTCTACCTTCCTGCATCTAACCATTCCTCACCATTCCCACTGCCTGGGTTCTTACTGAAGTCATCCTGGTTCCCACCTCTGTGTCAGGTTAGTTTCTATTGCATCCTGGCTTTCTCTTCATTGGCTTACAACTGAATAATTTCTTGGTTTCTTTACTTGATTAATCCTGTTCTTATTACTGGTTCCTTACTCAAGCTTCCTGAAAGGTCGCTGCTTGGTCTGAGCAAGGGGAGCAGAGCTTTGTTGTCAGAGAAGACTGAGTTTGGGAAGTTAATTGTGGACAGTTTTTAGATTTCAATAGAGTACGGGTGAGTATTTTATAATTTCTTCTAGAGGCTTTGATTTGATGAGACTTTAACAAGGACAGCAAGCATGCTAAGCAATGTTGTGAAGTTTTAAAAAATACTCACAAATACTGATGAAATTCAATGTCCTTATTTAAACTTACTTGGACAAATTTTAGGAGTTCAGAAGTAATGCCTTAAACTCTTTGACAGATTGACTGGCTGATGGATGATCTCTCTGAGCTGTCCTTCTTTCAGGAATTCTGTTCTCTGTTTTACAGATTGATCATCACAGCATCTGGTAATTGGGCATCTGAATACTTGAAAGTGTGTTATTTCAGTTTTAGCGAATACAGCTAAGGTGGATACTTTTTTATGTCATTGTGAGTAGCTTGCAAGTGTCATACTTTTAAAATTGGAAGATACAATATGGATGAAAACTTTGTGTTACTTTCTTAGGGGTTAAGGTGCCTGGTATTTTATGACTACTGTGGGAGAAAAGTGATTTAAAAAAAATCTTTTCCATAATGTTGTTCCCAGGTTATTTTTGGTTAGCAGCTTGCTGAATTTTTGACTTTGTGCATCTGGCTTTTTTCCCTACCTTTCAGTTCTGCCTGAAGGGTTTGTGTTGGAGGGAAGGAATGGAGAAGAAGGCTCGTGAGCTTCATTTGGAGTTAGAGGGGATTTTTTTTTTTTTGTTCCTGTTCAGTCAATGTAGTGCTCATGTAAAAAAATTACTTCGCTTGTGAGCAACCTGACCAGAGGTATTGAGAAGTAATTGCCACATTTGGCATTCAGCTCTGCCAATACTTTAGTGTTGGCCAAAGCGTACTCCAATATGTTCCAGTTTGAGGCCTTTTTTTGCCAAGAATTACCAGATAAGCTGAACGATTACCCAAGGAGTGGTAGTCTTATAAGGAAACCTGAGTGATAGGAAGAGATCTGGCTTTTCATTGTCCCTTTTGACCTAAGCAGGGTTTCAGCTTGACCTTCTAAGGTTACAGAAGCTTTTGTACTAAAACACTCCTTTCACTTATATTGAATCTACTGTTGTGTGCAGAAGTGATAGCTGGTTGAATGGGATTCTTAGGAGTTGAGAGGCACAGCCCTGTGGTCCTTTGAGGGTTTTTGTTTGCCTGTCTTTTTGGGTTTGGGGTTTTTTTTGGGGGGTGGTGGTGTTCTTCAGTACCAGTGATGCTTGTATTTGCTTGAATTTATACAGCTAATATCCTGTTTGATTGTGAACTGAGTGGGATGTTATGAATAAAAAAACCCCAACCTTGTAGTGTTTTTTTTCTGTGCATGATTGCTGCACTATGTGTATTGTCTCTGCCATTTTCCCATGCAAAATTCAACTCCTGTTTTTCTCACCAAACTATTGCCTACTGTTTTGTGGTTTGTTTTTTTTTTTTTTTTTAACAATAGGAACATGCAAGATGAACGCCTTCAGAACTAACAACGTAAGTTTTCAGCTTCTGTGGAGAATGCCATGTTTCCTATGCCAGTTTTCCATGAGGAAGTCATCTTTGAGGGAAGGGAGCCCAGAGAAAAATATTTCCCCCTTTTTCTGACATGAAAGTGGGAGAAGTTAACAGCTACAGTGAGATTCCTACATTGGGTATTGGCAATCTACAGCAAATGCCCAGTCCTTCTGTGTTTTCCTTCACTCTTCTCTCTCTTGTTAAAGGAAATACCACTTTGAAATGGAACACAGAGTCCTGAAGAAGATATTCCCCATACTTGCCAAGATTTTTTCCCTCTACCAACCCAGAGCTCCATGTGGATCCTTGAGTGAAACCCCTTCCTTCCTTCTGCTGTACTACATCTTCATGGACACTGTACTGTGTTAGGTTCAGCAAAGAGGCTGGAGCAGCACAACTTTACTCCTATTGCAGGCCAGTCTTCAAATTTCATCATGTGCTTTTGAGTTTAGAAATCCCTTCTTTCCCCCTTTTTCATCCTCATTTACTGCTCTCTAGCTATGGTTGTATCAGTACTTTTTTATGACTTATGAGAGTAATTTGGAATTTTGTGGTGAGGGGGGTCTGCAGTCAAAATAGTCAATTTGCTTTGTTTCCCACTTTCAGAGAAGGGCTTTAGTTGACAGCTCTTCTGCTTAGCAACTTCCCCCACCCCAGTTACTGGAAAAAAAATATCTTTTAGATCCTTAGGTCTCAACCTAACACTGGTAGAGCATAGCATCAACCTTTCTGGTGTCAAACTGTTCCCTGCTCTTGAGGGAGGGAGCTCCTCTTGAGCTGCTATGTGGCACTAGAGAGCTGATGGCAATAGACATAAAGTGTCACAAAAGTGCTATCACTTGACTGTCTCTGTTATAGGATTGATGGCATTTTTAAAGGTAGGTAAGACTGTATGCAGCTGTTCCACTTCTTTGTATGGTGCAAAGCTTTCCCCTTTCACTACGTCCAAATTGAGCAGCTGTTAGTAATTTTAACTTTGGAGATAATTGTAGCTCTTCTTTCAAAGTGGTGACGAGGTGTGGATTTTGAAAAAGTTAGTTTTCCCATTCCATACCAGAGAAAAAGGCAGCAAATATTTATACCAGTCTTTCTGGGAGCTCTAGCAGGTGTAAGAGGGCCTTTAGGAAATGCATTGGTAAGAAGGTCTCATCTAAACCAAATAATTTTGAAACCCCAGATCATTGGCAAGTAAAATACTCTAGTTACGTACTATAAAAAAAGGCTGTTGTCTAGACTGCTTTGTGTGCTCAAAGGGGCACTGCTAGCTTGGTTTCTCTTCCTCCTGTCTGTAGCGTACTCTTCACCTGACAACTGATCCAGGATATCAGCCAGTTTTACTGCTGTTTGATAGACTTCTGCTGCAGTATTGTTGAACAGGGGGGAAAAAAAAGGTTAGTTAGCAGTTATTTAGGCTTGTGAGTTCACTCTGGACATGCAATTTGTATTTATTCAGTGCCTAAATCACATGTTTTGAGGCAGGGTGCAAAAAGTCATTCATCATGGGATGGCGTGTTCTGGGTTTGTAGTACAGACAGTGCAAAAAGAGAGAACTTTTTTCCAAGTAGATTTGAAAGCTCGTGATCTGGCCAACTACGAAATTCTGTGACATGTCAACCAGAACGGGTTCCTCTGTGAAGAGCACTAACTCACCTGTCTTCAGTTCGTAGGTCTAAATTCTCTTCTAGCTGCTAGCGAGGCTTCTTGCTAATTATAAAATGAGTCAGGAAAGAATGTGGAGAGGAGACTTCAGTTGTACTCTTACCTTTGACAGAATATGGTTGCCCTTACTTTATTGATTGATGTCAGATGATTTAGCAAGCCTGGCATTTTAGCAAGCCTAGGTATTGAGTTAATTAATGTAATGGTAGGAATCTTGCAAGTTGCTTTTTTACCATTTTCATAAAATTCCAACCTTTTTGCTTGTATGCATTGCTTTTTTAATTCATGATAAAGTTTTGAACAATGAGATCTGAATTACCTTACTCTGTAGAAAATCTGCTGCCTTTCTGATACAGCCTTTTAGCCTCCTAAAAACATTACCTCATCCTCTAAGTCCTACTTTGCCAGAGTGAGCAAAAAGATCCTTTTTTCCAGCAAATAAATCTATTCTGTGACTGCTCATTTTAAGACTTAGGCTGAGCATTTTCCCTGGAGTATGGAGCACACTGAATGGAGAAATCTTCCCAAGTTGCCAAAGCTTTTGTTTTGTGAACATGATAAAATTAGACACTGCTTCATGTGAGAAGTCTGTCACTCCCTTTCCTCTCCCGCAGTCTTACTCTAGTTCCATATTAAGCTTCAAACCCAATGTAGTTGTGAAAGTCAGGCAGGTGTGCAGTTAGCAAAGCTGAGGTTTAACATCTGTGGGAAAAATCTAGGTAAAGATCCCATAATCAGTTTGAAAAATGTCATGGTTTGATGGATATTCATGGTGAATACGCAAACTCCAAGCTTTCTTGGTGTCTTCTACACTGCAGACTGCATGGAACTTGTGTGATCCCGAGCTGCCGGGAACCCTGCTAAAGTCTCCTGTGGATAAAGTGAAGGATGGTACTTCACACTGGTGAAACGACATCCATCCACAATGCTCTTGTGCTTGATGCACAAGACCAAAGATGGACAAGATCAAAAGACTCCTGGGTCTTTTTCCTTTCTTTATCAGCCACCTTTGGTTTTCCTCGTGATGAGGACTTCTTAGAGATGCTCTTTTTCCATGGTGCTGGAGGGGTTGACTAGAACTGATCTCATTTGGCCAGTGTGGTTAGCCAAGGGCTTGCTGTTGCTAGCCAGCTCAGTCTCAACACTGGCCTTACTGAAGGCTCTTTAATTTGTCAGGCTGGCGTCTCCAATGGCATCAGTCAGGATCCCTTTGCTAGGCTGGTTGTTGCTAATTCTCCGCTAGCAAGTGTATCAAAATCTTATTCTAATAAAGAAGGTTCTTTAATGTTGTTGTTTATGCAGACAAATAGTTAAAATTTCACATCTAAAAGATTAAATATTGTAATCGCATAATTAGAAAAAATGTTACATGATTTAACATAGCATTTTTCTATTTATGTAAGTGACAACTAATGGTTTCTTTTTTCTCCTAGCTTTAGGAAAGATTCTTCAACTTCGTAATTTTAAAACATTTTCTCCTACACATGCCATTGTTCTTTTTAATAGGATCTGCCAGAACAACTCTGAGCAAAAGCTCTGCATTTTCACATTATTATCTCATTGTCTATCCCTAGTGTTATAGCCTTACTGTGACTTCCTAACTAATCAGCTATTTCAACTTTCATTCCATAAGCTTTATGTCTGAGTGTAATTAAATGAGCATTAAGTCCTTTTTTTACTAGCAAAGCCTGAAAGTTCTGATATTACAGTAATAAGTGTGAAGTGAATTTTGAATGGCATTTATATCCTTTCATGGGCTCTAAATGTTTGATTTGCATAACTAGTTAAAATGATATCAGAGCAGCATATTGATTTAATTCCATCTCAGAAAACTGTTAATTAATAATGATAATAAATGTGTCAGTCCTTTATTATCTGCTTTGAATTGGTGATGATGTCTATATTAATACTACTTCAGTAATAGACCTCTGCTGGCTATTGTTGGCAAAGCTTTGACGGCTTGAATAACTAGCAATCAGAATTTATAAAATTTATTACAGATCAGATTTTAAAAGAATAGTCATTTTATCACATGTGTAATTTTATTAACACCTACTACTTAACATTTTATTTAAATAAATCACTAAGAACAGAAACTGGCAGGGCTTTTGAACAAAGAAGAGGTTTTAATTTCTTAAACTTTTTTTTGTCCTTGCAAGTTAGATATTAATGAGTGAACACACTCCCTTTATGTAAAAGAGGTAAGTGAAGAACTATATACATTTCAGTTTTCCCTAACACTTCAACAGGAATATCTTAAAAATATCCTAAATATACGTAGGGGTATTTTGTGGGAAAGAGATGCTTGGTCAGTAAAGGTTTTCTTTTTATTGTTGTTATTTTGCGATATGTTGCGTCTAATTTTGTTGTGATATGTGTTACTTTGACTCCTTCTTATTTCAGAATGAAATCAGATTATCCCCCATTCATTTTTTGCTGTCACTGTTTAGTGTTAAAACAGAATTGGCTTAAGGTCTTACTTTCCTTCTTCCCATTTGGAGACTGGCAAAAGAGTCTATGTGTGCTATGTAAGACTGGATTTTGGCTCCTTTTTCAACAAGGACCACTAACTGTCCTAACATTTAGCACTACACTACTGTACAGAACTGCATTACAAGTGACTAGAAAGGAAAGCGCTCAGCTTTTGGCAGCAGATAATATTCTGTACATTCTTTTTTAGATAAGGAAATATTTAGGAAGTTGACTTTGGAGGCATTGGATTTGGTTTGCATGGACCCTTAACATGTGTCTTGAATGAACTTTTTAAAAAAAAGGTCTCTTCTCTTTTAATGTTGATTAATTTTCCTGCAGCTGAATCCTTGGGCACTTGAATTTTTATATATGTGTTAGTTTGTACTAAAAACTATCTAATCTGAAAGGATTGGGACTAAAAACTAGAGAAGCAGTTCATCTGCCAATAAAACTTAATGTTAGCAAGTACCCAATTAAAGACTTGCCTGCCAAATTTAATACTGTGATTGCGATTTTAATCGCAAAAATTAAATTTTTGTGTATCTGAAATGTTTGATTTCTTACAATGCTTTTGAAAAATTGAGGGTTAATGATCTTTTCAGGACAGAAAAGTAGGGAGTGACAAAATACTGCCATACTTCTACTTTTCCAAGCACAACACTTTTTTAAGTTATCTTTACGCAGTGTTGTGTGGACACTGGCAAACTCGCTCTGATGTGATCAGACACCGTATGAAAATGGTTACGTAGCACCAAACCTGAGCTTAAAAATTCTGTTGAGAGGAAGTTAAAAGTACGGTAAGGAAAACCAAACCTGGATGTTGCAAGTAACATCAAATTTCTGGAGTCTTCTGTTTTTGTTTGCACAACCATGATGATAGCTGTGACAACAAAACTATCTTTTTTTTGTTTCCTTACAGTGATAGCATATGGCTATCAGAAGATGCATATAGAAAAGGAGGGGGTTTTATATTTAAATTTTGAATTTAAGCAGTGAAATTCTTTGTGTTTCTAGGAAAACACTACTGGAAGTGCATTGCTTTCTTACAATTCTTGCTTACCAGTTGAGCTATGTTAGAAAAGTGTCGATCTGATTTTACACAATGGTAGAAAACCCAACTTAATCAGACTTCAGATATGGTGTTTAACCAGCACTGTAAGGCATGGTGATGACTCAAATGAAAATACTTGAATCTCTCTTTAAAAGGGTGGGCAGGGAAGCATGATTTGAATGGTGAGTGCTCTAAGTTCCTACTAATAAATGCAGATTTTAGAAAAGATCCACCGGTCTCCTACACTGTGTTTCAAAATATTGAGATCCAAATTTATCCCCATGCCAGTGTTGACAGATGGTGAGTACATCTTGCTTGGATGTCTTGCTCTCCCTCTGAAGAAGTTCTGATCTGTTCTTTGGTGCTCCAGGAAGGAGATACCCTATGTCCACCTTTGTCAGGTCACATTCACCCCGATCCCACTGCTGGTTTAAAGTTTCTCGCTCCCCAAAGAATGGGAATTTGGTCCACTTCCTCTAAGTGCTTTGGCCACCTGGTTTTCATGGGGTTGATAATTTAATTCCTTTTCTGAAAGCCTTGCTCAAAAGTTTGGTAGCCTTTGAAGCTGGGAGAGAGACAGTGTGGAAGTCTAAGAATAGAGGCAAAATGTTATGTTTCCTTTGTCAGAGGGTTGCCCTTTTATGTATTTTCCTATGTTCCTGACAAGATGATGTATTTTGAGATGAATAGCCATCAGTTACATTTAAAAATGCCTTTTCTCTTTCTGTAGTGCTTTTATAAATGACAGTGATCTTAAGCAGTATAACTGGGTCTCCATATGCTCTTTATAGAAATTATAACTAATTTTACAGAATTCGTCTTTGCTATATTTATTTGAAGTAATGTTAAGCAGAGACCACTGCAGCAGCCTGTTATAATGAGACACAGAATGTTATTGGCAATTGAAACTTCATAAAGCTAATAGAGGGGGTTTAACTATCCATGCTGGAGTTTATCCAGAACTTCGGAGTTAAAATCCCTTCTGGTTTTTTGGTGGTGTTTTGTGGTTTTCTTTGTTTTGTTTTGTTTTTTTAATGCCAGTATTAGACACTTTAATAGCTACAAGCATCAAGAATCTTGATTTATTGAATTATGTTTTGGGTTGTTCTTTTTTTCCTCACTAAATTTTAACAACCACATTCACACTGTTGATCCAGACCAGGTGAGGAGGCACAGCTAGACAGTGCCTTTCCCAGTAAAATGTTTTTACCCCCCCTTAAAAAAAAAACCCGCCAAAAACCCCCCCCCCCCCCAAGTCATCGTCCAGCCCCCCCTGATTTTATGTGCGCATTGAAATATATTTATGGTTTTCTCCACTGGCATAAATCAGATGTAGGTGACAATATATCCAAATAACCTCTTTGATGCATGGTTTTTGTTAATAATTATGTGCTGCTAATAATTAACAGGTGTGTGAAAAAATGAATTAGTAATGAGAAGAGAGTTTGTAAGCCGTCTGTTATCATCCCTTGACAAATGCAAGCAAGGGCATAAGCTGAATACAAAGGCCCTTGATTATAGTTTAATGGGATTTGATAAGTTAACCCCTTTTGTCATATAATGATGCTGAGCTTTTATTGTGGGAAGCTTGCTGTCTGATAGTAAGAACATCTTTTTTTTTTTAACTCGGCCTTCTTAAAAAGAAAATAGTGAAATATACAGAGTATCTGGGATTTAAGATTTCAAATTCTGTTGTTGAAGTGACTTGGGAAGTTTTGAAAATTCTGTGCGGTAATCATTAGTGGTTACTGAAACAGAAGCTTTTATGCATATGCACTCCTCCTCAAATTATGGGAGCAAGTGGATCCATAAACTGTCTTAGATATTCCCTGTATTTCAGTCCTTCAGACAATGAACCCTTGCAACCATCTGCAGAAGAGACTGTTGTGCAAGGGAAGCACAAGGTTTCACAAGTGGCAACTTTGGTCTCTTAAGCATGGGAACCATGACAGAAAATGCGACCTTGATTCTGGTGTGGCCTCCTAAAAATGCTTGGAAAATTCTTGGTTTCGAGAGCTGGGGGCCTGGTTTAACAGTATGCTTCTAACCAGTTGCTGCTTGTGGATAAAGTTAACAGACAAAAATGCAAGTTGAATAATTTCAGATTTTTCTCTGAAAAGAAAAAAGCTCATTCCTTTTTCCCTGGATAATTTTTTCAAACCTTTGTATTGTTTTGACTTGTCTGGTACTTGTTTTTTTTAATGATTAGTTTGTGATACTTTAGTCTACTGTTTTTCTAAGGTACTTTTCCTTCTGTTCTGTTGGTTTTGGTTTCAAAAAGCCCCTTTGTCTTTAAATATGTGGTATATGTGTGTAAATAACCATTTGACCTCAGAACTTGAAATTAAGATACTAAATTTATGATGGAAGAATATCTGAAAAACATTATACTATGCTCATGACAGTTGGCTTGCTTGAAGAATGTAATATACTTGACCTGAAAAGAGATCTGGAGCTGCAAAGCTGGATGGCTGCAGGCACTTCTATCAGTATTTAAAATGTGTTCACTTTTGTGTTGAGAGACAATCAAAAAAAGCTACTGTGTTGTTGCTGCTATTCCTATATCGTCGTCTTTGCTGGCAATAATAGATCTGTAAAACATTGGGGATGTCATTTACAATGAGGAAGAAAAGCACAGAGGGTTTATGAAACTGGGACTTGCATATTTCAAGAGAACTAAAGTCTGCCAAACTTAGTTTGGGGCTGTTGGTTTTGAGACATGGTTTTGGGAGAGAGCTGTCAGTTTTCTGTGCACTAACTTTGTGTTGAGTCAACAGCACCTTTCAGAAGAGTCTGGAGAAAAAGGTCTTGTATTCCTAAATTCTTCCAAAGAAAGCTGCACTTGAAAATTCTCAAACGCTGATGAAATTTTCAATGTTTCACTGGCAGATTCTCCTGTTGCCTTTGTAACCTCTCTAGCAGAAGTTCACCTGTGATGTGAAATACAGATATTAATGTTTTCTGATCAGTGCTCGTTCATGGCGTGTCAGTCAAGGGAATATTACTGTTTTATTCTCAAGATGGTGTGCTGCCTATTTAGGTCCTAGTGGATATCAGACAGGATCAACACAGTACCTGAAATCAGTGACTGCAGTGCTTGAAGAACTGAGCTGGTACTTACCCTGCATGAACTCTTCTGAAGCGTGGAGAGCCTTGCTAGTGAGTGAAGCTCACAGGTCTAGCACCAACCCATCCTGACTCAAAGACAGTCTTGTGGATCTTCATGTAACACGGAAGTTGTGTTCTGTAATATACTGTGTTAGCATTCCACTTTTTTTGGAATAGATAATTTTTCTGAAAAGTAAGTGTTCTTAAATACTCTGGAAACTTCTGACGTTTTCTCCTTTGTTACGTGAAGGCTGGATCTGACTCTTGCTACCAGCAGCATTTGCAATTTGGCTTTTGTACATTCATGTTAGTTAACAGAAGGGCGTTCCAAGCTGCATGTTTGTGCATGTTTGTCATCTTTGTTCCTTTTTTGGAGTACAGTTTTCTGTGATCCTTTTGGGGAAGAGGAATCTGCCTAACTCATTTGCTTCCCAGAACTGAGAGACATAACATTACACAAGACTGCATTGCAGTGTGGCGCTGCTGGAAACAGTCACTTTGTCTTTTTTCAGTCGAGTGGCATGATCTCCAGCAAGTGCTAAACATTCTTACTGACCTTTAGCAGGGCCTGCAAGACCACACTGCCCATTGGGAAATTCAGTCGGTCTCCATAGTGGCTTGGTGCATAGACTGAGCCTTAGTTTTGTGCATCGATCTACAAGTTAGGTTGCTTTGGTTTCAGCAAGGTGACAGTTACTGTTGGCTGGTCTGTGAGGTGATTGTGTGTTACAATTTTTAAATTGCAGTTAGTTGAGAAAGTGTGTGTTGCTAATCTCTTTGGATCACCCTGAATGCTCTTTGAGAGGTCCCCATCTAGGTAATGAACCAAACCTGCTCAAACCTACTTGAGATCAGTACCAAAGCAAATGCTCACAGTTGCAATTTGCTGTGTTTGTGTAATATACGCTGTGAATGGCTGCTCTTCAGCCTTTTATTACCACTTCTTTTGCATAGTGAACTAAAATATCCTTCTCTTTATCTTCAATTCTTCATCTCCCTTTTTTATAAGCAACTTCCCGAAGGGGAGCCTTGCATTTGTTAACTAGTGTTCAGCGACTGGTGTGTCAGCTCAGCTGTGCAACATGCCAACACTAACTGCTCCTAAATAACATCTATTTGCATAGTGCATTGAGAGCTGTGAACTCTCCTCTCATTAAGCATGTGAGAACTCTCGCTCAACCAGAAACGCTAAAAATTGAGCTGTGCTCCTGTGGGGTTTCTCTACTGTGAGCCCTTCCAGTGTGTTACACCACTGTGGCACTTGCTGGGGTGACTGTTGTAATAACGTTGCAGTGAAGGAAAGGAATAATCTAAAGGGATCACATGCTTTGGCTTCCCGTTTAAACTGTTTCATATGCTCTCCCCCCTTCCTCTGTCCCCTTACACATTTCTCGATGTGGGAACTTCACGGTTTTGGTGCTATTTCCACAATAATCAGTTAATGGTGGAGTAAGGAGGAAATGAATAATCTATTGAAAACACCTCATTGTCAAATTCAGCGCTCTTGAACTTCAGTTTTGCAGTTCTTTGTGTGAAATTATGTAGCGATGTCCAGCAATATTTTATTGCAAGTTATGTTTTGTAATACTTGAGCAATATATAACTGTGATCAATGTTGTGACCTCAGGGAAATTGCTTATATAATTACAGAAAGTTTACAGTAGTAAGACAAGGAATGGGGGAAAATATATCACTGTAAAATATAAATATGTTTAAATTACATTTAGGATTTGGAATAGTTCCTTGCTTGTGTTTTACAGAGTAATCTGTGATTTAAATCAGGTTTAGTTGTGGGTTTTTTTTCTAAATTGGGTATTATAAATCAAGAGTAGTTGCTGCATATAGCACACAAGAGGATTTCTTATACATTTTAATGTTGCATAAGTAAGAAATACCAGTAGTTCAGCAGTAAAATTGCAAATGTAAGCAAAAGTGAAGATTTTTCTAAATTTAACTAGGTTGCATTTGTTTAGTAAACTCCAGCTATAATTTACTGTTTTATTGCATTTGCTGTTGAGAACTTGCTAGCTTTAAAAAGCGGGGGCAGGAGTAAAGGAAGCAGCTCTGTTGTAATTGCTCTGGAACTGAGGGGAGTAGATAGAAGAGGGGAAAATACTAAACAGTCTGCATACAATAAGTTAAAGTAGAGAAAATAAATCTTGCCAAGATAATATGCTTCTGGAGAAGTGTTTGTTTGAGACTGGGGAACTTTTAGCTGTGTGCATTCTATATTTGTGGGATAGCACAATTCCTAATAAAAACATCAAGCTCAAGATGTTGCAGTTATGCCCTCTTAAGACTTTGGAGGCATGAAAGATAAGAGGCAGCTTTTCTTATTAGTGAGTTTCAGTATGTAAAACCCAGAAATTCAGGTAGTTATCTTTAAAACACAATAAACACATTTGTTTTGTAAGTAAGGAGGTTTAAAACTTGATTCGAATTTGCTCTGTAATTCTGTGTATGCATTCTTTATCTCTGGCTAGATTTCTATATGTCTCGGTCCGTTAATATAAAACCTGGCTTAGTTTAACTGTGGTTTGAAAGAAGTGAACGCTGGGATTGGGCTGGATGATGTTGATTAATAGGTGTGCGAGGGTGAAAGACTCCAGGGCCAAGCAGTAGGTCCATCTTGGTGGCATCTGATGTTGATTGGCTTTGTCCTGCGCGGCTGCGCTGGAAGAGCG
>NW_009260182.1:4822872-4828137 GCF_000687185.1 Egretta garzetta | reverse complement strand
CGGACATTAAGATTAAGTGATGCTGTCGTGTTGAGGAGCGCTGCACTGCATCATTCTGGGAAGAGACAGCTGTGGTGGTTAATCCTTCATCACCAAGGGAGCGCTGCCAGCAGAAAGATATACAGCCAAAGATAACCCTCCATAACTTGTGCTAAAGATCAGAAAACTTTGAATTCACATCCATCTGCTTAGTCTGGGGTGAAGATGAAAGATAGGCAGAATAGGAAATAAAAAAAACTCCAGTGGGATTAATTTTAGACACACTATGCAGCACACGGTGAAAAGGCAGGAACTAAATTTTTGCATGTATCTTAAAAGAACTGGATCATTCAGAATCCAGAAATTTAATTTTATTTCAATTGCTGTAATGTTCATGCTCACGATTCTCATTTAGTATGTACACCACATCTTCCCTGGAAGTGGTTCAAGGGTGCCGGTGTTCATAGTGTAAGGTTTCAAAAAGACAAGTGTCTGTTAATGCTGCGCTCCTAACTAACCGATGCACCAGAATGGATGACAATGGAGCTTTTAGCATAATCTGTGGTACAGAACTCTGTTATTTACTTTTATACTTAGCAGGTCAATTCCAAATTATTATACATCAGATGAGAATATATTCTGTCTTGAATGGTTGTGAACAGAGGCAGCTATATTGTTATGCATAATTTATTCATACAAAGTGAGAACCATTACAAAGACTAGCTCAAGTTGTCATCTTTGGAAATTAATTGATATGAAAGAATAAGATAGCCAAGAGGAAAAAAACATACAAATGTATTGCCTTGGAGGGTATCTTCTAAGCAATAACCACATTAATAAAATACAGTTCAATGGCAGTAGTTAGTGATAATAATTTGAGACATTTATCCATTATTATGATGTAGACTGTTGTTTTAACTTGCGTTTCAAACCTTAAAGTAATACTTAAAAAAAAAAAAAAAAAGGGCTGTATTGAATAGGTGAGAAAAGGGGGCAACGCACTTTTTTGTTGCTAACATGGTGATGTTTATTGCTGTGAGGAAAATGGATTTTTTCTTTAATCAGACTGGTAGTTGGGTGGGGGTGGAAATAGGAAACCACCCTGTTACAGCCTTGGCGTGCAGAGGAGTGGAACGTCAGTGATGGGCAGGAGCCGCGCTCACCAAGCCGGGCGTTGGGTCTGCTTCTGCTTCAGCTGGTGTTTTGGCAGTGAGTGGTTCGGTGAACCTCATGTTGTCTATTTAACATCTGCATGCTATAGGTTGTCTATAGAAACTGAAATAGAAAGTATAAAGGCTTAGTTCTTGTTAATAAAGTCCTTTAATTAAATCTCTTCACAAAAATATAGGCACTTAGATTTGTTCTTCCAGCAATACAGGTTTCTCTTCTACCTGGGCATAGTGAAGCTGTAAGAAAGCCTTCTAGTCTTGGTGCCTAAATACTTACACCTGGGGCAGGCTGTCTGCCTTAACTCATGAAGAAATGGATTCTCAGTCAATGTCCATGGGAATTAGGCACCTAAATGCTTGAAAAGTCTGGCCTAGAAGGGTCAGTGTTCTTGCAGGTTGGTGTTTCATATGTTGCAGTTACTGCCATGCCACACTTTGTTCAGAGGCTGGGAATTGTTAGCGCTATTACAGTACTGACAAAGAACATGTTTTCATTTCGTTTTTTGAAAATCCTCCCCCTGCTCACCATGTTGGGTCCTTCTGTTCTGGAGTCCTGGATACTTCGGATAGAGTAACTGCATTTTATCAAATCCAAATTTTCCTTAGAGTTTGCTGGCTATAAAATATATTATGACTGTTCCTTAAACTATTAGGTATTGGTATCTTACAGTGTTAAGTGCGATACTTACTTGCACTTTGGTGGTGGATGAAGTATTTTAGCTGGGACCTTCTGAAGCCCTTTGAGATGAATGCTGTAGGTATAGGTGGTCTTGGATGAAGAAAATCCAGAATGAGAGCTGTAGTAAATCTGTTGATGTCTTCTCAAGTGTGTAACGAGATAGTGTTTTAGTTTCTGTTTTTTATTGAGCTTATTCACTTTCCTATAATCATAAAAATACCAATTAAAAGAGAAGAACGTTTCATTGTTTCTAGAGAAATAGTTTTAGTCGTATCAGCAAAGTGCCCCTCGAAGCCATCTGCACTTCTTGTCTCTCACGCTTGTGCTCTCAAATGTAGTAAATCTTGTTCCTTTTTTTTTTTTTTTATAGATATACTTGTATTAATCTTAACAATTGGTGTTTCTTGATAAATTCGTCCTACAGTTAAATCTTCGGTTATGACACCTCTCAGGTAAAGGTGTAATATATATTAATGTGTCATTGAATTTAATTAAAAATAATGAACCAATAAATACCAGCTGTTATCATATGGGACAAGTATTTCTAAGCAGGCTAAGTGTGTTAGTGAGTTAATTTAACATTTTGGCAAAAATCCTAATTACTTTAGTATCTGCATTACAGTATAATCTCAGAAATCAAAATGGCATTTTTGACTATTATAAGTGAAATGGAAAAACCTGACATTTGGATAGGTTTATGTATTGGGAGGAAGAATTATATGAGCCTGCAAATATGTGAAAAATGACCACTGCCTGTTCTTAATAACAAACTCTTCTGCGGATTCACCAAAGGAAGAATAAGAAATAATGCTCACATTGTAGCAGGAGGAATAGAGGCTGAATATAAGGAGAAATTTTCTCACAGTAAATACAGTTAAACATGGGAACAGGCAAAGGAGTGCAGCTTCTCGGAAGGGTTATTTTCTTTTTTTTTTAAATTTTGACTGCAAACTGCATAAACTTGATTATATCTACAAGTATGGGATGGGATCTTTGATTTTTTGAGGTCCATTTTTAGTCTTGTAATCCTCTGATTTTAAATTTGGTGATGGCTTAACATTGCCTTTTAAGAGTTCTAGCTGTTTAGAGGTTAATGAAAATGAACGATTTTTTGTGTACTCATATATTTGTCCAAATCCAAATGTTTAATAGAACAGAGGTTAAGTGAGCAAACTTTTTGTGATGAACACTAAAATGCCAACAATTAGAAAGGAATGGGTTAATACATTGACTAATGTTGTAGGTTTGTAAGAACTGGCCCTTCTCTTTGTTCTTTTTTATCATATACATTTATCATGTTCAACATGGCAACTGAAGCAAATAGCTATTTAAGTTGTAAAAAACGAATCATTGCAATTTCTTGAACTGTATGATATAACCAAGCCTAATAATATTATACAACAGAAGTTGTAAGCCTTGGGATATTTTGCCCCACTTTTACAGTAAATATATTTTTTTTAAAATGAGCCATGAGCATTTGCTTCTATCTGTGTGGACAACCAAAGAGCATTCAGATGTGTTTAATAAAGCTGTAATTTCCTGTCCAAAATGGTAAGGACCAATGGTGGGTGCATACCTTCTGCTGCTGCATAAACCCCAGTATATTTAGAAATGGTTGAAGTGATGGATTGTGTGAAGATTTGGGATGCAGGGTCTTTGACTTAGCTACTAAGCTTCTTAAGAAGTAAGAGAGAAAAAGAAGAGTTTGAGCTGTGGGAAGAATGTTCCATCCTCTCTGCAATGTAGACCAAGAGGTAAAAACTAATATGTATTTGTTGCATCAGCATATTTTCACCCTGCTGGACATTGCATGTTTACAGCTGGTTCCAATGCAGCTGTCAGGGTATAATTGATGAGCATCATCATTTAAAGTGTAAAAGAAAATGTCTTGCCATAGAGGGATGTGATAAAGTGCCATCTACCAGGCATTGTGGACATATGTGGTCACCATTTCCTTTTTCTCCTTCCTCTTTGCCTTTCTTTGCTGCCCTTGCCGGAATCTACAGAAGTCATCGGGAGCAGCTCAGCCCAGCCTCCAGCCTTCTAATATCACTTTGGTAGTTGTCAGATCATATGAAATGTCAAAATTCATGTGGCCTTCGTGAAGAGATATATTTAGTACAGCTGCTGCATACCTACGTAGTACCTCTGACATTGACATATTAGTTATGCTGTCTTTTGCAATCTGATATCTTTAAATTTGCCACCTTGTTAAGTTTTGATTAATGTGATTCCATTTCACTAAAGTAATTGGCTTGGCCTGTTGTAGAAAATAATCAGCCTTTCTACGGAACAAATGCTAGAACATGCTAATGAGGGAGTGAGTTCGTTAAATTGATGGTGTGGAGTGACAGTTATTAATGATTGTTATGATAAACAGACGAGTGCGAATTGGGATGAGTTGGGCAAAAGTGACAGTTTAAAAATAACGTATATTGGAAAGTACTAACGAAGTAATATACTGTTAGGAAAACAATCATGCAAGTTGTCAAGGAAAGAAGTGTAATTATACAGCTGCACGAGCTGCCTGGGAGGACAGGGACCTGGCTGATAATGGACACGTTTTTTGTTGGCAAGGGGAAAATATGTTATGGCAGAGAGGAGTACAGATTGATAAATTAATTGGCCTTTCTCATTGTTCCAAGAGCAAACTTGGCCAGCAATAGCCAAGCAGATTAGGTAAATAAATGAAGTGACCAGCTCTTCCTCTGCACCTGACCCATTCCCTGCCCTTTCTTTTTAATCCACCTGTGCACGAACTGCAAAGCCCAACTGCCTAGGGTGGCAGTGTTCACATTAATATAGCTTTCCTGGAAATACTTATAGCTTTTTTAAAATGAGATGCTTTGTATTATGGAGAGTTTTGTCTTAAGATGAAGGTTAATTATAATAAGCCATCATCCTTGTGCAAAGCAGTATGAAAGCAAGATGGAGAATGCAAGTGTGCTGATTTTTAGGCTGACCTCCCTCTTCTTTTAAAGTAAAATTTAGACAGAGCCATCCATCTGAAAGCTTGCAAGACAAAAAAGGAAGATAGTGATTGCTATTAGGGGTGTTTCGGAGGTAGAGGTATGGCGCTTCTTCTGCTTATTGTTGCGCAAGTTTGGTGCTAAATGGCTTGAGTTTGTTGGCTGTTGGAGAAAGACATTTGTATTTCTGAGACTGACAGCAGTGCCATGCATAATTCAGCTGTCAGATTGCCTATGTAGTTGACTCAGTGAAAGAGCAGAGGATAAATGTGGAATATTATCCTAATCAGTATAAGGAGGTACAAAGTAGGCAGGCCATTAAAAAAAAAAGAAAAAAGTAAAATGGGCATCAGAAAAATTCAGTATGGACAGTGAGACTCCAACTGCTTATGAAGGTTGGTATTAATAAGAATACTAGTGTTGTGGTTTAACCCAGCTGGCAACTAAGCCCCACACAGCTGCTCGCCCA
>NW_009260182.1:4772450-4822860 GCF_000687185.1 Egretta garzetta | reverse complement strand
AGAAGACTTCTGTTGAGATAAAGACAGGTTGATAGGGAAAGCAAGGGCCATGTGTGCATGCTAAGCAAACCAAGGAATTCCTTCACTGCTTCCCATGGGCAGGCAGGTGCTCATCTCCAGGAAAGCAGGGCTCCATCGCGCCTAACGGTGACTTGGGAAGACAAATGCCATCACTCTGAACGTCCCCCCCTTCCTCCTTCTTCCACCTGCTTACATGTTGAGCATGACATCATATGGTATGGAATAGCCCTTGGGCCAGTTGGGGTCAGTTGTCCTGGCTGTGCCCCCTCCCAGCTCCTTGTGCACCTGGCGGAGCAGGGGAAGCTGAAAAGTCCTTGACTGGTGTAAGCACTGCTCAGCAACAACCAAAACATCAGCATGTTATCAAGTCCTCTCTCACCAAATCCAAAAGACAGTGCCATACGTGCTACTAGGAAGAAAATTAACTCTATTCCAGCTGAAATCAGGACAACTAGGTAGCACACTGTGAATGACTTCCATCTCTGTACTAATGCAGAGGATGGTGGGGATACATTTGGGCAGGCCTGCAACTGAGAGGTCAGTGCTTTTCCACTTCTTTTACTTGCTTGTTTATACTGCCTTGCATTTAAATATTACCTTTTCTCCATGGAAATTACCATATTCTTCATAAAGATGGGGGAAGTGGTTTTGAAAAAGTTGGCTAAGAGAAAGCACTGTCATCACTGTCAAATTCCAGCTGCTCAGGACACACCAACAAATAGAAGATGAAGAAGAGTTTAGATTTTATATGACAGGCTACAGCCATATCAGCATAGAATGGAGCCTGTAAAATGCTTACTTAGCCATTTTCTAGATGTTTTACAGGATTCAGCTTGGTCTTGGTCTTGTATGGGCTCCAATAATCATGTTACCAATTCCTTGTGACAGCCCTCAGGAACATCATCTGTTCACTAATCTTGCTGTAAGTGCTAGTTTGTATATTAGATTTGTGAACACTGATTCACAAGATACAGTCATCTAACCAAAATGAGCAAGGATAATCATCCTCTTTATTTGATAATTAAGCCTAGTTTGTTATGAGTCAAATTCCATCAGTCCTTGGTTTTCACAATGTTTTCCTTGGTGTTAGTGAAAGGAAGAAAGAAGCAAATGTTTTGGTTTCTTATAACTTTTCCTAATACTTATAGGAACTTATAATTTTCCTAATAGCGTCATAGATTCAAAGTGTGTCAGGTGTAGCTTAAGAAACTGCTAATTAGTATCTTAATGCAATTTATTGTGTATAGATTCTATCATACTGAACTTCATTGTTCCATTCAGAACATGCAAATCAGTGACTAAAATGCCTTTTTTTAAAAACAAAAATGTACCAATTTCCAAATTTCTTTGTAACAGAGAAAAAACAGGCATCAAATTCCAAACCATACTGCACTTCTCTGGATGATGAAGTCTTGTTTTACTATTATATTACTTCTTGAATGGTTTTATGTATTAAACTGTTACCTGAGCCTTCGGTTTCAAATCAGATTGTAAGAAAGAGAAGCAGCCTTAAGAAAATCTTCATTTTAGCATTCACAATTTCACTTCTGGCTCTCAACAAACTCTGTTGTTTATACTTTGCTTCCATTGCCAAACCCTTGATTTAGGCTCTTAGTCTTGTCTAGTCCAGAGGGATAGTATTGCTTTTAGTTTCCCTGACTTTTAGGATGTGCCTGCATTGCCATTTCAGTCTGGATAAGGCTTGTGCTTTTGAAGCACCTCCTCTGCTCTTTCACAGTTATTGAATTGGGTTTTACTCTGCAGAGGATGGATTCTTTTCTAATGAAGTTGAACTGGAGGGTGTTCTTCAGAGGTGCAGCTCATGTGCTCGAGTTGCTGCTGAGCATTCAGTCTATGGAAGCAGGTTACATCAAATACATACTATAATCCTCCAAAATGCATTCAGTGTTGGACATCAGGTCCTTGGTGTCAAATATTTTACTCTGGAGGCCTGCTCCATTGGGACATTACTACTTGCTCATATAGATATAGTTAGTCTTGATAATACTCTAAAGTGAATCTTCATATGAGATTACTGTGCCTGTGTCTTTTTACTCAATCTACGGTTTGGGTCTACATTTTATTCCACTCTCTGCAACTGACCTCTCATAAGGCTGTAATGAAGTCATGGCACTACTGTAGCGACACAGCATTCCCCTATGATTAAACAGGAATGATAATTGCTTTCTTTAGGTAGAACACTTAAACTTCTATGCATTAACATTATGTAGCAAACTTAAGTGTGGTTGTAGGGAGCTGGCTCCTGAAGGGCAGTATATTGAATGTATTTTATAAACTAAGTTCACCAAAACATGAGCTCAGAAGGTCTTAATATACATCTCCACACAGATGAGAAATAATAATTTGCTAATTTAATCTGAACAGCTGTTTACAATTTTAATATTTACATAGTAAAGACGTTTTTAATTTCCAGGCATTTTTTTTTAGCTTTTTATAAATCTCTAAGGGGACAAGTTTTCTATATATTCTAATTTTAAAGTAAAATCTAAGTTTTCTACGTTACACTTATTTTAAATTCTGTTCTGATGCTGCATGCCATTCTCCTGGTCTTCTCTATGGGAAGACCACAGCAATATTAATCAGTAATACAAACAAAGATTCATAAGAGGTGCCTGCTGCTTTTTCAGACTCTCAGAGGTAGAAAAATCCCTACATTTTAGAAGGAGCTATCACCTTGGGTTTTTTGTAAGCTAGAAAGATTTTAATTTTGTATCTTTCAATCACTTTTGAGAAATCTGTGTGGTAGTCTTCTTGCAACCCTGACTTGGCTTTGAGACAGCATTAATAACAGCTTTTTCCTTAAGCTGAGGTATTGAAAGAAAAGAATCTGCAACTGATCTAAAAGTTGCAAAGAGAGAGGCATTTATTTTGTCCTTTTTCTGAACTGTATAGGTATAGAGAAACCTTATTTTTTGTTTGTTTGTCATGGTTATAAGAAGGATTTAGATAGTGAATGGGAGGTTGTTTTGAGTTGTAGAAGGCAATGTTAGGTGGCATATGGTTCACAAGGTGAATCAAGGCTGCGTCCAAACAATATCTATACATAATTTACATCAATATTAGCAGGAATCACACATCCTCAAAGAACAGCACATTACTACTATGCATGGATTTCTGCTTCTGACAGTAGCTTTGCTTTGTGAGTATAGACACCTATTGTACTAATTCTTTTAAGATAATTACCATGTACTTTGCTGAGGCTTTTCTTTTTCCCTTATGAGGAAATAAAGCATGTATTTTTAGGTTGTTACCCATGGAGACTGAGTGCCAGCGCACATGTTGTGTGACCTCCCCACCTAACTGTGGGACTAGTGAGTTAGTTCCTGCCCAGGGAGAGCTCATGGAGCTGGTGGAGGTGACCAGAACTCTCGGCTGTAGTGGGGCTGCAGTGTGACCCCATGCCATACTGAAGAGAGAATCAGCTCGAAGTGTGAAGTTTGGTGGTGTTGGAGAGAGGGAGCTCAAACCGCAAAGGAAGACCTGCTGCTCTGCAGACACCAGGCAGGTGCTGGGTGCGACTGTGTAGGAAAGCAGAAGTGATTAGTTCAGGTATTTGTAGAGTCACAGGGTAGGAGTGGACCTGCCAGGAGAGATAGCCTCAAAGGTAACTGCTGCAAAAAAACCCCCATTTTGCTTTCCTCAGGTGTATAGAGCGATGGTCATACTTCCAGTTCTCCTATATTCAACTTTCTAGATCCCTGAATATCTGCCTTAAGAGCAGCAAGCGGTAGCTATTAGATGAACTGACAAACAAGCCTTCATCAGGCTGGAGGAGAGGCTGCAACTGAGAGCTGGGATGGCTCTTGCAGCTTACCAACCTAAATTCTACCGAAATGGTCATCTCAGATGTGTTCTTGACCCACCTCCCCCTTCCCTCAAGACAATCCTGTCTGTGCCCACCTGGCATTTCAAAAAGAATGTGCTGGTTGGAAAATGATCACTTGCTCTTTCTAACTGTTCCTCTGACCCACTTTTATACTGTCTAAGCCAGAACTCCTCTGTTCTACAATGAAATCATTATTAAAATAATTAAAATTCCCTGCAATTAACTTAATTTTAAATGGTAATAAATACAAAAACAAAAGTCAACCATGCCTTGTAAAGTGACTGGTGACCAGTCAGTCATCCTTTGGTTGTTCAGGTGTGGTCTTCTTACTTTTATATACATAAATTGGGAGAGGAGTTTTGGGGAGATGCTACAATAAGAGTCTGACATGGGAGAAGTCACAGCTGGGCAAGAAGAGTTTTACTTCACCGTAGCGGCCCTCTCATGCCTGTGGTCTACATTGCGTTGCCTCTGTTGCGGACAGATGAGTTTTGCTTTACATGGTACGGTTGTGTGCACTTCCTTTATTTGCTGAAATCTTTGCCCATGTTTTGGATTTCAAGCTAAAAACCTTAACAACATTTTCCTTTTTTTTTTTTTTTTAAGGTGTGTGGGGTGTGTGCTGTTAATTTTGGTAACTTGTGCCAAAGTCTGCTAAGCAATTTTTGTTATTTAATGAGTCAGATCTATGCCTTCCTACAGTTGTCAACTACAGGCAGATATGCATACCTGTGAATTAGTGGGAGCATCAATGCAACTGTTCAATTTTTAACAGGCACAGGTGGTTTATCATAGGCGTTATCAGATACTTTCATCTTCCTAGTACCTAATATTTTTCAATACTAAAACAGAGAAATCCTAGAACCAAAATAAAAACCAGTTAGTCTACATTCTTTGGGAAAAGGCTCTTTCTTTGAATGAACATAGTACCAAGTATGGCTATATAACAAACTGGTATTAAAGCAAAAAAAAAATGAGTAAAATCCATAATATATATTAAAAAATAAAAAAAGCAGAAGTGGAGTGGTGAGAAGGAAGTCCTTGTGTAACAGCTGTTTCAAAACACACTGCTCTTCAGTAAAAATACAGTCAAAGAAAGAAGCGGTCAGCATTCCTGTTACAACTGACTGTCTCGGGAATTGTGCAGTGAAGCTGGCTGGCTGCTTTGGGAGACTGACAGCACTGAGCCTTTCAGTTGTGCTTGTTGCTGATCGTATTCATTTAAGTAGCAGCAGCCTGGGTGCTTTCTCTGAGATGCTATGGCTGAGGGCTCTTAGGGGAAGGACAAGTTTTAATTGTCCGTATCCCAGATACATGCCGCTGTTCAGCCACACTCCGTCCAGCAGCCCACATACTAACTGGAAACCAGACTCTTGTGGGGAACAACTGTTTAGCTGCTGCTCAGGACCCTATTCTTAAAATTGAAACCTCTCAATTATGTTTTTTCCATTCAAGTAATTGGAAAGTACAGTTGCTCTTTTTTTCCCTGCTGTCTGTAAAGGCAGTGTTTTGGATGTCATTGCCTCTGTTGGAAAAGGCAGTGAAACATAAGGCCTCTTAGCAGAGTTTCCGTATACCTCTTATTTTGTGAGGATGGGGTTAGTCTCATGTGAATGTCCTGTTGTTTCAGACTTGCATTTTAGTCAGCATTTCTAATAGCTACTCTACAGAACAGGAGAAAAGCAAAGTTGGATGTGAGAGAGAGAAGTGACATCTCTTTGAGCTGATTGTCTTCTGGCTTTCAGTAGGTACTGCAATCTTGAGAGAAAGCAAATGACTGAAATAGATTATCATTAAGCCTTGCTTTTCAGCAGCAAATAAGGACCTCCACCCCATCCTCTGCCACAGCTGAAATCACTTGAAAAGGGTAAAAGATTTTTCTGTTCCAGGTGTTTCAGTTTCTGAGACTTAAATAGCTTCCACCTGGAGCTTATTCACAAGTTTGGGTGTAGAATCCATCTTCCATTTCCAGTTGAGAGGACTTGGTGGGAAGAAGAGTGTTCGCTTGTTCTGTAGTTTGGCACTTCCAAACAAGGCTGATGAACTTGAGGAATTCAGTAAAAATGTTTTGGAATGGAAACGTATAGGGATGCTCTGCTGTTGGAAAGAATTGGTGCCTCTTTAGTCCCTGAAAAGAAAGAGGTTTTTAAGCAGGAGCTTGCAACTGTGTGCTGCTACCAAAGGAGGTAATATTACTTTTCTTGCTTTACGTGTTACTCAACTGTGACTTGTTTTGGCCAGGTATAGAGTTGCTATCTCATTGTACCTGAAAAACAGATGTCTTGCATCAACCCTATTTGCTAGGAAGGGTTTATTCTGAGAATTAGAAATTCAAGGCTTTTGTTTTCTCTTCTGGATTCTTTCTGGAGAATGGTGTGGACTTGAGCATATGAGGTTTTCTTAAAGTTTGTTCAGCCTTCCTCAGAGAGGCTAGGTGGGATTCACTGGTGATGCAAAAGCAAAGGCGATGGTGTTATAGATTTCTTCACCTTTTTTGTGTAATGGCTCCATGTTGTGGAGAGGTCACCTTACATTTGTTTACGGGGCGTATTTGAGAAGAATTGTCTTTTCTGCTGAGATTGAGGGTGGGGGAAAAAGGTCTGTGTAAGTTTTGAATACAACTTCCGTAGTTGTGAGCAGTAAACTTCTTTGAGACATGAAGATATCATCTAAGAAAAAAGATTTTTTTATTGTTATTATCTAAATATAATTGTTCCTAACCTTTGCTGATGTTTAAAAGTATATAGTAGTGTATTTTGTGGAATTGAATATTTTGAGCTTCGTAGAGCACTGGGGTCTCTTCATGATCAATCCATACTAATCTCCCTATTTCATTATACAATAAATTTGGACAAAATGACAGCTGAATTATTCATACTGTTGTATTAGGGATGATATTATTAATTGATTACAGAATTAACAGTGTTATCTTAAGGCTGAAACAAGACATATACAGTGTCTATTTTTGGGTATTGGAAAACAGTTCAATTTCAGTTACTAATCCAGGTGAAGATAAAAGAATGAGCTTCCTATTGAGCTGACACGAGTTCAGAATTCATTAGATTACAGACTTTCTTTCAGGCTTTACATGGGATAGTGAAGGGAGAAAACCTGCAGTAGTTTTTCTATGCCTTATTAGCTGTCCTTACTGTATAATGCAATGCAGGGAAGTACTAATTGTCAGTCATATTGATTTGTTATGGAGAGTAAAACTTTGAGGAAAGCTCAATTCTCTTTGCAGCAAATGCAGGGGGGAAAAAATGGGCTAAAAATGTTCGGTGTTTTCTAGGGATGCTACTTCTGAAAAGCAGAGATATGTTACAGAACTCATATGCAGCACTGCTTGGTAATTCTTATCTATGGTCAAGGACCTCCCATCAGGCATGAATTAATTAATATTCTAATGCAGTAATCAGATAAGGTAGTACGCTTAAATATGAAAAGTTTTAACAGAATATTTTATAATAATTACATCCAGTGTAACTTGTGAAATGGACTTAAATACTGTCACAAATACTTAGAATTTATAATTGTTAAACTGAATCCATCTTTCACAAAGTAGCATTACTGGTTCCATGGTGCATTTTAGGAATGTGAAGTTTAAACTTGTAAATTTACAACTTGTTTACTACTGTCTACCTCTGCTATTTTTACTATGAATGCTGAATATTTGTTATAGAAGTCTATTTCCATCAGAGCTTCTTAAAGCAAATGTAAAACAGCTTGCAGGCACTTAGAACTTTTCAGGAATATCCCAATAAGATTGACTAACATTCTTTAGTTTAGGCTAAAGAAAGAACGGAAGGCTGTATGCATTATTTAAGGTATTTATTTTAATACCAAATTTGAATAGTAGTATGCGAAAGAAGTTTTTTTGCTTTCTTATTTGTACTCTCAACAATTTAACAGATGCAAATATCCCTCTCTTCTGGCTTGCAGAGGATTTAGATGAGATGTGATAGAGCCCTTTTTTCCTAATAACAATAATGATAATCCCATGGTGTGAAGTTGAAATCTGATCCTTTCAGGAGGTTGTTTTTCATAGAATCATTTGGTTGCAAGATACCTTTAAGATCATTGAGTCCAGCTGTACCTGTCCACTACTAAACCATGTCTCTAAGCACCACACCCACACATTTTTTAAATACCTCCAGGGATGGTGACTCGACCACTTCCCTGGGCAGCCTGTTCTAGTGCCTGAAGACCCTTTCAGTGAAGAAATGTTTCCTAATATCCAATCTGAACGTCTCCTGGCACAACTTGAACCCATTTCCTCTTGTCCTATTGCTTGTTACTTGGGAGAAGAGTCCAACACCCGCCCTTCTACACCCTCCTTTCAGGTAGTTGCAGAGAGAGATAAGGTCTTCTCTGAGCCCCCTTTTTTCCAGGCTAAACAAGCCCAGCTCCTTCAGCCGCTCCTCATGAGACTTGTGCTTCAGACCCTTCACCAGCTTTGTTGCCCTTCTCTTGGATACGTTCCAGGACCTCAATGCCCATCTTGTAGTGAAGGGCCCAAAACTGAACCCAGTGTTTGAGGTGTGGCCTCACCAGTGCAGATGACAGGGGCACGATCACCTTTCTGCTCCTGCTGGCCACACTATTCCTGATACAAGCCAGGATGCTGTTGGGGTCCACTTGGCCACCTGGGCACACTGCTGGCTCGTATTCGGCCAGCTGTTGACCAGCACCCCAGGTCCTTTTTTGCTGGTCAGCTTTCCAGCCACTCTTCCCCAAGCCTGTAGTGTTGCATGGAGTTGTTTTGACCCAAGTGCAGGACCCAGCAGTTGGCTTTCTTGAACCTCATACAACTGGCTGCAGCCCATCGATCCAGCTTGTCCAGATCCCTCTGCAGATCCTCCCTATCCTCCAGCAGATCAATGCTTCCACCCAACTTAGTGTCATCTGCAAACTTGCAGAGGGTGCACTTTTGCTGTGCTTATTCTGCCTAATGTTAGCTCAAGTGAGTTACATGAGAGAGAAACAGAGAATGCGAACGTGAATTATTCTGTGTGTGGCATTTTGCTGTATACTTATTAAATCTATTATACGTAAATGGTTTTAAAGCGGGATAAATCCACTTTACAACACAGATGAACTGAAGTTTTTCAAGCACAAAAAAAAATAAAATTAAAGTTCTATACCAACTAAAAGCAAAGCAGACATAGAAAATTAATGTAATATTGTTAAGTAACACACCATAGCTCATGGAAATATGCTATATGATATCATACTTAAAGTTTATCTTGTTTGCAACTTTAACATCTTAATATTCACTTGACAACTTTTAGTATTAAGAACCTCGCATACACACATTTTCACTTTGAGAATCTAGGTACTTCAGCAGGTACACGTAACTGATAAATCTTTTTGTAGTTGTCAAAACAACTTTGTACTACTTCTTTTACAACTAAAAGCACTTTGACAGTCTGAAACCTGGTATATCAATAGGGAAAGCAAACAGACTATTCGTTTTAGTACCACATTTCAGTGAGAGTTTTGACATTTTTGAAATATATCACTTCAAAACAGTGAGACACAGATGATTAAAGGTTGTTACTGGCAAAAATGTTGTTGGTTATCAATGTTATTGATATCACACAGTGGCACCTTTGCATACTGGTAGAGTCTTGTTTGAAAACCAGAGTAGTTTAACCGTATGGACTCTATCTGCGTATCTCATTGTAGTCTGTGCACTAGTTTCTTTGCCTCAAGGGCCTTCAAAAAAAAAAATAAATAAAAATGCTAACCTAGTTGCTGCTTGGTGATTGTCATTGTTTGTAGTCTACCTGTCAGTTCTCAGTTTTGTTGATGTGTGGAACAGCGTTGTCCTGATGTCTAAAGTCACTCGCAATTAACTCGAACTAGAGATGCTGCCAGGGTAGGACTGGTTTAGAAAGATAAAACAGACTATGGTGACCTGATATTTGTTTTTCAGTCTGGGAAAAATTATGGTGTGTTTGTCTGTAGCATGCATTGTAGTCTGAAATAGGATCTTTGCAAAAACAGTGTGTGATGCCAGTTTCCCCAGTGCAGTCATACTGGCTTTTGGTTTGTGATTGTTTCTATGTTTAACTGGACAATTTTCTCCTTTTAAGCTGTTGAGAAATCACAGATGTTATTGGGAATGTCTTGCTAGACACCAAAAGTAGATAGGAATATACAGTTGTCCTTGGAGCATTTCACAGCTGATGCAAGAGCACACTCCAATGTGGTCTTGCAGGAGAAGATACTTAAAAAATAGTGGTGTATGCCTGACTTTTTACTAGCATTGTTAATACAAAGCTCAGTCCATTAAGGTAATGTGAATACTTTTGGGGGTCGGGAAAGAAAGAAGGAACCGTAATATAAGTATGGGAGTTGTGTGACTTGACTCTGGGGTGCTATGGAGGAGACATGCAGTGTGGGCTCGGAGTGTGCTGGAGTCTGGGGGCTCAGCCTGTCACAGGGGCAACTTCTTAACTCATGTGCATGCAATACTGCTTTGCTCGCTATGTATGCTTGGATTACTTAATCTGGGACAGTTTAAAGCTTTCTTGAAGTTCCCTTGAAAGATGAACCTTCTAAACTTTCCTAGGCTGAAGTTTAGATTTAGTGTTGGTTTACTTGTATTTGGATATGGGTGTGTGTGGAAACTTTTCTAAGTGTTATCTAAAATATGTTCATGTTTCTTTGCATTTTTAAATAATTTAATCGTGTAATTTTGATGCAGTTTTGTATTTCAATGAAATGTTGGAACCTTTGAGCTGAAAGGTCAGTAAACAGTAGAGTCTGGCTCTCTGTTTCATTTTGGCTTTCAGTTTTTGTAACTCCAAGCCTTCTGTGTAGTATATAAATTGTTCAGCATGCTATGTGGTTTAAAAAACAAAAGCAAAAAAAACCCAAACCAAAACACCCACAAAACAGAAAAATAACTCAGGGAAAATTACCAATCAGTGTGGAATACATGCACTTATTCTAAAAGATCTATAATCAAGGATAGTCTGTGGAGAAGAAAATCACTCGCAGCTGAAGCTCTCAATATGTAGGATATATCTAGCACAAAATTATTTATCCAGTTTTCCTTTGACACGGGTGAGTAGCATCTATGCGGATTTGTGTGTTTACTTATTTTTTTGTTGTTATTATTGACAGGAAAAAAACAGAAACATAATATGAGAATGATTGATTGTGGGATGGAGCCGTAGGCTGACTCATCCCATATAAACTAATGACACAAATATTAATGGAAGCACATTTCACATAGCTTCATTTTTTCAACAGAGTTGTTTGGACTCCTGAGACTTGCCCTAACAATAGTTCCAGACACAATCAATAATAATTTTTATTGCTTTTGCAAAGTGAATTTGAAAACTGTGTAAGTGAGGCCAGGATATCTGGAGATGAGTTGCGTTAATCATTCCACTGCCAAACTTTTGGCAGCACAATTAGATGGTTTTGAATTAGGCCCATTTCAAAGCTGTGGCTGTCTAGGACTAGAGGGGTGTCCTTCACAGTGCTCGCCTATCAGTGGTCATTCGTAACTTACTAAAATTCTTTTAACAACTTCAAGGCTGAAGTCTGATAGCAATCTATATGTTGACTTTGTTATAGAATTTCATGGTAACTGCCTGTCCAGGAACAGTTGTTTAATGGGTGGTGGTAAAAATCAGGACTGACACAGGCTTGTCTTACTAGAAATTGAAAGGTTGTTCTTGGTGAAAAAAGGAAAAAAGTTTACATACTGTGCTGCTTTTTCATGTGCTAAAAAGTACTCATATGGAACTAAGCAATGCTTTGCATCTGTCTGTGGTTAATTGGTAGAAAGTTCAGGTGCTCTTGTGTCTCTAGATGGGTGCCCATCCTTTTGCTAGAATCACAATTCAGATACTAAGAAAACTTCTAAATCACTTAACAGTTGAATATTACATAGAGTTTTGAAGAGAAATGTATTTGAATTGGTGACTTCCTCACAGAGGAAAGATTTCTAGGTTTAAGTTGCAGAAACATTAAACACTGCTGCTGGACGACAGAATGGTTGTACAGGGAGGTCCTGACATAGGGCCTTTTTAATTTCACTTACCAAGTATTTATTCTCTGTATGGAAGTCCTTTAAATGATGTTCATTTACATGGAGGAAAAGGATTATCTGCAAAACAGATGCTGTGTGCCTGTAGCTTCTTGTGAGGGTGAAAACGAAGTGGCTAAGAAATCCGTAATTTATCAGAAAATATGTCAGAGTTTAAGATGTCTCCTAACATTATATAACACAAAAGCAAATTTCCCAATGTTGGAGTCGGTAACGCTACAACCAATGAAGATTAGCTGAGGCTTTACCAGATTATATACTCAAACTTTAAGAGGATTTGTCAATAGCGAATGTAGAGTTGTTTTGTATTTTTTTTTTTTTTTTAAATTAAATGTAGATGAGGCAAAATTTTCCTCTGGAGAATAAATATGTCGAACTGAGAGAAATTTGAAATGTGCAAAATATTCCTTTTGTAAATTTTTATGATTGTTTCTCTGATACGAGCCCTATGATTGTAGATACTTCGCACGCAGTACTGACTCTGTTGTTCCCACTGTTGCCTTAATATCCATTCCTTTGATGTCGCAATGAGATTTTTTTGTTTGTTTTTCTTCCCTCAGTAAAGTCATTTGTATGTACCAGAGTTTGAGCTCGAGAGACAACCAACCAATATTTTCCTAGCGCATAAGGATGTAACTCTACATTTAAATTTATTGTAAAACATTATGCTCATCTGTAATTATATTACTTTAAAATAAAGCCTTCATCCGCTCTAAGATCTTTTGATGTCCCTTCCCTGCTGACTCTTTTTTTCTTGTTCCCACTTACGTTAATGTGAAGAGACAGTTGAGTAAATGCACAATGAACTTCAAAACCTAGTAATTGTTTTTCAGAAAGAATGAAACTTGTGAATTAGATATGGATTGTAAAAGAACACCAGAGCTGATTAGTGTTCGTTCGGTTTGCCTGCTGGACCGTTCTGACACCTGTCTTCCCGCTTTCCCCATAAATGCCATTGCTGATCCCTCTATACTGCCAGTCACATGACAGCCAGGGAGAACTTGTGGGTGGGAGTTAAAAGACTCCCAGTGAACCTTGTCAGGCTTAGCAATTCATGAAACTCGACATAAAAGGCAACGTTAAACAAAGATGAGTTGAATCCATTTACATGCAAACTGTAGTTATCTGTATGAAAAAAGCTGGGAAGGGGGGAATGTTGAAGGGGTTACTATTTCTTTCTTCCTTTTAGGATGTGTAGATAATGAGTTGTGTAAGGCTTAGAGGGGGGAAAATAGGCCAACTTTCAAGGCATTGAAAAATTGCTTTTTAGGAAAAATCCTTTTCATCCTAACCATCTGGTTGCATCTTGTTTACAGCACAGTGTGCCAGTTTGTGCTTATTAATCATGCTTACACAAGTATCTTAATTACTCCCCATGTAGCTGCTCTGTTTTGAACTCAGAAGTTGACCTTTCTCTTTTTATTCCTTTAAACCATTAATCATACATAATCAACGCCAACAGGGCAGAGCCATGGAGAAGGCTACCCAGTTTCCAAAAGCACATGCTAGTCCTGAGAAGCCGTGTAGACAAGAGTGACTGCATTGCTACCAGTCAGGCATATCTTAATTAATGACCGCTTTGTGTGCGCGCGTACTTGTACGCCTGTAAGCCAGTTCTGTTCCCCGCTTTTGCTTCTATCTATTGAGATAACAGTTGCTTCCCTATTTTGTGATACTGAAGATAATTTTTAAATGTCTCTGTATAGAAAAGGGTCTTCAGAGACATCATGTTGACTGAAAAGGATTGGGTTCTCTTGTCTGTGTTCTGTGGTTGCTTCTGTAATAATTAAAATTTAGAGAGGATATAGGATGGCCAGAAAAATTTCTAGGCTCTAGATTCTTCTAGGCTAAATAACTGTGTTGGTAGAGGGTGAATTTTTAAAAAATAACTGGAGTAACAAACAGATGCCTCTTCTTCCCTCCCTTCCTTATTAAAAAAAAAAAAGGAAACAAGAAAGTGGAGAGAGAAAAAATTGTTTGAAAAAAGCATGTGTGTGAGAAGACTGGAAGAATGGAATTTCAGAAATGGCATTCTGGTTTCTAGTATACTAGACAAATTATAGTATGCAAAAGTAATTTTGCCTGCCCTGAAACTCTTCAGTGTGATGAAAATTTTATCAGTATTCTAAAAAGAGAGAACTATCCAGCCTACTCATTTAGTAAGCTTGTGTGTTTATATACAGGGGGAAAAAAAAAAAAAAAAGATCTGCAAGTATGACTTGCGTTTTCTCTCTACTGCTGTTGGATTTTTGTTGGTTTTGCTGTAAATACTCTATTTAGAATTTATGCTGTCTAATCTTCGTCGTGCTTACTGGAGATGCCATTTCACTTATAGAAGCTTTAACCGCAGTTAAGGCTCTCTTAAAAGCCTTATGATTATGCTATCATAGTAAACAGTTTGTTTGTTTTTATTGCCACCATGGAAAAAGAAAACATTTCCCAGCAAAGCACAACAGGAACAGAAAAAGATGAAAAACCTGTATCAGAAAATTTGCATCATGAAAATTATTAATATTTAATTCAGGTAAAAGCTTTACCATTCCAAATGCAGAAAGAATGCATGGCTGTCTCTTCTTATGTTAAAAACTACTTGTTCATGAACTGAGTATATGGTGTGTGAGGTGAACTGTTTCATCCAGTCTAGTGTATAATTTGGCCGTTTCCATCAGCAGTTTTCTCTTATTTGAGCTGAAAATGTTATTTAGCGTTTTTGCATCGTTTGGGTGTCTTGGTGTGCTTGCACTTCTGCTGTTTCCTAGAAGGTTCCTTGAATGTTGTAAAACAGCTTAAGCACAAACAAGCAAGCAAAAGTTTATTCTGAGAAAATTATTTTGAGAACCAAAACTGAAACACTTTGATTTTGAGTAGGGGAACTCCTGCTGTCCTTACGGGCAGCTAAAGACTTTTTCCTAGGACAGATTGTAGGCTCCTGTAAAACAGAATAATTTTGCTGATGAGATTCAGTGCTCATAAAATATGCCTAAACATCAGGGTGAATAGGAGGGGTTTTTACCCATGTGTCAAATAGGACCAGAGTAAACAGACACCACTGTGTAGGGTTTTTTTGGTTTTTTTTTCTTTTTTTTGGCAATTCTGTTCAACATAGGAATAAAAAGAGAGGAGATTGTGTTAATTTTTGTGACAAGATTGCAGACTTCTGGTGCATCTGAATTTTGTGGTACTTTAAGTGCTGATGTGAGTTCATGGTGGTAACTTCATCATGGTAGCACAGTCACCGCGAGGCCGTGCCGATGACGTTTCCTTGCTAGCAGACAGCCTGAAGATGAAAGGTGGCTTACCAGCAATGCAGCCCAACTGACCAAATGTAGCTGTCTTGACCAGAAGGCTGTTGTAGGTTGAGGAGTTAGCGATCCACGTAACAGTTAACCTGAGTGGGGCCAGCCCTGTGCTGTGCTGCACGCGTGCCCTGGCTGCAGGATAAGCTGGGCCACTGCGGCAGCTCCCACGCCAGCACCAGCGATTACGCCACCTGTATGGCCTTGCCTTTATCTAAAGCTGCAGCAACAAGCTCTCATGTGAACATCCTTTTTATTTGACAGTAGAAATGATAAATAGAATTGTTTTCATTGAAGAAAATTCTGTAGGAGCTGAAATGAACAGCGTGGGGTAACTTCCCAGGGATAGGATCTGCACGGTGGGCTGCGCCCCATTGGAGACCCACGCCATACTGCACAGCTCGGGGTTCCTAGCATCTGAAGGGATGTAAGATTATCTATACAATCCTGTTTTTCTTTACAGTGTTAGTTCCCATAAACAGCATACTGAGAGATACTTCAGAGTTGGAGTGCCTTTTGTACTGGGATCATAATGAACCAGCACCTCCTGGTGTAACATGCGAAGCGCTTGGCTTTCCTAGGTGGATCGCTGTTGTTGCCTTCCTACCTAGCTGTGTTCAACTGGCTGCTACTTTGTGCTTATTTCGTGTCTCTCCATTTGCTTTGAGCGTTTAAATTTTAAGTCAGAGGAGATTCTGTGCTGGAGGCATGCATCTTGAAACGTTTCTTGTGCCTCGGTGCGTACAAAGGCGTTATGTTGAGAATGTAAATTTTAAGAGTTGTTAGCCTGTGTAATGAGTAGGCAGAGTGAAAAGGTAGAGGGGGCTGAGGGTGGGGCAGTAAAGTTACCTTTCATCAGAAGCAGCTTTTATTACCTGAGTATTTTTCTGGTAGAAGCTACCTTTCAGAAATTTCAGTTGGTTCATCTGCCTGTTGACAGCTTTTAATTTCATGCAAGCTGAAAGGATAATGATGAGATTATGTAGAAGTTGTTCCCCTGATTTGTAACAAATGAAGAGAATGTAGGAACAGTTGTTTCCATCAATGCCTGTTAAAATGTGGTGACCTACTGTACCTTTTGTTTCACATTTTTGTTCTGCCTGGTTCTTCTGCTGTATAGCTCATAACTTTATTAGGTCTTTGTGTACTTTATTGTTTCTCCTCCTCCATATTATTTTATAGCCTAATATTATGAATTTATCTCCATAATCAGGAGTGAAGTTGTTTCCTAAATAAAATGTCCGGGTTTTCATTGCACGTGCTTCTAATGGAAACATTTTGTTTCTAGTCATTGTGTCACTGGAGACAGTAGTGCTTTATTGCCCTCTTTCCTCTTCAACATGTTTTAATCATTGCTTTTACTTCACGTTCATGATTATATATTTGAGTTTCCATTCATGTGGTTCCTTCTCCTTAATTCTAGTGTCAGATTCTAATGGAAAATGTTCTTATTGCATATTCTGCCCTCTTTAAGTTGAAATAAATACATGACTGTCTCAAATTTTAATTGTTTTCTGTGATGCTCTTCATTGGTCTGTTCATTCATGTTACATCATGAGTCCACAGCTGATCTAAAAAGGGAGAATGCCTATGTGAAACTAATGTTATATAATTTTAATTAGCCATGGAACACTTTGATAAAAAAAATAAATCCAGAAATATACTATTTGTTGGAATACAGGCTGCTGGAAAATGGCCGATGTGCTCAATTTAATGTTCTTGGAACTGTGCATCTGTGGTGACTGTAGTAATGTGCCAACAAGTAGTTGTCAGCTTCTGTAAGTGGACACAAGGACATTTTTCACCTGGAAAGTGGTGCAGTTTTGTGGGGGTTTTGTGTTGTTTTTTTTCCCCTCTGTTGCCAAAAGCAATCATTTACATATATGTACTACGGAATAAAAAAAAAAGCATCCCTCAGCTTCATGCAAAAGGCTAGCTTTACCACAGTGAAACAGTCTCTGTTGTTGTTTTGGTGGAGGAATGATAACTAGAACTATTTTCTTATTCATGTTTAAATATTTCCTTTAGGTTTAGCAGTTAAATAAACTTGCTATTTCTATGTTAAAATTTGTTTGATATAAAGATGGAGCGTCATCTAAGGAAGCTGGATTGACTGCATATCCTGTTGCCTCAGAGAGAGATGCTTAAGCCTGGATTCTGTAAAACTCACAGATACAAACTTGGGAGGTGATGTTTTATATATCATTTTCTTGGCAGTAGTATTCATTGAAAATATTTCTTCTATCATCACTGACTACTTGTTTCCACTTCTGTGTCACCTCCTCAGCTGTCCTAGCATATCTGACAGGCAATGTGCTGTGCAAGCAAGCCTGAAAAAAATGTTGGGAGGGAGGTGGAAAGATGGTAACATCTTAAACTGGTGTCATCACTGAAGACAGCATGCCTGCAAGCGGCAGCCTCGATTCTGGAGGATTTCTTGGTCTGTTGGTGGGGTAGAAATACAGAGAGATGTTGCTTATTTTGGCTTTTTTTTTTTCTCCCTGGAGTTTCTGGGCTTTGTGGTAGAACTAGCCTTTGCATAGCTGAATCCTGTTTGTTTGTGTTTTTTCCATGCCACTCGGAAACCCTCAAGTTTCATCTGTGTATCCATCTATGTAACACATTTGTAGTACAGGAAGGATGAAGGGATAGCGTATTAAAATGGAATGTTTTGTATGATCATGTTATGATATGTTTGGAAAGCATCTTTACTCTCTAGTGTTTAAAGGCATGAATTCTAGCATGAGAGATTATTAGTGAAAGAAACAAAATGGATGAAAAACTGTTAATGGGCATAAAACAGTTGCATTATAGCTAGCATTTCATATTGTGTATTGAAATATGGATTGATCTTAAAATGGATTCCTAATTCTCTATAATTAAAATGCTTTGTTCATAAAAAACATTAGAAAAAAAGTTGTTTTGCATTCCTACGTTACTTTTCACTAATAAGCTCAGTAAGTACATTGGGGGTGGGAAGAAGCCCATTACCGCTGACTAAATGTGCACAAATCTTTTCAGTGATTGCGAGTATGGCAGAAAGGGTATTGTAACAGGTAGTCCGATAAGCTTCTCTTTCTCTCTTTCTTCCTTTTTTTCACTGGTGCAGGCATTAACTTGTCCATAATATGTGTATTATTATATTTTTGCCCAGCAGGTGTATATGAATATGGGAATTATGCCCCCCTGAAATAAGCAAACAAATGAAACCAGCCCCCAAATGCCCGAGTTACCAGAGTTCTACATTAGGGATAATCAATATTTAGCAATGCCTTTTTTGACAGGGTCCCTGATAATATGCTGCAGTGTAGATTAGAATTGCCTGAGTTTTACTCCTCAATTGCAGTTGTGCTGGGGTGATGCCTCTCAATATCATACTGGTTCCTTTCTTCGTGGGATGTTATAATTGGAAGAAATTTTTCAGTATGCTTTTGACTGAATTACTAATATTGCAGAGTAGAATTAATAGAAGTGGTCAAATGAATGCCATCCTTCACGCGATGTTGGACTGAATTGTAAATCAGCCAGTTATACCTGTTTATATACTCTGTATCATCTTGTGGATTATATCAAATGTTGATCTGTCCTTGACATCACTTTGGAGCCTGAGCTAAACCCTTGGAGATGATAGCATTAGTGCAGTGTCAGTTTTGTCATTTGGAAGCCTTCCTCAGTCAAATTGCAGTCTGAAGACAGTCCAATATAGCAGTGCACAGATGTCTTCAAAACTTGGCTTTAACCTTCAAAGATTACTGAAGGATAACAGAATAATTTTTTTCATTCAAAAATCAATTTAAATATTGATAACGGTTTTTTTAGGACAGCTTGAAAGTAGAGACTATAGCAGTGAAGTACTGCTATGGTTTGCAATCTCAGCACGGTTCTTGATTTCTCTGTCCTTTATATTATGGTAGCTAATTTAAGTACTGCAGATGAAAAAGTCTTGCTAGGACTCACTTGAAAGCAGCATTAAGCAGCAGAACATTTTAAAAATAAAATCACTTTTTTGCACTTAGGATCACTTGACATCAAACACTGTTTCATTAACTAAGAGTACCTGCTTCTAGAATTAGGAAAATATTCTCTTCTTGATAAAAAAAAGTGCTATTGTATAACTTTCTGATATTTTACAGTAGAAAAATCGTGATAATGGTTCAGGAGAAGGGAAAAGGTTGTAGTATTATGCTGGGTAACCTAGCTTTAGCGTTCATTTTTAAAAACCTGAAGTGGGTTTTGTACCAAAACTGCAGCCAGTGTTTTTCTGGCTATCGGATGAAGATTATTCAGGGTCTTGGAGTTAGGAATTTGTTTAAATTTGTTTTAACATTAGAATTCTGTTCTTTCATCTTTCTTAAACTTCTTTTTTCCATTTTATTAGCAATAAACTTTTTAGAGCAGAAATGATCACAAATAGTTACTGTACAACCAACCTTTTTACTGGAAGTTAATGATGCTATTTTTGCTGTGGCACATACAGTGAAGTCCAAGTCACTGGAGTGGAGAAACCTCCCTTCCTCCAGTCTCCTTATCCTGCCTCCAGGTAGGGTACTGTGATGATAAAGTTTGATGGCATGTTTACTGAAATAGATTGTGGATTTGTTTAGACATGTTTCAGTGATAAAATATGCGTTTAATCTCATGACTAACACCAAGTGGACTCTTAGACTTCTGTTCCCAATTGCACTGAACAACATTGTCATGCTGAACAACTGTGCAGGTGCTACAGTGAAACTTTCTGAAGCTTTGGAAGAAATTCTGCCATATTTTTGGTCACTTTCTGGTCTTAAGCAAAACAAATAGCATTGACTGTTTCTTACTCCTAAGGGTATATGCATAAAACAGAAGAACAGAGATGGGGGAGGGAGGAGCAGGAAGGAAGAGGTTATTTAGCATGTTAATATTGAGCTGTATTATTTCAGATTAAAAGTCTCATAGAAAAAAAATTGTTTAAATCCTTGCTAAATTGAGAGATCTCAGTGCATTAAATTAACAAGTTTCTTGCGGTATGGCCTGCAAAATGCCATTGCCCATCTTGGGATAGGTGTTTAGCATTTAACTTCACATTTGCAACAGCATAGTAACTTGTCAATAAGCTTCATGGAAAAGCCTAACAGAGTTGCACTATGCTGTGGCATCAGTTCTTGGTTTTATTCCATCTAACAACACAGCTAAAAATGCCATGCATATTAATTTAGAAGGTAATTAGTATAATCATTCACTGTTGATGCATTGTTGACTCTGCAAAATCTGTGAGCAGTTTCACCATGCAGACAGCATGAATTACTTTAGTTAAACTATTAAATGCCTGGTACAAGTGAACTTCTTTTTGGCTAGGTTCTTTGCTGAATGCAAGCTGCTGTTATAAAACTAAAGCACCAAAAGACAGCTGTATGCTTCGACTTGCCTCTTTGCTCTATATAGTCATTCTGGAAATCCTTAATTTGAGATGACCTTGCCTATCGCTGGCTCTAAATTGTACCTCTATGAACTTTTCAATTAAAGGTGTATTCAAAGTCAGTTAGGAGACAGCATTACTCTTTTGGTCTCTCTTATTTGAGGATATCTATTCTTGCCTCCTATTGTCCACACTGTAAACCAAGACCACACCGTGGTCTGTGATACAGGGTGGGAAGAAAACAAATAGAAGATGAGACGAGGCAGAACTGTGGCGCAAATTCTAGCTGATTATTTCATTGGAGGTTTTTATGTTTCTGTACAGCAGTGCTTCTATAGTTTGGCTTCTCTTTGTTGTGCAGAGTATTTGGCTGTACTTTTATAGGTTTGCTTTTGGGAATAAAAATCACTAAAGAACAGAAACCTCCAAAACCCCTAATCCTCTGGTTTTTCTTCCAGAAGATTTCTTTCGTTTGCTGTTGTGGTAATGGTATTTTTATTTTCTTAAAGGTGTAAAATATTTAGGTTATTTTAAAATAGACATTGGCAGTACTAAATGTTGACTTAATGTTCTAAAACACATAGTAGCTGTGGATTTCCTTTTGCCACTGAAAGTCTATGGCAGCCATAGACTTTATTAAAAACACAAAAATGATAGGTTACTGAGCCTTTTCACCTCCAGGCTGTCTCCTCTAATACATATATCTATGGAATTGTAGTAATTAAAGGCCTTTTATGTTTTATGATTTCGGTTGCATGAGTTGAGTCTTAGCCTAATTGTTTAATGAACGGTTGGAAAGTTTTCTTGATCTTAAGCCATTACTGTAGTCTGACCACATTTTGAGTCTAAGCAGAAAGACCAGTTCCCACTCTGTTTTGTGTAGTTGACACTTCAGAAGTACGTGACAGACATATATGGTACATACTGGGCTGCCCCACTACTGATATGCCTGTCCTGAGAACAGAAAGCAATGATTTTTAGGTTGTTGAGTGATTTCACTTACTATTCCTCCAACTGGGATCTTTCTCCCATGTCAGTAGGAACAATCCACCTGCATCTGTCTGGTGCTGTGTGTTCAACTCTTGCTTGAAGGAGCCATCTCCCCTTATTCAAGAAAAGAAGTAGAGGAGCAACAAACTTGAGCAGTACTTAGTGAGAAATAAAATCCATGTCAATTTTGTATGAGTTCATATAATGATAAAACAATTTCTTTTTTAATGAGTTGCTTATAAAATGATGCGTTTGTGTTTTAACATGCAGAATTTTGATGCATCAGCTCTGTAGCAAGAATCGATCTGTTCTGAAAAATAACTTTGAACATCTCGAGGTTCTTAAAATAAGGCATTGTTAAAAATGATTATTTCCCTGAATGAAAATGTGAAGTTACATAAACTTCTGGAAAAGAAATCTGAAATTCTTCTTTCGTTTGTTAATATTTTGCATGGCTTTCCATATGCTTCCTGCTTTTCCCTTCTATACAATGTATTATTTAAGACGTAATTAACTACAAAATCCTTCTAACTGAGATGACTTCAGGGAATCTAAGTACTGGCTATTATTTAGTGGGTGTGGTAATTCTTCTTAATTGGGGTGCTTTCTTGTGATTTTGTAATGCTTGTAATGCTTTTGTCTGTGCCAGCCTAGTTCTTTGCTCCTTAGGAAGCAATTTTCTACTTTGATGTGCTGCTTAATAAACAACCATGCTAAACACCAGATGATGGTTTCTGGTAGGGATTCCGGTCTTATTTTAGTGTAAGTGGTCCAGTTCCCAGGCTATAAGTGCTGAGTAAGGGATAACCCAACTCTTCCGCTTTATAAGGCTCTGGTCCTGCTGAGGTGACAGCCCTGCTCCCTTCTCAGCTTTGCTGCATGGTGGGACATCTGCGGTCCTGCATCTTTTGAATTCTTCTACCTCTCATCTTTGGAAGATGGGCATTACTTTTCTTGTGGGTTTTGCCCATTCAAAAACACTATGATATGTGATCTCCAGGTTTGAGAAAATTGGCCCATCCCTGTCTGAAACAGTTATGTGAATGGAAGTAATTTTTGCCCTGAATGGGTATCCAGCTTCTCTGGGACTGACTGGTTTTACCTAAATGTTTAAGCAATCTATAAAGATTTTCTGTGGTGGTTCAGATTTAAATTCTGATTACATTATTGAGTGTGGTAGTCTGGGATTATTCAGATATAGTTCAGCAGTTTATGATGCAGTGCTTGCAATAGTACTTGCCTTTATAGAAATCTACCCAGATTCTCATTTAAGATATGCTGATTCAGGTCCTAAGAAGGAATAGACTGCAAATTTACTCAGCCCCAGTTGTATGTTATCTCCAGACTCTTCCATAGATATGTGTCATGAGAGTATGTGTATGTCACTTTACATGGAACATGCATGCATAAAGTATATACGTGGAGTAAAATAAAAAAAAATGGCATTTCTTTTAGAAGTTTATTTCTTTGCTTTAGTCTCTTAAAATGAACTCCCCAAACCTCATGATTGCCTAGCTGAATTATATAATGAATAACGAAACCTTGAAATGGTCATACATGCCTTTACTGTAATGGGAAAGTTGCTATTAATATTTTGTTTCTTCATAATTCAGTTGTTTAGAATATCTTTCATTTAGAAGGGCTCTCCCATGCTTCTCCTTTGAAGTACGGGCTGTGAGTGTAAGTGTACTTTTCTAGTAGTATTAATAAATATTTGCATTATGTTTGGTCTCATTGATCTTTAATTAGTTCTTAGTATTTGTGATAACTGAAGTTACAATGTAGAAATAACTTCCTTTCTGTACGAAAACATGAATGGCTGATTTCTTTTATTTGTATATGTTTTAAAGATACTTTACTATGTCATTTATTTCATTTGACTGAACCATTAGAGGAGATTAAAGGTGGCTTATTTCTTAGACATATGCTTAACAAAGAAGGATTTTACAAACATCTGTGCAAAAACATACAACATCTTCCTGCTTTCTTATCAGTAAATGCAGCTGTTCCTGTTTTTAAAAATCAGATGAGTGTGATAATGTGGAGTAGCAATGTTTGAAGGCTTCATTTTCTGATATCTAAGACATGTTTCTCTTTGCTGAGCTCAGACAAGTATAAATAAGAAAGATAAATTTACATCTAATGCTGGTTGGTGGCTAGTTTTTTTTTTTTTTGGTTGCAGGTTCTGGTATTGTTCTGCCAATGTCATCTGCTAAGTGAACTGCAGTTTCTCATCACATATGCTGGATTGAGAAAGTGAAATTAGTCTATACTCTAAATAGTGTTATGTTGTATACAATAATTCAGCTATTTGTATGATTTAAAATCTCTACCAAACTTATAAATCTAAAAAATATATACACAATATAAATTACTGATAACAGAAGGAAAGAAACTTCTACTTTTCACAAAGGGAGACTAACAATAATCCAAGCCCAAATTGTCTTTTTTTAGTGGTTTTATTCTTAGTCTAAGAGTACTTAATCTGGTCACTATTTGCATTGACACTTTCATGTGAAGCAGGAAACGTTGTTGAGAAAATCAGATGTGTAAATCTGTTTGTAAGTCATTAAGTTATTGTTTTAAGTAGCTAAATTTTACCCTGTCATTTGTACGTTTCATTTCAGTTTTGTTTTGTCTCTTTGTTTTTGAGCCAAGTGATGAGATATGATCGTTAATCTTCAGAATGGATAAACATAGTCAAGCAAAGTAGCCACAAAATTGTGTCTCGTGGGAATCTCTCTGACCAAACCCACGTAAACTAATTGCAAAGTGTGTCTTTTCATCTAAAAGCCCTCTCATACATGTTGGCTGTAACATGTTATAGATAAAATGCAGCTGCCTTATTAGGGAAGAATCCTTAGTAGGGTAGAATCCTTTCTGCATAGTCCTGTATACCTCATCACCATGGCACATAAATACTTCTGTTGTCATGTCAATACCTTTTTTTAACTTAGAGCTTCATAAAATCTTGAAGGATCACAGATGACTGCTTTTTCTTAGAGCCACTCCAATATTCTTTTCAGACCTTATGGAGATACTGATTCAATTTTTTTTTTTTTTTTTTTTTTTTTTGTATTAATGACAGTATAGAGCAATCTACGCGGTTTCTTGGTTCCTTTACTTGTTTATTGCTTAGGTCCCTCACTGAAGTCTCAAGCAAACCTGATCATGCTTTGTGTGAGATCTGGTTGGATCATGCCTAGAAATTTGTCTCCCATTTCTAGATGGCTCATACATTTTTCACAGTCGGATGGTGTTGTAAGGAAATCTGGGAAATCTCAGACTGAAAGCTGAGAAAGAACCAAGTAAAGCAGATGCATACTTCAAAGTCCAAAATATTATACGCTTGTATTTCATTCTTACAAATAGTAAGAATCTTTAAGAGGTGTTAACCAAAACATCAGGTATCTAAGATGCCACTGACAATTTTTATGCACATGATCTTTCTAAAAGCATTAAGTGTTAATTATGGCACTTTTTGTGAAGACAAGAAAGTAAGGGCTTCACAGGTCTTGTTTTGGTAGTTAGGAAGCTGCTTAAATAGCTGTTGCAAAACCACAAATAGATACTCTTGGTGGAGGGGAAGTTTATTGTGGTCTATTATGAGTTGATTAGAAAATCAACTTAAGGTAAATGAGTTAAGTCAAATGAAATAAGAGCAGAGCGTAAGTATAGATGTTTGCATCCATGTATCTGTAATACTTCAAAAACACATGTTTTTCATGGTGTAGTAGTGAGGCTTTTTATAAACTCAGTCTTATTCTTCAGCCACTGCAAGTGCTCTTTGGAAAAGTTTATGCACTCTGTCATCAAAAATTAACTACCAAGTCCTGTGGTCGCAGGAAGTCTGTTTTACAAATATGGTGATATTAATTGCAAGATGTAACATCATCATCTTGCTTCTTTCTAGGATCCTTTATATTATGTCCTTTATTGTTTCTTGCAGGATTTCTTTTTATTTAATACCTTGGAAAAACTATATCTTATTCTGGTGGTTCACCTTGAGATTTGATGAGAAGTGGGGTAGCTGCTTTTTTTACATCACCAGTAAATTCTTGCTTTACAAAAGTCTGCTTGGTACTGTGGGGCTGAAATAGGGGGCAAAATCAAAATACCGTTTTCAAACATACAGATTTCTGATTTTAGCAGCTTTAAGATATTCGTTTTTGACTGCTTCTGTCTGATACCGTCACTATTAAAATTATTATTGAAAGATTGGGTTTGCATTCCTATTCCCCAAACCAGGTTTAACTCTTGGTTGTATAGCTGGAGTTCAGGATATGAAACTGAAGGAAACTTCTCTTCTAGTGTTTGTATTTGCTATAATCAGATTTTTAAATACTTCTATTATTCTTCTCAATGCAAAGGAAAGGAATTTTGCTGACCTTTCGCTTTTTGCTATGGTAAGACATTTAGTGGCAGGCATATTGTCATTGTTTGTATAGTCATAGAACTTAAGGCCCTGCATCGCAGGTGAAGACCCCAGGTAGGATATCTATATTTCAGATTTTCCTCTAGAGCAGGATGTTTTATGCAAAACTCCTAAAACCAGGTATAAAATGGGATAACTCAAGCTAAAACTCTAAACAAATGTTCTGTTTTTCTTGAGGGGAGAGGGGAGGAAGGCATATGCTTTTGTCAGCACCTGTAAACTGACAGCTAAATAAAAATAGACTGACAATACATATGCAAGAAAGGGGATAAAAATTGCCTCAGTCAAAATCCTTAGGATGCCTTTTTGCAAAAAGTATGCAGCATTGGAAACTGAACTAGCTTCTCTTTCAGGGGCTGGAATGATTAAAGTTATTGCCAGATCATTAAAATATGTAAAGAATAAATATTGTTTAGAAATAGGAAGCCAAATACTTGACTAGTCGTACTTGGCTTGTGCTTTCTCAGACTTCCTATGTTGTTGGTGCTTAAATAGTAATTATAAATTAAATAAATGCTGGATACCACAATATGATAATTATTGAGTTACTGAAGAGACCTACATTCCATTTTTTAGCAGTGCTTTCTACAGCTGTGTTTCACCAGTACTAATATGTTTACCTGTATCAGTTTATTCCAGAAGTCTTTGTTGTTTATCTTATTTTTATGAAGTAATTTTATTTTTATTAATATAAGTAATAGAAGATTTTGGCAACTGGATACACAACAGACATGCTGTCTATTTTCTCTTCTTCGTTTATTTTTCTCTTGTTAAAGTCATCAAAATGTTGACAGCTGCATAACTCTTTTTAAAGCTTTCATATCTTGACAGATATTACAGATATTTGTCATTTTACTTACAGTAAGTGACAGCTAAATTAGCTTTATGCTGTATTGGAGGATATCTCAGATGTAGTGAGTCCAGTCAAATTTATATTGCATTTCTTTAATGTGCAGCTGATTTTTGAGTGGTTATTAAGGAATGAACAGCCAAGAGATACATGAAGAATGTGAAAATCTTGAGCTAGCAGATATTCAAGGTTAACAGATGAGAAATATGTCCCCCTTTTATTACTTCTATCATGTTGGATAGTCTAGTTTTTCCTTCATTTTCACTTCTTGTTTCAGTTAGATGTGGGGTTGAAGATCTATACATTAATCCTTCTTTAATAGATACCCACTTCCCAGCTGAGTACTTAAGGCTGCCAGCAGACGATGTAGGTGTTTATAGGTCACTGTGGAAGCTACTGCGTGGAGCAGCATCGGTACAGTAGCACTGCATCTACCTACTGTATGTTCAGTTAAATATGGTTCATCCATTGACTGACTATGACATAGATGTATTTCAGGATGTATGTGTACATTTCTTTTTCAAAAGTTTGGGTCAAATTAAGGGTGGGAAGAGAACGAATGGAACTACTGAATGGAAAAAAAAGATCTTTTTGCTGTCAAGTAACTTATTCAATAATGTCTCTGTACTTTTCTGTGCTATGCATAAATACAAAGCACAATTAAAAAAATAGCAGTGGATCTTTAGAGCATTACACTAAGAGTGTCTGCAAAAATGTACTTGGCAAGAGGGGGAGAGGAAGGAGGGGGGGGAAAAAAAGAGAAAGAACTTATTGCCTTTTATCCAGATAGCTTAATTACACAATTGAGTGTTTCTTACAATTGTCTGTTTAAATTGCTGTCAGAAATGGAAAATTCTGTAGTATGATATTTTCACATTTTAGTATGTTCAATGTATTGCTAATGATAGCCAGGCTTCCAAATTACTATAAATGTATCAAAGATGAGTTATGAGTGTTCAACGTGTTAACCTGCTCTACTCTGTTACTGCTGTCTGACTCTTGGGAATCCCACTAGCATTTGGGTGATGAGTCTTTGGAACAAGCCACCGTAAGGTCAGCTTGGTGTTACTCAAATCAAAGTAGAGGACTTGAAACAAAACACCAGAATTGTAAGAGAATAACTTATTTAACAGTGTAATATTCCTTAAATACCACTTCTTACTAATGTTAGAAAATTGTGGAAACCTGGAAAGTAGTATTTGTGTCTTGATCTTTTTTCAGTTTTCTTCTAAGTCATGTTTTTCATATGTTTTTGTCAGTGCAGGCTTCTCTGAAAATAATTTATGCTTAGGTGGGCTGAGTTTAAGTTAAGCAATACAGTTTGTCCTATAGGACCACCAAGGCAGGAGCGCTGTGTGTGTGTATGCACCGCTTCATGTGCTGAGGAGAGCAAAATCAAGAGTGCTGAGTGAAAAATTATTTTTTTGGGGATTACGTTGGATACTGGCCTGAATCAGGCACAGAGTTACATCTGTTCTAACTGAAGGTGATGCTGAAACACATACTGACCTCTCGGAGAAGAGAGGAAGGTTTACGGCAGTGTTACAAAGAATCATATCTTAAGTAGACATTTTCTTTTCTTTCAGTACTACAGACATAGCAGATATGGGGCGGGGAGTAATATTTATTGGTAGAGAATTTCGTGAGAAGTTCTCTGAAGTGGAAACAATGCAGAAAATTATGGAAGCTGGAATAGAGCTTTCACACTCCACCTGAAAAGAATGTTTGCTTTATAAAAAAAATATAATGCATAAGAGTTTTCAAGGGATGGATGTATGCTGTTAAAAGCTTTATCTGCTTTTTTTTATAGCACTGAAGGTAGCTATTTCACATAATCCTGAATGCCAGTAGCTATGGCCAGTGATCCTAACTATTGGTAAATATTAAGATTTGATCAGTGTTTTCTTTCTTGTTCTTGAATGAGAGCTTTCTGTAGTCCAGAAAAATTACATAGCTTATTTAGCTCTCTCTAAAACCAAGAATAGGCCTATTCAGATTTTATCTGAAACTTTACTCTGTGTTGAGCAGTATTTGTAATGCTGTCATAAACTATACTAAAGTGCTGTTTCCTAGGCTCTAGTGATAGGATGCAGATTGTTTAGCATGGGTTAAATGCATCTATCTGAAACATAACCATGTTAATATTACATCTTTCAGCTTTGGCAGGAGCTTTAAAGGTGTAGTATTTCAGCATTGGTTTTATAGAAACTTGCTGCAAAACTGGACAGGATTAATAATGGATGAGATATATCACACTTAGTACAGTATTAAATTCTATCAGTGGAAAGATGCAAACCAGTTCATAACCTTACAAGAACATTGTGTGCTACAGTAATCTAGGTAATACTGTACAGTCAAATTAACGATGAATAAATGCTGAACTCTGCTTTCTGTCAGACATATTACTTGTGCAACCTCTTGTCAGTCTTGGTGAATGCTGTCCTGAACAGATCACTGGAAAGATCATAGGATAAAAAGATATAATGGATTATTCTGGCTGCATAGCATGTTATAAATAAGGTGTTAAGGACCTTAATAAGGATGAGCAATTTTGCATGTTTCAGTTTTTGGGTGAGCAGCTTGAGAGCAGAGTCATGAGTATGTGCGGGTGTAGGAGTACCTCCCTCCAGAACATCTCTGTTTATCAAAATTATATTAAAATGGAAGGCTGGAATAAATCTCATTCTTAGCCAGTAGGCAATTGATTCAGTATAGGCTTTTTATTCCAGATGTGACAGAACGAGGAGGCAAGGCCCTGGGGACTTACCTTACAGGGCTACAATTTTTCCCATAAAGCACATCTGGGATCTATCAATCAATAGCTTTCCTTGTGCAGGTTGTGCTTCCTTTGTACTTTTACACTGCTTTACTGGAGATTTCTGTCACCATTTATCAGTTGGGTGGATACTGTCAGTCTCCACCTTCTTTCATTCCAAGGGTTACCAGCATCCGTTCTTGGGAACCTTATCACCTTCTTTTGAGGTGTTTGGTGATGGATTGGGAAGAGATGGCTCTCCTCTCTCTGTATAAGCTAATAGGTCTCCTGTCACTTCCAATTTGAACTACCGGGGCATCAGAAACTGTTACTTTACATTTTCTCCCCTGGAAAACAAAACAAAAATGAATGAGACTCTTTCAAGCTGCAGCAGAATGAATTTTAAAATTTAAAAGACTTCCTTTTCTCTGAATAAAAAGGTTGGAACAAAAGAATTTGCTTTGAGCAATCAAACTGTTGTACTTTGGGGGCAGGGGTGAAAGACTTTAAAAATGTGGTTACTATAATGCCTGCATCACTCCAAAACTTCATCTTAGATTGTTTTGTTTTGTTTTGTTTTTTTTAGCAGAAGGGAGCAGCCATAAGCACAGTGAACAGCATATTTATATCTTTGTGGACAGGCAGATATGGATAGCTTGTGCAGCATACTTGTAGCAACACAAAATGTCGTCTTCATAGCCCCATGGGGCCAAAGACTTCTCCTTGGCCTTTGAAAGCCCTCCCTGTGAGGCTGGCTGAGGTAAGGACAAGATTTGTCTTTATGGAAACCCAAACTGAGGCCAAATGAACCAACCACTTTGAAAAACTTTGTGTCCTGAACACTGATATATATGGTTGTCCAATTCACTCATTTCTGTAAGAAAATATATTTGGTTTTCAGAAGAAGATCGGCCTTTGTGGAGTAGAAAAATTGTTTAAATAATATAATGATTCTCAAAAATTGTATTTATTTGTTATTGCTGTCTCAAAGAGGAGGTTTTGTGTTCTAGATTCCCAAGCTGGGACGGTGTGACAGGGACAAAGTAGTAAAATAGACCTCAAAACAGGAGAACTTGATGGGATTTGTTAGGGTTTCCTTTTTGAAGTGGGAATCTGAGACTGAGAAGAAAGGTATGTCCTCAAAGGTTTATATTAGGAGGAAAAAAAAGTAAAGGTTGGAGTAAAAGTTTTAGCGCTCTGCATTTTCTCCTTGATCAAAATGCAGACTAGGCTAATAAATGCTTGAAATATGGTTGTTAGAGGATGTTCTGAATTTTTATTGGGCATTATGAAATATTTGTTTTAACTTTGAAGAGTGTATCAGTTAAAAAGAGATGGTGCCTGAGAGAAATGTTTACAATAAATGCCAAATGACTGAGCTGGCCTCCTGTTATTTGAAGTGTTAGTTCTGAGGCAAGGTTATAAAGTTTTTTGATGAGGAAATGGGGGAAAAATTTATTTAATTCTTGCTATCTTTACAGGTGAAAGATTTATTTCCAGGATTATTGTTCTTGTTAGGATTGTACTTGCAGGTCCCACCAAGCTCAAGATAAAGTTTTATGGGATACTGCATATGCTAAAAATGTACCTTTTCTAGAGTGATGCATAATCTGAATGACAGTTAAAATCTGGGGAAAGTAACACTGTTTTCAGTGTACATGGAGAAATTCAGGCAGGCATAGGTTTTCCCAGTATTTTGAAATGCTGCCTGGTCCCTGACTTGTGTTGCCCAACTGCCTCTCGGCAGTCGAAGAAGAATGCGTTTTTCTTAAGAACTGAAAAGAAACCTTAAAAAAGTTAGACTTTTCTTCTGTTTTTACCAATTCCAAATGGATCTGAATTTCACTGAGAGGAAAAGATTATATTTTTATATATATGTATGTATATACATAAAAAGGACAACAATCCTATTGCTTGGCTCTACAGTTCAAAAGCTTGTATTTTAAGGAATCAAACTACTTGGAAAAGGAAAAAGAATTAAACTAAACTGTCTCTTTATTCCAGACTTCCATGCTGTGATTGCCACAGCTCAGTGAAATCAAGAAACTGCTTAGAATAGTCTTGTTTACCACAATGTACCTGTTTACCTGATCTTGTCCCAAAAATGCTGTGTCATTTTTAAGGCTACAGTTGCTTAACAAATGAAGATGCTAAAAGATGTCTCTTTGCTCAGAGACTAAATGCATATATATGTATTTTTTTTTAATGTTAGTTAATGAGAATTTGTTCTGTAACCAGTAAATGATGGTCTGAAACATCAGTGATATTCATATGGGGTGATTGCCATTGGTACTTTTATCTCCAAAGTAGATTTAAAACATAATTCATGAGATCTTTACACTTATTCATATCTCCTTTCCAGTCATGTTTAGTATTTAACTGTATTTTTAAATATAACTGTTCTTATGCCTTAGATTTTGTATTATTTTTTCTTTTTTTCTGCTAGTTAGACTAGTCACTTTAAATTTCATTCTTTATAGTTTTCTGGAGTTCAAAATAGTGCATACTTATCTAGCCGGACCTAAAACTAGTTCAGCCCTGCACTACTGGGATAATTCCTGTACGTATAATGATACCAATAACTATAAAGAAATCCTTAGATGCTTTTGCTAGAAGCTAAAAACGAATCTACATGAAAGCATTTCTAGAGTCTATATTTTCCTTGTTACAAGATGTAAAACCTTGCCTGTTTGCTATTTGGTTTGTATAAACGGAGCGTCCCTTAGTCCTCCATGATGCATGTGACTTCTTTTGTCCTGACAACTAAGGTTGTTAAGAAAATCCTGGGTTTACATTCCAGGCACTTACTCTCTTTTTGGCATGCTGGCAAAACTTTCTTTGGTATCGAGGATATGACTGTAGCTGAGTGAGGTCAGGAGCTGGGACTGGAATTCTTTGAACAGGATCCTCCTGATGATAGGCAGTTTTGCAATGCCTGTATAAATAGGAATATTTATGAAAAAATTGTGCACACATGGAAAAATAGGAAAAAAAATATAGGCAGCTAGCAGAAGTAGGGCTGTGGTGATACAAGTTGGTATTTTTAGCAGAAGTCAAAAGAAGGGAAGAAATTCTTAATAGATCCTCCCTATTGTAGACCTACTCTGTTCCTTGTATTCAGCTTACTAATGGTAGATGTCTTGCCCATTTTCAAGACGTGGAATGCTTGTATCTCCCACTAATCTGGGTTTGAGGTTTTGGTATCTTGGTGTGTTCCAGATTTATTTGTAGTAGGTCTTGACAACTGTTGTAGGTAGGAGTTTTCTCAGCTAGCTTTTTGTTCTTCAAGTTTATGTGTCTCATTTTTCAGATTAATTCCTTGTTTTTTTACAGTATCTGTAATATCTGCAAGCTCTTTGGGCAAAGGTTGTTGTCTGAATTTAACTTGGTTAACCTTAACTTAATTTTATAATAGTTATAGAGGTTGCTGCACCTTTGGTGGTGTGTCTTGAGAGCTTTACCCCACCCTCCTCAAATAGAAAGCTGGAGGTGAAAACCTCTGAGATTGGCTTTGCTCTGCAGGAATATTTCTGTGCAACAACCAGTGTGACATAATAGCTCACTGTCAAACTAGGCTGACAAATTTTGGACATCTCAACTCTTTCTATAGAACAACTGCTCTTCCCCTCTTTTTGCCTTTGTACACGTGTCAGAGTGCTTTTGATACCCTGTCTCAGGCCTTTTTGTTCTTGCATTGTCTCAAGAATTCTTGTCAAGTGGCAGCTTATCTTCAGCTCTTCTCTATTTTCTTGGTATTTTATTCTCAACAGCCTGCAATTAAACTAACCCTGTATAGTCAAATAGCGACTAACTCTACGGGTCTAGCAAGAATATTCACAAATTATGACAAAGCACTTCTAAAGTGGAGAAGGTGGATCACAAAAAAAGGATTCAATGCAGTCTGTGCTGCAGATGTCCTGGGTATCTGCTGGGGGACATCAGGTCAGAGATGCATTCTGGGTGGTATTGTACACTCTGGTGCAGAGGAGGAAGACAAAGGTGGAAAATAATTAAACAAGGAAATTGGCATGCAATATCTTAATATTTACACTTTTGTCTAACTTAATATTGTTCAATACTAATGAAATAGTTGCAAAAAAATTTTTCAGAGCTTGGCAAATAAATGCATGCATGGCTTCATGTGCCTCAACATCCATAGTGTACAGTTGCAGGCAAAACCCGTGCTGTTCTACAGGAATAGTATTGTCCACTTGGACAGTCTACTTCCTTCTCCCTCACCTATTCTAGCACTTTCAGTCTTCTCCATAGAAATGGCCATGTCTGTAACTTGATTTTTTTTTTTTTTTTTTTTGACATGTAAGATGCCATTCTAATTTTCCAGATAGTCCCTAGGCTACAGGTCTTTCTGTGATTAGGGAATATTCTGGTCTTCAAGGTTTGCCCTTGATGTAAAATTTAAATGTACTGTAAGTGGGTTTTGAGAACTAGGTTGGAGTTTATGATAGGAACTTGTATGTGGGGCTTTTTTTAGACTTCTGGAGAACAACTTTGGAAAGCAAGTTAATGATCGCAGATCTTTCGGTAACTTAAGCTCATTGTGGCATTTTACTCATGAACACTTACTGACTTGGAGGTTGGGGACTAACTACTAATGAAAGTAGCATATTCTGTGGTTTCTCTGCATGGACAGTGTGTTATTTGAGTTCTGTTAGTTCTCCTAGCTCAATATAATTTAACTGGAAATATTTGTTAGGTTAATCACAGCACATGTTGTGTTAGCTGACTACGGTTGTATGTAGTCTAAGTTCCTCCTTGTTTGGTCGTTGGTCACAAGTTTGATCCAGAATGTCGCATCATCTGAGCGCGGGATGTGCAGCTGATGACTTAGCATATTTGGAGTGTGCCTTAAAAACAGGAACAGTCATAAGAATGCATTTCATTTTTGCCCAAAGAATGGGATGAAGTAGATGATTTCTTGAGATACAGAAACAAAGAGCTGAGAAGTATTTTCTATGCTATGATTTTTTTATATGACATAACACTTTTTTGTATTGTCATGACTTTACATATTCTATTTTGAGTTTTGTGCCTGCTTTTGTGAATATGTTAGGGATGTGAACAAGTAAAATTTTAGATGTAGATGGAATTCATACATAGAAATCAAGGAGTAAATAAACAAGAGACCAGTAATACCTGTTGCTTTAGCCAGGTACCTTTCTGCTTTGTAACGAAATTTTCCCACAGTTTAACGCATGACATTCAGGCCATCAGTGTAAATAAAATGACATCATGTATATCGGTGCTTCCAGAAGTAAAAAAAGAACACTGGCTTCATGTTCTGTACCTTAATTATGACCAAAATAATGTTGGGTAAAATATCTCAACTAACAGAATGGCACCTTCTTCATAACCTGATAGTTATGTGGAAAAATGGGACATTGTAAAATAATCCTGGAAGTAATTTTAAAAAAAAAAAAAAAAAAAAAAAAAACTCTGTTTGGATAGTGGTATTACATTACTGTATTCTGTATTACATTCAAGAGGAAAGCATATAGTCTCATACCCAAGGCCTTTAAAGATATAAAACAAAAGAACTATTTGATTTCATGTGAAATATAAATAAGCAACATAACTGCCACTGATGACAGTGGGGTAGAACAACTCATTTTCAGAAATTTTCCATGCTAAAAATGATTGCATAAAGTATTTGCTGATTATGATAATTTGGAACAAGTGGGTGGAATATGTTTTTTGGGGTATTTTGTTTCCCAAGTGGCTTTATTCTCCTTTCATAGGAGGAGAGTAAAGAGCACGAAACTTGCTGTGAACTTTAGAAATCCCTTTCCATTGTTGCTTTATGTTGGTTGGTTGGTTTGCAAAAAATTAGTTTTTTAGCACTCATGCTGAGACACCTTACTTTTTTGAGGAACTATAATTCTTCCTCTATTTGAAGTTAGGAGGGCTTTTCTATATTTTCTTTCTAGGTAAAAACAACCATGTGTTGAACAACACGACACATGACAATAGGTAAAATTAGGATTTTTTTCTGGCACGTCCACCAGGGTTTTCCAAGCTGTTCCAAGGGAAGGTGTCGCTGCATTTCTGCAAGTGTCTTTTGTCTTTAAATGCCGATTATAATGATGAAAGAAAATTGTCTGGGGATTTGTAAGGTGAATGCAACATGTAGAATTCTGACTTCAGGGTGGGCTTTTTCTGTTGTTGTTATTTTGTTTGTTTTTCCATTTGCATAATTTTGTTGAAAGTGTGGATGTCTGGGCACCATAGGAAGTGGGCTCATGCAGAAAAGAAAAAGGGGAAAAATAAAAAGCCAAACTAAACCAAGCTGAATTAAGTATTCCTTTTAGCCTGTGCATTTAGATTGCAGCTGCCAACTATTTAGAAAGCTTACCGTTGTTGCATCCAACTTGCATTTCATATGCTTGGCTCTTCCTAATGTTAATAGTACCCTCCATCTTAAATTCCAATGTGTCAAAGGGATTATCTCCATTGTGTCTCCATATTAATCATGACTGTAGTTTTGTACTTCATGTAGGCATACTCAACCATATGTTGCTTTAGTGCAAAACTTGCCACCTGCAAAAATAATTTTTCTGTGCCAGTAAGAAGCATTGCTCCTAAAATATCTCTTGGGCTTGGATATAAATTTCTTTAAATTAATTAGGAAATAGTTATTTTACTTTTTTAATGTAAAGATGGGTTTTTATCACAATAATGTATCATTGCAAGGGTGATTTCAATCATAATTTCCTTCCATAAGTTAGAGTTAGAGATCTCTTGCGATTGCTCTTTCTTTATAGATCTGAATTATCTACCATTCTGTCGGCCCAGCTATTTCCATATGAATATCTAAACTCATCAGAATAATATCCAAAGCATGGTATGCTGCATTATTGTGCTGTTTAATAAGCGCCTCGGCTGCTTCTCACAGCAGTGCTATAGGCTGGTTTTCTGGTTTTTGCAGATCACTGCCATTGTTTGCTGAGTGCCCATGTGGGAGCACTTTTTGTGATCTAATGCTTTTGCTTCTATAATACTGATTCAGAAAAACAGCCCACTTAGAGAGAAACATTAATTAGGTGCAAAGAAGGCGTTATTCCATGCTTCAGGGGGCGGGGGGAACTACAGCAAATAAATTATCTCCTATTTGTGCAATGTTTTATGGTTGTCAGCTGTCTGTTGCCAAAGAACCCCAATGGAGTTAAATGCTTGTGACACCTTGCCCAGTCAAGGTATAGGAAAAGCCTGTTATGGAACTCGCTTTGTGACAACCTGTGCTACTTTATATTAGCTTAACCAATCACTTTTTTCTGTGCTTGGCAAAATTTGTTAAATTAATTCAGTTGCAATTAGCAGATTTATGGGAAAGTACCCTGTTATCCTTTAATTGGAGAGCATAAAACTACAAACTGAATCTGCTGGTTCTATTTGTGTAATAGGCAATCTATCTACGACAAGGTTTGATCGATGGAGTCGTATGATGCCCTTGCCTTGTTTTATATTGGCTGTCAGCTCTTAACTGGGACTGAAGTATCTGGGTAACAAAAATTGATATAATGACTTAATGCGCCTTATTCTCTTTGAGCTACATCAGTTTAGAGCACTTCTGAGAGAAAAATGTCTGGAAAATATCAGGGAGTCATTTATCAACCTGTTTTCATTAGCATACTGCCTAGCACTGGCAAGGATTTGAATAAAAAAAAAAAAGCAGGATGGTACAATTTATTTCAGGTCTCATATTTCTTGGATGAAAGGAGACTTCTAATAAATGGAAAATATAGAAAGATGCATTTCTTGCTGATTTTTCCTAAATAAAAGCTGTGCAAAAACATATCTTCAGTTTGATGGATAATAATACAGGAAGCATACATGCATGAAGATAATCAGAAAATTAGCTACAGTATCCTCCCTTACTATGTTTTCTTAAATTTATTTGAGGTATACTGCAGAATAAACCCCGTGTCTTCTATATGTATGTATGAAAATTCGTGTGTGGGAGTGGTAGGGGGTTGTCACCGTAGAGGGTTTTACAAAAACGCAAGATCTGATCTCTTTAAAGATAAAGCTGTTAAGCTATTCAAGAGTCTGCTGCAAGTGAAATAGGTACCGATCAAAATGTTTGTATAGTGGGCAAAATGTGTGCACTGTATCAAGTCATTTGTCCTACATACTCTATGATGCTAACCAGAAGAGGTAATAATAACTGAAAAGCAGTTGTGTGCAAGTAAGTCCTTTTTTGCATGAAATTTTTATGCATCAGTCAGACTGCATACAGTGTGCCTAATGTATAAAATAAATTGGTGCATAAATCAGATTATGAGCAGCATGTAGGCAAGTCCACATTTGCACACAGGAATCGAATCCAGGCATGGGAAATTCCCATTTTAACCTCTAGCATGAGGATTTCTCAGGTGGCAGTTGCATACTTAATTTTCTAAGAATAAAAAAATAAAATGTGCCTCCCTCCCCAACAAAACCTGAATGCGATGGAGTACAGAAAGGCCCTGAAAATAAAGGACATGTGAACATGCACAGCATTATCTTGTGACCCTTTCTATAGCTTCTAATTATGTCAAGGATTTGGAATGCCAATCAATAGAAAGTGATTTATGATTGGTATAAGCAATTGCACATGGCTTCACATTGATCAGTATGTAGATTCCCTGACATAAGAAGTTATTATCTATGACAGATACTTGTCTAACTGCTAATTGAATTGCGCATTTTTCCATCAGTGTTATCAAACTACCACCAAATACAGACCATAACTTTGTTGCTCTTTGCATGTGAAAATAAAACTATGATGAAGTGCAAGTGTCAGCGTATAGGTTGTCTGAGAGTAACCACTATTTATCGATGCAACTTGTGCTTGCTATAAGATGACAATATCACCCAGTGTTGCCATGACAATCCAAATGAGTGTTGGGTCCATGATATTTTCTACAACTCAGTAGAAAATCTATTAAATCGAAGTTATCTATTGCTTGTTACCCTGTAAACCATCTCCAGGAGTGCAGTACTGGTGCTCTAGTAAGGGAGGCTTTGTAGTATACGGATGCTTCCCCTTCTCCTTTTACCCACTGATGTTTTTTTTAATCATTCTGATTAAACGGTCTAAAAGCAGTAGTACTTTTATGCAGTGAGCTTTTATCTTTCCAAGAGTTTTTGGTTCAATTTAAAATTTATTTGGTGTCTGCTTGCTTGCATGCTCAGTAGAGTTGCCATTCATTTCAGCGTTAATGCATGTTAACCAAAATGGTACATCCTACCTTACTGCACCCTGCCGAATTTATGCTGATCCTTTGACTTCCCTACCTGTTGAAGCTTTTCTTAATGAACCATGAGATCTTTGCACAGGAGATGCACAATACTGAGCATAACAGAGCCTTGTATTTGACTGGTACTCGTAGAGTATCATTTCCATAAAATAAGCAGATGCTACATCTATTGTATCACATTCACCTTTGTTGTTGTTTTTAATTAAAAAAAACTTATTACAAGTTTCTAGATAATGTGACAGCCAATACAAAAGATGAAGACTTTTTTGGACATCTCAGAAAAACAGCAATTAGAATCTCGGTTTTGTGTACTTGGTATTTTCACACGTGTACAGCTAATTAAGCAAGGGAGACTAGCCTTGGCCTTTAATTTACAGCAAAAGCTATCCCTGTGCATGTTCTGAGAGGAAGCCAGCATGATGTGCTTTGTATGTCATCTGGTACATAAGTATTCAACTACATAGTGTGCTGAACATAGTGTTGCATTACAATAATTTCCTGTAGTAAAATTCTTTAAAAAAAAAAAAAAATCCCAAACAACCCAAACCAAGAAAGCCCACCTCAAAGCCACAGACCAACCAGCCAAAAAAAACCCCATGCCAAAAATGTTTTTGAAATTATTTTTGGACGTCACTTTCTGTTTTTATGTCAGCTTTTAAATTTTATTTTTAATTTTTTTCAAACTGCAGAATGTTGTCTAAAACTTCCAGTAGATCACAGGCCACATTTTTTTTTCTCCTGATTGGCAGTGTCCCAATGCTAGGCTCAATACAGAGGATTGTATACCTAAAATTCATGTAATTTTGGATGACATGCATAAAGATGGGGCAAAATGCAAGAGACATGCATGGAACAATTGCTCTTCAGATTTAATGAAGCACTTCTTATCTGAAATTTTCCAAGTACTTTTTTAGAATGATGGATTAAGCTTTCAGGCTGAACCTACCAGTTAGTGGAGATGATTATTGCACTGTTTTTTCTGTGTACTGAACAAACTGAGGTAGTGAAAAGCAGAGACTAGAAATAAAAGACAGAGCAGGGAGATAGTTCAGAGGTGCTCACATTGGGTTAGGTTTCAGTCAGTGAAATATCATTTATTGTTATGGTTTATGGTTTTATATCCAAACTTTTGTGCACAGTTCCAGAGTGGCGAGTCCTAGATGTATTGTATAAATGTGTTCTTTACTTCATGTGTGTGTGTCTGCTTATGCATGTGTTAAGCACATGTATTGTGTGAAAAGAAACTATGGAAAAAAAATGGTTTTAAAAATGGAAATTTGGGGGGCAGAGGAACTTCTGTTTTAACAATTCCTGTATGTTCTCTATTGAGCATTGCTGGGAGAGTGTTTTGAGTACTCGTTGTGAGGGCAGGGCCTTTCTTTCTCTGGAGCGGGTCTGATTTAGGCTGAAACATCTGCACAAAATATCCTTTCAAATAAGAATATCTTTGATTTAAAAATAAATAAAAGGAATTGTTTTTATTCACACTGGACAGTATAAAAACTAGGGACAAAGAGAACCCTTTGCTAGTATAATACTCTTTCTAGATTTTTGCGCTGAAGTCAATATACCATCCTTTCATTGTTCCCCCTTTTCTTACTGAGTTACTGTTGATCTCCAAAACACAAACAACTTGGGAACTGCTTGGAATTCTGACTCTTGATGCTTATTTTGCAAGTGGAAAAGAACATATTCTCCAACTTCTGTTCATATCCCTGCTTCCCTCCTCTTTTATCTGATGAAAGCATCCTCCTTGCTAAAGGTTATATTGACTGGATATAGCACCATGTGAGGCTGTGGCTGTCATGATCAAGGATTGGGGATTGTGGAACATATGATTTCTGAAAGTAATGACTACTTTGGGGTTTCTACCGTCTGAATGTAGAAAAGCGTATCTTTTTCAGAACACTTGTGGTTAGCAGAGTTTTTAGAAAGGACTATCCTAATGTAGGCACCCATAATCTAAGAATAAATGTGAACTCCCAGAATACAATTTCTATTGGAATATGTAAAAGCATTTACTTAATTTTTAATCAAAGTTGTTTGGTCTCTTTCTGCTTTTATGGTGTGACTTCCCTTTTTATTTTGTACATCTCAACAACTGTAGACTATGGGAGAGCTGAGAAATCTCTGTGAATATAGAATTGGTAAGTAACTTGTATGGATCAAAGGTTGCTTTTCTTTTTTGTGATGAAGCAAAATGCTCAGGTATTTTAAAGGTGGGGTTGTGGAGTTCATGTGAGTTTGGTGCAATATAATCTTGACAGCTAAATCCATAAGAAGCAGGTCACCTATCAATACCAGCTAGTATGGATGATCAGGGTGGATTTGAAAACCATAATCGCAGTTCTTTGTATGCATTCTTTTTTAAGGAAGGAGAAAGGGCATAATTTGTTAGTTTGCAGGTCCTTCAAATATGTTTGAAAAGGGATCATGCAAGTGCATTGAGGATGTAATGGAAAAGTCTGTTGGTCCTCTTACAGAGTGGAGAAGAGTGACAAGAAGGTTGGGACAGGAGATAATGGGTATCTTAGGGCAAAGCTGATTTAAAGACAATCTTAATGCATGTTAGGTGTGAGAAAACATTGATTCCATTTGCTAATGGAATTGAAAACTCTGGGAACAAGAAAGAGTCACATGACATTAAAAATAGATACTCGTTGTAGAGAGTTTGTCTTCATAATGGAGCTGTTTTGAATGTTTTCCATTAATAAATATATTTTTAGCTGAGCAGTATACCAGTACATATGATGGTGTTTCACTGTGAAACAAAATTTCAAAAGAGTTTGCATTAACACACTTGTAACGTAAAGACGTGCAAAGGGAAACATGTTTTGTATCTGTTAAGACATCTCACTTGTTGGTGTCTCGATAGATAAGCTGCGTAGCACACTTTGCAAATCTTTGAAGCATTTTCATAAAGCATCTGATGAGTGGTGTAAAAGAATTTCCAGTGCTGTGGTGTTCAACAGTTTATAAAAACACATGGTGGGCGGGAGCTATTGAAATTGTGAAATGAATATTAGTGGTTTAGCAATTACTGTAAGTACCTCAAATTTTTTCACTTTTCTTTCTTGTCAGACTTCACCTGCACAAAATCTCTTATCTTTCTGGAAAATATATACACACTAGTGAGAGTATAAACACATCATTACACTTTCATGACAGATAAGCTTGCTCTGTTGGAGTGTAAACTCATTTTTCTTCAGGTGACCTTTAAATAGTATTGTGCTATTGAATGGGATTTAAATCAATAATTTTGTCAAAACAAAACACAGTGTTGTTGGGGTGTTTTTCTTTATCATTTAACCAGTTCTTTAAACTATCAAGGAATAATGGATTTCTGTGTGTTATAGTCTATGAAAAAATACTCTAAAATTCACTTAAGTAGTCTGAAAAAAAAAAATCTCTGTTGTTGTTAGTTCTTAGTTTTATTTTGAAAAATGTTGAAACAGCAGGATAACATACAGTGTTACTATAATTAGTGACTTAATGCCTTTTCTACATTCACATTGTAAAACAACAGTGTCCCAGGTGTGAGAAGGTTAAAATGAGAAGTACCCAGTAGTTATGAAGCAGCAATAATGAGTTTCCTTCTACTTACCATGGATTTGTGTGATATACAACTTGCAATTAAGCATGGCTTGGTGATTCAGTGATTAATGTATATACGACTCCTAAAGGAGCAGCACAGGCCTCCCGTCACATCCTTCATGATGTTTACAGCTGGGTACCTATTAACAGGAAGATGGAAAGGGCCATTTACAATTCAGTAACCTTTATGACAGTGAACTCTTTAATCAGCATTTTATTTCCTTTGTAACACTTTAGTCATCTACAAATGTCAGAATAAAATAGGGCTATGAAATATTTAGGATCGGCATGTGGAAATTGACTTCCTTGATTTAAGCTGCTGTGTCTTTTCATTTTGTTGTTTTGGGAGCTTTTACTTTTATTGAAAGACAATTTATAACTAAATGCTCCCAATAGTGACTGGCATTAGGGCCAGAGAAATTACAGAAATCCATGTTCTTGTTCTGTAAAATGTTGATGGTTGCTGTGTTGGGTAATAATTTATTCAAATAAAAACATTAGCAGTGGGGTTCACTTTTCAGAATACTGTTTCAGTACAAATACAGCAGACTCAGTGAGTTTATGACAAAATATCCCGATGTACTCATAGAAATAATTAAGTATAGAGTATATCCTAAAATAATTTGTCATTTATATGTACCTGCATGCATGAAATGTGCATAGTGTTTTATTATTTTCTTAAAACGATTCTGGGGCTCTCCAACTTGCACAATAATCGTCTTGTGCTTTGCGTGATGACAGTCATCGCTCTTTAGGACCGGGAAGAAGTATTGTCCCTGCCTGAGTGAACTGCAGTAGAAATGCAAATCTTTCAAAGCAAGTATTTTTGTTTGAACATATGTATGCTGTTTGTGTGTAGGTTATAAATTGGGACTTATCAGAACCTTGTAATAATATTTAATTCTTGACGTCTTGAATATTTTAAGTATGGTTCAAACATTTTCCAACTGGTGATGTAGTAATATTAGAATTGGCAAGCTGGAAGGGGCTTCCTCTGTCCTGAAGGGCAGGGCTTCCTCCTCTTGGGGACATTGGGAACTTTTGACCTAGTCCTGAACTGTATTTAAGACGCTGCAGTAAAGCTGCCTGGGCTTGCAGCGTTAAGCCCAGCATGGTTTTAGTTCAGTCACCTGCTGCTGTGTTGTAAAATACTGACACAGGTGACTGGAACTGTGCTTTCAGGGATATTTGTAATTTCATATCACAGCTGCAGATTGGTAACAATGAAGGTAACTTCCTATTTTGCAGGTGTTAATGAGGTTTAATGCATTTGGGAGATGAAGGTTTTGTCTGCTGCTCTGTGAGCAGGAGCTATGTCTTGGCTGAAGTTATCGGCTTTCTTTCTGTATAGGTAATGATTTTGTGCGTTGTGGTTTATTTTTAAAAAATGAAAGGGAAAAGCCCTCTTAAAAATACCAAAGATCTGAAAGGCTTAACAGGACAAGTTGAGCACAATTTTAAATCCAGACCTTTCTCATTGAAACATGTTGGTTGGAGAAAGTCAAGCAACTCGGTCAAAGAAGAGGGGCTTGTGAGCCCCAAAACTGAACTCTCTTCTCGTGATGGTATCTATTGGTCTGGTAAAAGGCATTACTTCTAATAAGAAGCCTTATCCCCCAAGTATGCATTCAAACTCTAGAAAAGTTATGCAAGCTATGAATGTTTGGGATTTTATGTGCTTTTCAAGTTACAAACTGTGTTGCTGTTTCTCAGTTAACAACCTTTTGTTTGGCCCCTTTACTTTAGAAACTGTTGAAGGTGCATAAACTTATAGGCGTAATTCTGAAATACAGTGATGTTCAGACCTGGTTTGTGGATCTTGATCATGACCATACTTTCTTAACCTCCGTATGTTTAGGTAACATAGAGACTAAGCCAAAAGGATGTTTCATTGAGTTTGGAGTTGTGAAGACTAAAGAAAATGACCAATTTTTGTCCCCAAAGTTATGTATTAGAGACAGTATATCTGAGAGATGAATGAGATTATAAAAGGTGGAAATTTGAGAGCGTGCAGGAATGAGGATGAGGGGGGGGAAAAAAGCACTTTATGATTTTCAGCCAGTTTGATGCAAAATGGAGACATACCCGTGATATGAAAGTCTGTTACTTCATCACGCTGAAGTTCATGATATAAAACTGGGAGAACAGCGCTTGGGAAGGAAAGACAGACAAGTTGGTAAATTTCTACATTAAAATTGGGGTGTTATGTCCCTCGCTGAGCCATGAAGGTGAATGCTTGTCAAGCCAGAAAATAGCTGAGTGGCGATAGTTGCCACCTTTGGCAAGCAATGGTGGGAAGTCACCGGGTGATGGCTGCAAGCTTGGCTAGTTGTGTAGAACTGGTGCGTGCATGGGTCCACAGATATGAATGTTGTGATGGCATTTTTGTGTCAATATCTCTGTTTTCCCCATTTTTTATTAAAAATATTTGTATAATATTCTCTTGCTTTGGTTAAAAGGTCCCTTTTCTTGATGTGTAGTTGATAGAACTGCGGCGTAGGGCCTGAATTCTGCACATAAATCTGTTGTTATTCCTAGGAACAGGCAGAACATAGGTGCAACAAGGGCATAGCTTGGCATAGCTTTTTAAAAAATATATTTTAGATGCATAAGACTTAATTTTGCGTATGCAGTGTTTAAAAAGAGCTAGTAAACAAATATAATTGGTAAAATTAAAAAGCAAAGAGGGTAAAAAATGCCCAAGATTGGTGTTCCAAGGAAGACAGCAAGCAATGGATGGACAGTGTCGCACAAATTAGGCATGGACAAACTCTATTTACTGCCCATTATCCTTGGCTACCCCATTAAATAGGAACATATCTGAAAAAGTATGAAAAAGTTGGCGATGACCAGAGAAAAGATCTAAAATAGCTCATGTAATTTCAAGGAGGATGCCTCAGCCTGTGATAGTCAGTGTAAGTTCGTGGGTTTTGATGATGTATTGTCCAATGTGTACTTCTCTAATATAACTAGTATTATACTACTTGCTGTATTGAGCAGCTTTTGTTGAGGGATGTAATGAAATCTATATTGTTTCTTTAAAAATGGAGTAAGAAGTGAGCATGAGAAGTTAAGACAACAGTGTATACAGGTAGTGACAGTGAGCCTGAGAACTGGCATTGGGTGAATTCAACGCTCTCTGTATTGCTTGAAAATACAACTGCAAGTTTAAATGATAAAGAAAAGAAGAAATGAAGTGGATGTAAACACAGTATACTCTGTTGCTATGAGTACTCCAAAAAGAAGTAGGTTTATTCTAACTTTAACATTGTACCATCTTCTAAAGAAAAATCCATGTTGAATCTGAAGAAGAAAACCTGTGTTGCATTTGGTGATGGCTTCGGGATACCTTGTATGAGTGTGTTTTTATAACTAGTGGGCCAGCTGAGATAAATAAGGAGACTTCTCTGCAGTGTTAGTTCTGCCACTGATTTTTTTATTTTTTGTATTATCTTTTGTATGAAGAACTCAAAGATGTCCTAAATGTTAAAAGCACTTTAAGAACTTAGATATAGGAAATAACTCATTAAAAAGGGAAAAATAGAGACACAGGTGTGTTGTTTTTTTTTTTTTTTCAAGGTTTGGTGTTTGGCTTTGGGGGGATGTGTGTGGGGGGTACTGGTTTCCATGCTGGACATGCCGCTTCGGCGGTACAACTATCCTGCTCGCTGGTAAGGGGAAGCGCACAAGCACGCAGATAAGTGCCCCAATGTGTGACTGGAGAAGGGAAACTCTGGAAGTTAATGCTACCAGTCTCAGCTGTTCAGGGCCTTAACTTGAGACTCCAGAAGCTTGGGCTTTTTACAGGTCTCTTGCAGTTTCACAGCTGTGAAATGCTGCTGTCTTTTTGCTGGGATTATTTAAATATTTATCCTTTCTTGCTACTTGACCTTTCCTGCTTGGTTCTAGTTCCTGTGGCCAGCTTGCTTTGTGTTTCATGAGCTCAGTAAACCGTGGCCTTCAATTCCCTTGTTCTAGTATTTTCACTTAAGACCAGGAGTGATGAGCAAAAGGTTTCAGGCTCAATCCTTGAGCAAAGGGCCGCTGTGACAGGGATTATTATTTATTTGTCATCTTGGATGTAATAAGCTGTAGGTACAGCATCGAGAGCCCTTGATTTATTGCGCTGTCGACTGCCACTAGCAGGACGTCTGCTGTACCATGCAGGATGAATACCACACTGTCAGCTCTGTCGATCTGTCTCTGCCATTGCGCTCTCTCTCATAACACATTCCCATTTCATGCCAGAATACATAAACAATCTTTCATTATTTTGATGCCTTTTTCATATTTGTTCTTTACAGAACATAAAGTTTGAATTTATGGGTTTCCTTTACATTATTTCAACACACTCCACCATTTTCCGGGTTTGTGGTTTAACTCTCAGAAATTGGCTGCCAGGTGATTTAGTTATTTTGGCTTTCTAGTTTTATAGTTATTTAATATCACAGTGCCAGATACTGAGAAAATGTAGTGTATAGCAGGTATGGGATTTGCAGTCAGACTCTGTCATCAGCAAAACATGGCCATGGGGACACAATGTGGAAATTAAAAGCTAGGCATGCAGAGCAGGAAATACTCTCTCCAATCTTCGTTTTTAATTTATTTAAATACTTTTCCAAAACATTTTTCCTTAGATGCTGCTATGAACGTAATGGAGACCTGTTTAATTGGAAAAGAACGTGTGAATAGCGAGCAAGCCATTTCCCTTGAATAATTGCAATTAAGGGAATTTCTAACTTGGTGGCAGAAACATTGCTCCAATTCTTCTCTTATATTTTATCGTAGGTGGGGGAAGGGGAGGAAATACTGTCCAGAAAATTGTCTGCTCTGTACTACGCATTCTTCGTGCTTTACAGCTGTGATCTACATCTGCTAATATCCTCTAATTTTGTTTACCTAAGGGTTTTTTCTTTAATACTCTGAAGCGTATTATTCATCGAACTCTGAGGAACTGAAAGTCATTGCTCAAATGAGTGAACTTAAATGTCACTATAAATACAGCAAGTCAAATATGAATATATGTCAAAATAGTTAAAAATGTGTTATAAAAAAGGCTTATGAGTGGTACTAAAAAAATTATTGCAAACTGCGCAGAGCATGAACCAGAAAATGTAAAGTCTTCCTGCCAGTGTAACATGCATACATAACTTTGGTCGTGTGAACAGCCTCTTAGTCTGTGGGCACAAAATGAGCCTGTAAAGTCTTTGGGGAGGGGGTGGCGGGCAGGCGGAAGGTGCTGCCTGACCCACTCTATACAGTATGCAGCAGAACAGGGATCTGATTCTGCCTGGGGCTTGAGATGCTACAAATGGTTGACCCTGATCAGTAATGTTCCTTCAAGTTACTCATGTACGCAAATGCTTACAAAGGTAGTCATGCATAATTATTATGTGATATTACCCCGTGTTTTCTAGTTGAGACATAGTAACGTCTAATAGGGACCATTGCTGTGTTTGCGTGCAAAGCTTGCAAAGTTTTTGCTTTCGAGAGGCAGGTGAATAATTGCTCTTAAATTTTCTTCTGTTGAATAAAGTAGGGCTGCTTTTTTGTCTTCAGTGGAAACATCCTCATCTTTTATAGGGTTTGGTTCCCCCTCCCAAAAGGAGAGAGAAAGCATGCTGTGCCACTGATACTATATCTGGTAAAAAGAAACTTCTTTTAATTGGCTGTGAAAATAGGCATATTTCTCTAGGATGTTAACAAATGTGGATTTCACTGTATAAATGCAAGATAATAATTGTCACTTCTTCCTCCTCAATACAGCCTACATTAGGACAGCTGGGAATACGCTTAGCTCACACTACATAGCGAAGATTTGTTCTAGCTGCAAAGAAACCAGAGTTAATTAATATGAGAAATTTGTTTTGTGTCCCTGGTAAAAAAGGCTGTGCAGGTTGGTATTGTCAGCAAAAGCTGCTTGTCACTTTGACCTGCTCTGTTAAGTGTTTGATGTGTTTTCTCAGAGTAATCTGTGAATAACATTACATCCAACCAGCAGAGAAACAGAGGGAGCGATAGCAGAATTAATATCTGGAAGCGTTGATAATTATATATCAGAATCTAATTTTTAGCACAGAAAATGTGTTAATGACAGAGAAGAAAACAAAACCCACTAGCTTCTCCCAGCAGGATCCAAAGTGTCATTTATTATTTCTCAGCTGGATATCTATCAAGTTTATGGGTTAATTTTTCTGTAGACTGTTATTTATGGGTTTTTGTTTGTTTTCAGCCATCATTACTAACAATACGGTTAATAGCAATCATTTGTTATCCGGCACCAGCGGTGATGCTTCAGATGCGAGCAGTGAACTGAGAATACTCATTTGGTAGCTGAATAAGGCTTTGACAGGGCCCATTTATAACAAGCTCATTCCATAATGTCCAGCCTATTAATAAAATTTTGTTGCTGTCTAATTAGAGATGTCTGATGTGTATAGTAGCACAGCAAAGAAGACTTTCTTCTGCTGCTTTTCAGTTCTACTGTATCATACCTGAAACATATCTGAGACCAACGGTTCAGGAAATAAGTGGGGTGTTCCTCTGGGGTTCTGTCTCTCCTAGTAAGTGAAATGAAATACAAGTTGTATGGCAGGAAGAGCCTGGTCACAAATACAAGCGTGTTGGGAGAAGGTTGTTATTTTCATTAGCTAAGACCGCCCGCAAGGCTCGCTTTTTTTTTTTCTTCTTTTTCTTTCATGCATTTTCTTTTATTGGCTTAATGTTCAAGTTTTATCTAAAAATAACTAATCAAGTAAATTATATATGTGCTATAACAATGAAATGTATATGTAGACAGAATGTGATTCTTGGGTGTGTCAGTACGTCTTTGAGGAAAGAACTGATGCCTGAGGGAAGGGGGTGGATGAGAGAAAAAAGCCTGGGCCTGAATGTTAGATTATTTTTTTTTTTTTTCTTCATTCTGCGTCTTTTGAGAAGTGGGGAATCAGCAGCATTTTCTGAACTTAGCAGTAAGGGGATAGTAGTAGTATAACTGGGACTGAAAACAGCCTCTTCTAGCCCAGCAACTCCCAGAGTATCTGGAGTGTGTTGTACGGCTCATATAGCGATCATAAGTTTGAATGAGAGATCCTATTAGCATAAACATATCAAAAGACTTTGTTAGCAGTGGACTAAATACCGCATTCACAAAATTATTGTGAGCGAGCAGTTTGTAAACCAAAACACAATTAGGCAAAAAGATTTATACAAAGACACAGAAGTTGTTTGTGGGAAGGTTTTAGTTCTGTAGTGACTGATTTTATGCCAGCTTTGTATTTCTGTTCCTAAAATGACCTGTCAGAAACATTCTTGTTCCAGTTTGTTTTTACAGGTAGAGTCAAGTATATGATAATGATGAAAATGAGTTAATTTCCATTTCATAAAACACTTTTGCTTGCTTAACTGCCGATTTAGTGATAACATATACTCTTGCACCCTGCTTCTACTTTACAGTGCAATGGAATGTTTGAAGAACTTTGTCATTTGTAGCTACTGCTGAGGTGATTATATGTATATTTTTTTTAAGAAGCAGCACCATGTTTTGGCAAGTATCTGGATACTAATTAAAAGAAAAATACTAATAGGAATTATTGCATGCTTAGAATATTGCAATTCGGAATTGACAAAAGGAAGCAGGAAAACACTGAAGAATGATTTAATGTAATTTCATTGCTAGGTAACAATTTGTTTCCTTAGTCATCTTTTATGTTTTTCCAGTTGAAATTTAAATTTTTGTAAATTACCTTTTGAATAAAGCGACATTTGGTTTTGCCGTGTTATTTTCCCAGAATCTTGCTTTTAAGACAGCATGTTTTATGCAAGAAAATTAGGTGAGATTTAAACTTAAAGTTGCCGTGAAACTGCTGTATGGATTTCAGCTGGCAGAGAATCTGTATAAGCTGG
>NW_009260182.1:4763341-4772440 GCF_000687185.1 Egretta garzetta | reverse complement strand
AACCCTTAATTAGTGATACATTTTCTCCTTGTGATTTCTATTGATGTTTTGTAGAGCTGAAGATGAATTGAGCCTCAACCTGACTAGAGTACGAATTGTTTTAGAAAATTCAGCAAACATCTCTCTCTCCACATCCCCCCCGCCCCCCGTCTGTCTCTCTCTTTCTCTATTCCTCCCGATAGGAAAGGTGAAAAGCTGCACGATAGAAATCAGGTTCAGTATTAGTGGTTTTGCTTGCCTGTGCAATAGAAAACGACAAGCGTCAGGGCCTCAGTCAGCAGATCAGGGAGACGCAGATGGGAGGCGAAAAGCTCCCCCGTGGCAGCAGCCTTGCTTGGATGTGATTGTGAGAGCCAGGATGAAGTCAGCACTGACAAAGTGTGTGGATTGATGGATGGACAAAGCTGGGAACTGGATGTGAGAATGGATGAGGGCAGAGGGGGAATTTAACACAGACAAACAGAATGAAAGACAGAGAGGAATTGCCTGCTAAAGTATTCCAGCACTCAGAGCCCACAGCAATTTACTTACTGCTAACCGAACACAGGAGGATTCTTTGCATCTTTGCAGATTTTCTTAAAATATATGAAGAAACCAAGCAGCAGCAGAAGCTAACAAATTCCTGTTAGTGCTTTTTATTGCCGTCTCTCTGTCCCTGTCTCGAGATTCACTCACACTCAGTTAATTCAAACCGAGCACTTGATTATTTTCAATAAGTTCACACAGTATGCTAGAGCAGAATAAATTTTCTTTCCACAGCCATTATTTTAATGTTTCCACTAAATTTACTTTAATCAGTTATTGTTGCTTTTGTTATCATAAATAAAAAATACTTATTTTCCTTACAAACTGTGCTTCTGCTAGGAGGCACACCTTTGGATGCTGCATTCAGATGCATGGTAATAATAAACCCATTATGTGCATTTTCTTTTTAAAGAAGAAGAATCAGTTGCTTTCCCACTCGTGTAGTTTCTCAGTACCACAATATTATGGTCTGTTTTTTAAGAGAAAGGGACCTGTAGCTTTAGACTACGACCAAATTTCATTTACGCGAGAGGATCAGAAGATGGTTTTTGTAATTTCACTGCTTATATAGAAACAGAAAAATCTGAACTACCATACTGGAGCAAATTAATAGGTCTTAATTTTATTAATTGCTCTAGTTTTAGAAATTTTAATATAATTTTGGTAAAGAATGTAAATAAAAATGAAGATTTAGATACGACATAGTGGGCAAAATATTATCTGCTGGCAACTTTGGGTGGTTGTGTTGGCTCCAGTGGGATTCCTTTACGATTGGACACACGCTTTGAAGGACGTGATTTGGCCCAAGCTATTGCCTCCTCCTTCCCTTCAGCAGGTTATGAAGAAACAGAATGCGCTGTGCTAACAAGACGTTTCCAAGTAGTGCCCTGATGTGCTTTCAACTGGGGAAAAAAGCAATTGATCAGAGCAAAGAGAAACTGTTCCTCAGTTGTTGGCTTCAGCAGTACGTTGGAAACAGCTATTTACATAGTAATATAATGCCTTTAATTGAATTTTAGCAAAGGCCATTTAGGCTTATGCATGTCAATGAATAAATTGCTATTCAGATAATTATAGTATATTGTTTTTAGTGACATGTTTTCCAGAGTGTCCATGAAACACATAACCATCTTTCAACTGGAGAATTTTTTTTTTATTAATAGAGTCTCCAGATGTCTCCAGGGAATTAGTTTGGACTTGGAAAGAGGCATGGAAGTTATGTGGGAAAAAAACTAGTATTGTTCACCTTGTACGATATATTCGCTAATCTGTTTTTGAAGTCTGTGGCCACGTACAGTGGCTTCAGGATGTGGACACTGAATGCATTGGGAATGTCTTGGGAAGGCGTGGGAACTGCTGGTGCGAGCTGTCTCTGTCATATGCTACCTTACCCTGTACTCTTTCTTTGAGGACTCTTTAAATCAGGTAGAGCAATTCAGGTCACACTGACCAAAGGAGGAGATATCCCTTATGCAGTGTATACTTACAAATTTCTTTCTGGAAAGAGAGGAAGCAATGGGATAAGCTTTGTCTTTTAGAGCATTTTGGTTAGGAAAGGTATGATTATCAAAGATGACAAATATGGGTGCTGTTCTTAGTACAAGTGGTAACTGGTTTCTTAGGGCATAAGAGATTTTGATTTAGATTACATATTTTGCATTTATTTAGTTTGTTTTTAGAAGTAATTTGACTAGCATAAGGAGATGATTTGCTGCATCCTCTGTTCTTGCAAAGAAGCAATGCTGTGCGAAGGTACCCTGGGAAAGGGGATTTAATCTTGGTCTGGTGTGAAGTGGAGTTCTATGGAAGAAAAACCCAGAATGCTGAACTGCAGTTTCTCCACTTGTAATCTTCCTTTTTCCTTAGATTTTTGTATTGAGAATGAAAATCAAAATTAAGATCCTGTAATTCCATGTCATATGACCTGGCTGTTTAGATGTGTGGGGTTTTTATATATAAAAATATATATAAATATATATATATATGAAATAAATAAACATTGAAAAAAAACTCTGTGTGTGTATATATGTACAGACACACATATATGTGTATATATATATAAAAAAACCCCATATAATATAACACAGTAGGGTTCTTACTGTTCTGGGAAAGTTCTTTTGCAAGTGTGTCAGGTCAAATATAACTGTACATACAGCTATATGCAGCCCTGATATAAGTCCCTTATGCCTTCTCAGGAGCGGCCCCTGTGGTATGATGTATGAGAAGAGAATATTAATTCATCTGCTAGATAGCATTTCTGATAAGTATGTAAATAAAAAGTACTGCCAATCATTTACATAGGTAAGTGTGATTAGAGACCTGTCCTTCTCAGTGTAACAGTATTTTTGAGGGTCTACTTGAGTTATTTCATTGAGATGGATTTTGTCATGATGTCTCTTTAATGTAGATTGAAGAATCAGTAATTTCTATGTTGAACGTGGATGCATATAACACATCTGACGTTTGCAGCAAACTTTTGGCATCTTTCACATTTTGCTTTATTTTTCTATACCTCTATTTCTGTAGATACAGGGATATGATTTTTGTCAGTGCTACTAGTGGGAAGTACTAAATAGAGTACATTGGCCCTGCGTTCACTGTACTCTTTAGTCATCTTTTTTTGTAGTCATCCCACTTAGGTGTCAGCATTAACTGTTAAAGCTAAACTGATGGCACAGACTGATCTTTCTGTTGTGCTTAGCTGAGGAGACACCAAGAAAAATGTCCAGTTCTTTTATGAAAATAGATCATTTGCCACTTTTGGAGTAAGTACCAAAACGCTTTGTTTACATTCTAGAAAGCTGTTAAGTACATTTTAATAAACTTTTATTTAGTAAATTTGTTATGCTCTTGGAAAATTAGTGTAGTGATGCACCATGGTCATTCATAGGCAACGTGAAAAGATGGTTTTATTCATCCTCTTCCATACTGTCTCGTAGAATCTTCTATTTCTAGAGGCACTAAAGTACACAGGAGTTTTGGGCGTCTTCAAAATAGGCTTCTCCATAGAGTGAAAGATACTTGATGTTTGACTGCGTTGACAGATCTGTAGCTATTTTGTAGGTAACTCAGTAACCCCTTACCATGTTAGTTCCTGATTTAAAATAGTGAAATACCTCTCTGGTTCCTAAGGAGGAACTTACTGATGGCCAAATCACTTGGCTTTGTAGTTAATGTGCTGCAAATTTCCCCTTGTAGTTAAGGGGTTACTTTTGGGCCTGGTCATCTGGGTGTGCATTCACTCATAATTGTTACATATGTGAATTCATGGAGACTTTGCTTTGTTAATTTGGCTGAAGTGGAATTTATGCCCCCCAGGTTTGATATTTAAATTCAAGTATAGGAAAGTAAGAGAAAAAAAAAGAGGCATGCTGCTACTCGACTTCTGTAGCAGTGATAATTTTCATATTATATGTTGGAAATTTTTATCATCTTGTCGATTTAAAAAAAATAGTCTTTAGGCACTGCAAATAAGTAGAGATAAATGAGTCCCTTTTTATTGAAATTTTTACATTTATTATGTAACCCATCTGATAGCCTCTACTGCTTACCTTAATTTTCATAAACAGTAATGTCAGTAGCGTATTTCCTAAACGTAAGAAGAAAGCAAATCTGTTTATAATAAATCTTAGTGTGGTATGTGTGCTATCATTTCCTTCATTTGACCTTGGTGGAGCAGGCTGATGGGGCAGTGAAAAGTATGATATGAAAAATGAGTGAACAGAGCGAGGTGAGCAGTGAATCAGTCTTGTGTGTGATTAGCTGTGAAAATCTCACAAACATGACTCTGAGTCACTTTTCTTCTTTCTTTCTTGCCTGTTTCTCTCTCAAAAGTGTTTCCTTTCTGTGTATATTAGTCATTTAGAAGTTTAACAAACAGAACGGAGGCTCTGTTTTAATACTACTTGTGGTTTAATGGTTTTAGGTGATGAGAACGCTAAGGACAGCGTGTCTGAGGGTTCACTATAGAAAATCACGGTCCATTTAAATTTGTATGGATCTATTGCTAAACAGTAGTAGCAGTCATTGCATCACGTTTAGAGATGTGAATGTGACACTGATTTCAACATGGTGCTGTAAATCTGCAATTAGAACTATAGATTCTGTGACTCATCATTGAGATCTCATTTTGCCATGTCAAATACTGTAAAAACAGAATTCCATTACAGTAAAACAAATCTCATTTGAAGTATGCATATAGGCTGTGCAAGTCTGACTTGTTAGAGACATTTTATTTTCTTGGCTTATTCTATTTTGGTTTTTTTTCTGGGTGGTGTGTTTAAAATCCAGCTGTGTGAGTGGTTGAGATTAGATTTCCAAACTAGAACAGAGACGACTTTAAGTTTGGGGGTGGTCTTGTCCATATGGAGATTGTAAACCTTCAAAGATGGCTGAATAGTTTGTCTGTGTTGATGAATACTGTATAGTCTCTGATATTGCACTGAATATTGCAGCAGTTCCAAACTGATACCATGACTAAACAATATTGTGAGATACTTAGGAATTATTCCTTGTATAAAGCCATGTGATATGTTTTTATATATGTAGATGAATTCTCATCTTCTTTTGGCTTTGTATGAAACTCAAAAAATTAATGCTTTTTTTTCAGATTTTTGGCACTGGACTTAGGGCACTTTTGTATCTTCTTGTATCAATATGAGAAAATTGGATTGACTGATTGACTGCTTAACTGATGCTGGTGCAGTTCCTTTTTCTCTGAGGACTGTTAGTTCCAACTCTGCCCTTACGAGTACAACTTGAGCGCATGCCTGTAGATGGTGTTTATGGCTGTTTTAGCTGAGGGGGACCACTGTGGTTTTTTTCGTTGGTCCTGGAGCAGGTATTGGAGAGCACCTGAGCAAATGTTTGCTTAAAGGTGCTTTTGTCTGCCTGACTCTACCAGCTTGGGTTTTGGATTTCTGAGGGATCTCAGGATTCTCAGTTGCTTCCTTCTGGAGATGTGGTAGCAGGTAAGGCAGGTAAATAAAGGCCTTTATTCACAAGTATTTGAAAAGAAAAGCTCTTTATTCCTTTGAATGTCGTATGTGTGTTTGGGGTTATTTTTTCTTTCCAGGCAGTCCATTGTCTACATCAATATTATTCCTGAAATTTAAAAATTATCTCCCATTTAGAAAATCCAATTTAGAAAAAGTGCATCCTCTGAACCCATCTCTGTCCTGGTTTCTGCATAGTATACAACCACTGGCACATTTACCAGGTTGCATGAGTGTTTCTCCTCACCCTGACTGATAAAATCACACTGGTGAAGGTATTGGTGTCAGTCAGGTGTGTATTATCCCCTTTAGGGAACTGGTTGCACAATGACCCATCGAAAGTACTTCTGGCAACTATAAGGTGCGTTTCCAACTCTTTCAGGTGTGGTAAGGCCAAGAGCATCTTTCTTTCCATATATTTTGGGTAGTTTTTGGAAGATGGTGATCCATACCAAAACCAAATCTGTTTTCACTCTTAGGTGTACACTAGGACTCTGACAAGCAGTAATGGAGACGGCCATTTTATGAAGGGCATTATAAACCATAAATGATAACTGACTGGATCTTACAATGCTTGCTGACTAACTGTTGAACCCATTTATTTAGTGAATAGGAATATTTTAGCTCCTAGTATTTTTATACCACAGTTATACACTTTTAAAAAAGAAATCCTGTAATCTCACTGGCTTGATTGCTCTAAGGGACATGTTGTTATATCCAGGAAACACCATGTCTCTTTAATCTCCTAAAAATGGGGGAGTTGGTAATGGAACTGTTTACCATTAAGGTTGCCAAATATATAGGATTCATCTGGAGGCCTGAGTTTTTTATTCTGGTACCTGCTCTTCTGTATAACATCTTCCTTGTTCAGGTATTAATGTATGTGCTTTTTCCTATTGAAAAACAACTTTTTTTAGGTTGTGTTTATGCACAGTGAGCATGAATACATTTTTTATATTGGCTTGAATTTCAGCCTGATGTATCACCTCATTAGCAGCTTCTGTTTTAGAAAATATTGAAAGACCTGTCTTGGGGGGCACAGAAATTCATTTTTCAGCCATTAACCTGCATTATTAACAGTCTCAAATAGGTGCATAAGTGAAGGTATTTATAAATTATACTTTGATTGAAATATAACACTTTTTACTCTTCTGGCACAACTCAAGTATAATAGTGGATATAATTTGTTATTTTCTGGTAACTCAAGTAGGTGGAAGTGTATTTGAAGAAGGAAGGGTATTTTTACTAAGGCCATGTACTAAACTAAAGCCCTTTTCTGCCTTCTCATCTCTCCTTCTTTTTCCTTACCCTCCCAGCCCTCCTCCCACCTAAAATCACACCTGTCCCTTGCGAAGGCTTTTTAGCATCTCTGCTAATGAGCTGATGCTGTCAAATTCATCTTTTTCTAGAGAGATGCAGAATCTGTTCTCCTGAGGTGAAATATCAGGGCTTTCAGACTGTATTCTTCTTGTAAAATATAACCTAGATCCTTTATGATGAAATAGGCACTTTAGAGGCACCTGGGCTTATCTTTCAGTTTTTCTGCTCAGCTCTGTTATGTACAAAGGTCTTTTTCTAGGTGACATATCATGTTGTATTCCAAAGTACACTTTCTTTTAATTTACAACTTAATTTTCAACCTAATTCAGAAGATTGATACTATAATGCTATTTGCAGAAGTATTGAAATGTCAGTAAGTTTTATTGTAGTAATAAAGAGAATTCCATATATCACGCGCTCTATAGGGATCCTTGCTTTTTGCATAGATCTTCATAGCAACAACCAGTGGCTAAATGCTGGCAATCATTAATTTTTAAAGAAGACATGGTTATGATGAGTTGAGAAATTAAGACCATAGTGACGAATGAACTTTAATTTTTGACACTTTTTGTTAGAGTCTGAGGAGACAGAGGTAGATTGGGGGGGCTGGGGGGGTGTGAAGAAAAAAAATGGCCCAAATCCCAGGTTCCTAATACTTAAAATGCTGTCTGCTCGTAAAACATTTCAGTCAGGGAGAGGCCATCTTCGAGCTTCTCTTAACAAATGGGTATCAGTGGTCCATGAAATAATCAATGTCGATAATCCATCCCAGGGTCTGCCAATATGTTAATGGCTCTGCCGCATCGTTATTGCTACAAGGCCATAAATCATTTCCGTACCAGAATGCTTAGCAGTCGAGGACTCAAACCCCTAGCCTGGAATAAAATGCTGTCTCTTAACAATTAATGTCTAAACATTTTGCAGCTTTGTGCCTTGATTGTTTTCAGATGCTAAAAAAGTAAGTAGGACAGATTGTAAATCAATAAAACAATAAGACAAAGTGTTTTAATAATAGAAAGACTCGAAGTAAATCATAGTTCTGTGTTTATTATTGCTTTGGAGGTTATAAATAAACAGTACCAACTGGTAAAGGTTTAGTTAACAGGGAAAAATAAGTCTGGTATTGACGTTTTGGGCATACGTTACATTACGTTTTCACTCCAGAAGGTAAAGGAGATGGAGGTTAGCCTTATTATTTCTATTTTTAAAATGGGAGAACAGGAGCTAAGCAGTGCTCGTATCTTTGAATTGTCATCCAGTAGGAAGAAGGTCTTTTCTACTCTGCCCAGCAATACATCAGTGATCTGGCTCTGCGTCTGGAGGACACCAGCACACAGCCACTGGTACGAATGGCTCTGCTGAGCTGCCAGCAATCACAAGGGGGTCCTATTTAGAAAACAGACTTGGATCAAACCAATCTGACTTAGGTTAGTTTATGTCAATTTAGTTTGCTATTAAAGGCAATGTAAAATGTGGTGGTAAGTCATTAACTCTATATTGTATAGACACAGCTTATTTGTGCCGATTACTGTCTCTCGTTCTTCAGTTGAGCACTAGGCTGCGTTTTGGCGGGATGGTAACCAGTGAATAAACGACAGTCCCAGTGTGAACCTTTCTGTGAAGCGGGAGGGAGGGTATGTGTGCCCTTCTCTCTACTTCTGCACTATCTCTGTGTTGAGACGAGGAATTTTATATGCCCTTTCTATTCCAAACATTAATACTTTTTTATTTGCTCGTTTTTAACTAATGAAAGTGGAACTTAACATACTGTTGTTTAACTACAAATGTATTAATTATCACAAGTACGCCGAGTTTGTGTAGTGTAACGTTAATGACTATCCATCAGGTGGTGAACCATTTTCATCTGCAGGTAAAACCAGTATTTATAAATAAGCTCTTAATGAGCTCAGTATATTTTTTCCAGTTTTGATCTATTCATATCCTAACATCTCATTTCACACAGAACTAAGTTAGTCCCATGTACATCTGTATGCAGTCCCATGTATACATCTGTATGCACCCTATCTTCATATTAGAAGAAGGATGACTAAAGCAAGGTGCATTTATTTTGAGTATTGAAAGTAGCCTAACTCGTCAACCTCATTAAGGTCTTATGATTATTTTTGTTTGTACTATTTTTGTAATTTTTTATTTTGATGCTTATTTGCCAGGAATGACATTTCGGCTGAGGTAAAGGTTTTGAAGTTAACATTTTGCATGGTAATATTGATCCAACGAACCCTACGTGTTGTATTTACAT
>NW_009260182.1:4759504-4763315 GCF_000687185.1 Egretta garzetta | reverse complement strand
AGAATGCAGGGAAGAAGGCTAATAATAGTGGAAATGCCAAGTGAGCTCATGGACTTGCTTATTTCTTTTTAGAGCACTGACTTGCCTAGCACTGAGCAATTTGATATGGTCATAGTTTATTTTGGTGCTCAGGATGTAAGCGCAGGAAGGAGCCAGAAAAAACAGTGGCTCAGTATAGACAAAAAGACAATTAAAACTGATATGTCTCTTAACAGAAGTGGCAACAGCAGCCAGGATGGAAGTAATTTATTCAAAAAATTGTCCAAATGAATAAACTGCACTGATGTATGGTATGGTGGTGGGACAGTGGAAAATGTGATAGTTGTTTCCGTTGTGTGAATTACTCAGGCAGGATGCCTTTGTGAAGTAAGGGGGTTTGTTTAATGTTCTGACAACAATTTAGATCCTGTTATGGTTATTGCAGTGTAATGCAGTAGTAAAAATTGAACATGACACACCAGCAATTTATTATTTGTGTGTTTTTTAACCTTGAGTATTGGATTGTTTGTCCAAGCATATCCTTTGATTTGCTATGAAATTTATTGTTGATAAAAACAATCAGATTTCCATTAGAAGCAAAAAATTCATTTTTTTGCCATGAACCATAGATTTAGAAAAAATTCAAGCTCGGCTGCAGGACTTATGACAGGTAGGCTTATGACATTATATGGTAATTCAGCATGAAAGAATAATTGTGACACTCTACTTGGTGCTGGAGTATAATCGTGCTGTGAGGTTCAATTCACTGAAAGGCCAAATTATCTTCAACTACATTAGTCTGACAACCTATAATGCTTTGCAGAGGCAATTTGTAGATGTTTCACAGAATGCCAGCAAACATGGCTTACCATTATGTTACCCATTAACAAATTTGTGTAGAGGGGAAAAAAGTAACTTTTCCATTTTCTTAACTGTTTTTGAGCTCTGGCATACAATAAATGTGTACTGGGTAATAATAGTGTATGCTTTGCTATTTGGTGTTGGTTTTTAAACCTACAAGGGACATTACAAGATAGATTAACTTTTTCAGCAATGTTTATGTTTCTTTTACACTTGAACAGCAATGGTCTAACTTCTGTTGAAAGAATAACATGGATCCAAATGGAAGTAAAAAAGCATGGCTTTTTTGCCATAAAAAGTAAGCAGTAGTGAAAAACTTGGAAATACTGCTGTGCGATAGCTTAGAGAGACTTTGAGTTTGTATGTGATTTTTCTCTCTTGATCAAGCGGGAGTTGCAGCTGTCAGAAAATGGCATGGCCTTGACTGCCTTATGTGCACGTTATCCATCTTTACCATTGTGAAGTACTGAGCAGCCGTAGAAGGGCGCCTTTTGTTTGAGAATGGAATTTTGGTTTCCTTTTGAGTCACAATATTTCCTGGTTTCTCACTGAAGCCGATTTCAATTTGAGTGCTACTGCACTACCAAAGGCAGAATCAATACTCATGTGGCAGCATAACCCATGGTTAAGTCAGGATGAAGATCAGTTTAAGGTCTGGTATCTTGCGATCCTCATCAATACATGAATTTTATACCATTGCAAAAGTGGAGTATCCCTTTCAAGGTAGAAGTGCTGGAAAATGCCTATGCATCAAAATGTATATTAGGTGGGATTTTAGAATGCTTAAGAGTTTGTCACCTGTGTCTTGCAGTAGGAAGGATTCCCCGAACGTGGGCTATGCAGGTGCTGTTGATGTACCTGATGAGCCCGCAGTCTGAGGTGGTGGAACGCTGACTCTTATTGGGCTGCTTTACTGGTGAGCAAAAGGGTCACTCTAGAGACTCATATCAATACAATGCAGTCATTTTTGTCTATTTCCCTAAAATATGATTCAATGAATTGACTTGGCAGAGCTGTCTTAAAAACTATGTAAAGAAGGTGATATTAACCTAGTTTTGGTTAAACTCTATGCTGAGTTTCTCTCTTGTGATCTCCTACGTGCCCTCAATTCCAATGGCTGTTGTAATGTCCTTGAGGCATTCCAAATATTTTACTAATTTTATAGGTGAAAGTAGCTGGGATTTGTTTTTGGTGGCAAAATGAGGAGGAAGGAAAAAAAAAGTTGTTGTTACTGCAGAAGAGCACCTAACTGATGTTTAAACTGAGAAGAGATAGAAAGGGTTGTGTTGGTACTTTGTGTCACTGAAGTCAACCTTATTGTAAAATACCAACTGTCTGCTCAAGCTGCTCTGGAGAAATATTTACTAAAGTCCACAGACTGATTTTTCTCCTTTGTCATCCTCAAGGCAAAATACAGCAATACGTCTACCTCCATCACCTGGAGATAACTCTGGAAGCTAATTCAACTGTATTTGTAATTGTGAACTGAGTTTTAGGACCGCTCGTTATTAAGCTACTCTAAGAGTTTAGCCATTGAACTCAGTGCAGACAAAATCATGTGTCTTATATTGCTTACTAAATTTGATGGATGCTTATCTCCTTAGTGTTTTCTGGGAAAGAATTAGTCCTGTAAAGCAACTGAAAGAATGATGAGTCTTTGATTTTGGAACAGTGTCAGACAACTGTGCATTTTGGAGTTTCCTAGAAGGTGACACACTCTTTTCCTCTTGCTTGTAGTTAATAGCAAAGAGCATTCAGCATCGCAATACCCAAAGGGAAGGGTTTGAGTGACTGCACAGGGAATGTGGATTGTTATCATTCCAGTCACAGGGCACTGCATGAAATCACAGCCTCTCTGCTCTTCCGTACTGCCACTTGAACGTCGCAGCCAATGTTACTCCTACACTGCTTTTATGGTACATATTATAACATTTTATTAGATAGTGGTGGTTCCCTTGGTGTGCGAGGTTTGGGTTTTTTTAAGTACTAAGCCCTAAATCTTCTGTTCAGGCAGTGGAAGAAGTCAGGTGAATTTACAAAATACATTCTATTAGAAAATTTTTCATGGAAAAGTGGGGCTTGGTAGGAAGACCAGGCCATATAAATATCTGGTCATTTTCGTAAAGACTGACTGAAATATTTTTAAAATTAAATATGCATTTTAGGCAACTTCGGTCTTTGATATTACGAGATCCCGACTGCAATCCAACAGTTTTAAGAAAGAAGAAAACAAACCTGACTAAATTCTGTGTTGGGCAAAACTTGCTAATGGAGGCATATGAGGAAATTTTGTTCTCCTTAAGAAGAAGAGATGCATAAGCCTCCTTTCACTGAAAACTCACCTGCCAGAGCAGATGATATTGGTTATTTTTCCTTGCTTAAAAGAGTCCATGACTGTCTGTAAAATGAAGTTGTCTGCATTACTGGCCTAATCCTTCACTGAGTTTCTTCTGCTCACAAGAAATGCATAGAATCATAGAATGTTTTGGGTTGGAAGGGACCCCTAGAGGTCATCTAGTCCAACCCCCCTGCAGGAGCAGGGACACCGCTAACCAGACCAGGTTGCTCAGAGCCCTGTCCAACCTGGCCTTGAATGCTTCCAGGGATGGGGCCTCCACTACCTCTCTGGGCAACCTGTTCCAGTGTTTCACCACCCTCATTGTAAAGAATTTCTTCCTTATACCCAGTCTAAACCTACCCTGTTTTAGTTTAAAACCATTACCCCTTGTCTTGTCACTGCTGGCCCTACTAAAGAGATTTTCCCCATCTTTCCTATAGGCCCCCTTTAGGTACTGAAAGGCTGCAATCAGGTCTCCCCGCAGCCTTCTCTTCTCCAGGCTGAACAAGCCCAACTCCCTCAGCCTGTCCTCATAGGAGAGGTGCTCCAGCCCTTGGATCATTGTTGTGGCCCTCCTCTGGACCCCCTCCAACACTTCCATGTCCTTCTTGTGCTGAGGGCTCCAGAGCTGGA
>NW_009260182.1:4726614-4758915 GCF_000687185.1 Egretta garzetta | reverse complement strand
CTGGACATTGAGCCATTGACCACTACCCTCTGGATGCAGCCATCCAGCCAGTTCCTTATCCACCGAACAGTCCATCCATCAAATCCATAGCTCTCCAATTTAGAGAGAAGGATGTTGTGGGGGACTGTGTCAAAGGCTTTGCAGAAGTCCAGATAGATGACGTCTGTTGGTTTTCCCTTGTCCACTGATGCTGTCACACCATCATAGAAAGTCACCAGGTTTGTCAGGCAGGACTTGCCCTTGGTGAAGCCATGCTGGCTATCTCGAATTACCTCCCTGGCCTCCATGTGCCTTAGCATAGCTTCTAGGAGGATCTGTTCCATGATCTTCCCAGGCACAGAGGTGAGGCTGACAGGTCGGTAGTTCCCAGGGTCTTCCTTTCTACCCTTTTTGAAAATGGGCACAATGTTTCCCTTTTTCCAATCACCAGGGACTTCACCTGACTGCCATGACTTTTCAAATATCATGGAGAGGGGCTTGGCGACTACATCGGCCAATTCCCTCAGGACTCTGGGATGCATCTCATCAGGTCCCATGGACTTATGTGCATTCAGGTTCCTCAGGAGGTCACGAACCCCATCTTCTCGTACAGCAGGAGGGGTTTTGCCCTCCCGGTCCCCCTCATGCCATCCATCAACTTGGGAGGGGTGAGGAGAGAGGTTGCCAGTGAAGACTGCATAGATACATGAGCTGAGGCTGTACTGGAGAACACTAAGGAACACAGAACTTATGCACCTCCAGTGAGAACTTTCCTGCCTTTCCACTCAGGACAGGGTCTGTTCAATGCCGTATCTGCCCTGTGATGTTACTGGCTGAATAATTTTTTGTCCATGATGCTGTATAGAGTTAACCAACAAATAGCAAGTGTCTTGGTACATGGTAAAGCAAATAAAAATGACAGTAATCTTCCAGTAGATTTTTTGGAAGGATCTCTGGTTAAAACAAGACCATGTGAATGAAGTAAAATAATTTTTTACCCAGAGGGGGGGAAAAAAACCCAAACCTGCAACTTTGTGGTAAATATTCCATTTCAGTTTTGGTGTGCAGAGTACTTGCATGTTTGATATCCAGTTGTGTCAGTATGTTGGGTCCCTAGATGTCTGGAAGAGGGACTCAGCTAAATGAGGAGGAATTGACACCAAACTAGAGGAAGCTGCTTTTAATTTTTATGCAAAAGACTTGAAGGAAGGAATGGAACATCAGGTAAGAGGGGCATTGGATAGTTTTATAATGGGAAAAGGCTTTTACAGAGGAAAAAAAAGTCATATCAAGTAATATTATTTTGCAGACTATAGAGTCCCAGTTGTATAGTTAAGGACATGCTGCAGCATTAATGTTTACGCATAATGCTTTCCAAGTAATTGAGGCTGAACTGCCACTGACTTACTTAACATTTATAGGTCAACCACCTGCAGAAAGGGCATGTAGGTAGATTATTGTTGACTTTATGGTTATGGAATGTAGCTAATCAGTGAGCATGCTGGGAAATAACTTGTTATGCCTGGATAGCTCTAACACCAGGCCTTACGATTTCTTATGGGCACAAGGTAACAGAGTAATTTCTCATGACTACGGCCCTTGCTGAGAGGGGAGGTGGCATGTGGTGGGGATAACAGCTTTAAAAAGGGGGGAGGGGGGCGGCTACAAGATTTCAGAAGTAGATTACAAGTGCAAAATCAAATAATTTAATCATCCTTTGCCAAACATACCATAGCATTTGCAGTGAAGTTGTTGACTCAATACACAAATTTACCAACTGTGTATTAGGAGAATGGAGCATTTACGTTCTGGCTGTTTTGTGCTTTGCAGAGCTGTTCACTAGACCCTTGTGAGATATCTGTTCTTGCCTGTACTGACACAAGTATTTTTTTCCTTGATCATGAAACATAGAATAACTCTGGATTTTTATTTTTTTTTTTTAAATTTTGTAGTCAAGTATCTGAAGACTAATCGTTCTCCTGCTCTACCTCCCCCCCCGCCCCTTGTCTCCGCAGAGGAACATGTACTCCCTTGTGTGCTAATTGACAACTTTTACCTTTTAAAGTTCACAGTAAAAGTCATGGACTAGCATGCATAATGAATCAATCTGCTTAATTTGGTTTGGGCCCTTAGGTTGTAGTGCAGGCATCATTGCTGGTATTCATGTAGCTATCTTGATTCTGATGTTCCTCTTACGAGAGCTGGCAAAAACTCAGATGCTTTGTTTACCTAGGAACAGAGCTCCCAGTTGAAGTGTAGAGCATCCAAATGCATCCGTCGCATTTAGTCCTGTAGACTGGATCTGTGTGGGATTCATCTCTCACAGCTGCTAGTATCTAGAAACCATCAGTTAATGTTGGTCATTAATTATAGCTTTTCCCCCTCAGCTGTTCTCCACTTTTCAGAGATTTGCATGTATGTTCATGTGTTACTCGTAGATAAACACGGCACACACAAAGTAAACTTACCTGTATTTCAAAGGTTTTGTTTCAATTACATTTGAAGGCGTGATATATTCATTTCATCTCTTCCTCTCTTCAGCTATGTTCACACACAGTATTTTGTGCATACATCTGTACATATGTGTGCTAATAAATGTAGTATATTCTTTATAGCAAAAAATGCTTTTTCAGCATAACAGTAGAGGAAAAAATACAAAAAAGGATTACAGTGATCTATTTACATATCAAAGAGTAGTAAACTGTAGGAGATATACTTTTCACAGTTAGGTTCTTTCATGTTTGTACAGTATTGACTTTGAAAAAAGATACTCGGATGGGTAGTGTAAAGCAGTGTAATTAAATGAGATTTTTTCCAAAATTCTAACATTTTCTAGCTGATAGTGTCACATTATCAAAAACTGTGAATATTTTAATGAACAAATTTGTTTTCTAGAATTTCAGATTCTTACTTTGTCTCTGGAGATGACTGCATAGAGTCCTCTGTAACGATGAAATGTGAACGTATAACTTTTCAAATGTCAAACTGCAAAAAGCAAAATAAATGGTTTGGTCAGATGTAAAATGATTGACATAAAAGATAGAGGGCATCTCGACAGTCATAGTATTGCTGATAGAGGAAGATGCCCACAACTATGAGTTTAACTGAACAATACCTATATTGAGTAAAATTGTGGTAAGACCATTGCATGCAGCTCCTGGTAAGACCCCAAATGTTTTAGGATAACTTAATCAGCAAGTGCCTTGAATTACAGTTCTGAAATTAATGTCGTTCTCCATTGGAATTTTTATTTGTTTTTCCCCAAGAAAGGAAATAGGTTCTCATAAGCAGCAATAAAGACATTCTAGTTAGGAGCTAAGCTCTGTCTTTGTAGTACTGTTGCTATTTTTTTTTATGCTAACCAGGAGGATGTGTGTTATATTCATGTTTATTCAAGTACCTAGATAGCTTCAACTTTTTTATTTTTTTTTAAATGTGAAGACCTGCGAAATGCCTAATTTCTTATTTTCTACATGAGTTTCTTGTTATTGTTAAAACTAGTTGGATTTGAACTGGCAGTCTATGAAAGCTCGATTTTGATTTTTGCACTCATTTGTTAAATAAATCTACCTTAAAATGCTGGATACGTAACAAATAAAGGTAAGCTTATCAAACTATGTCAGCATGCTTTTTGTGAAAAAACAGCCTCAGAAAAGTACTGTTACCTGTAGTGGTGAACTGCATTCAATAATTTTTAGTCACTGTTCCCTCAAGCTGTAGAAGTAGTGGGCCTCACCATTTGAGATTTCGTTTATTGGTGAAATAAAAGAGAGAAATTAGCCTGCTTTTCCGTTTTGATTCATTCTAAACTTTGAGCTGCTCATTGATCAGAAAGTACTCAATATAACTTCTTAGGTCATGTCAAATAGAAGAAAGTATTTCTGTCATTGTGTAACAGTCTATCAAAAGCTGTTTTGGCTTTCTAACAAGTTCTCCTTCCAGGTGCTAAGCTGGTGGCTTCCTCCACTTGACTTGTTTGACTCAAGGGATTGAGTAGTAAATGAGCTGTTTAAATTTTAGATTTGTTAAAACTCAATTTATTATGAGATTGCAGTAAATCAAGACCTTATAGTATTAAGGCAGTAATTTCAATTTCTTCAAATTTTAGACATGTTTTCTTAAGAAAGGAAAACAAAGTAGGTAAATTAAGAAATCTTCCCCCCCCCTCCCCCAAGGAGGGAAGGGCAGGTTGTGTTTACGTACTGGTTTTCAATCTACTCTGATGGGACTTCCTCATTATACACTAACATTCTTGCAGCAGAGCGCATTGGTACTTCTGTTGATGGCTTCTCCAAGTACCTTTTTGCAGATTTACATCAGCAGGACTCAGTAGCCCTGGCAATAAGAATGCTAGCTGAGTAGGGATATCTGTGGCCAGTCATTCCCAAAACACATACTAAGTGTCATGTAGTGATTTTATTTAGAATACTTGGAAACTGGTAAGGTAAGCCCTAATGACCACACTTGTTCAAGTTTTTGGCTACTGCTTTTTTATTATGGCTGTTTCTAAATAAAGACTATATCCTCATGTGGTTAAACCGGTAAGCTGGGCTATCCAAAGGCATGGTGCCTACCTTTTTTTTTTCTTTTTCGTTGTTATTCTTGATTTCTGTTTTTAATTTCTGTCTTGGATATGAATGAAAAGTTTTGTGCTTATTTTTGGTTTCCCTTTTGGTCAGATTTGTGATTTGGTTGATTTGTGACTTGGCTGAGAGGAGAAACAAAACCCCAGCCTAAAATACTGACCTCTGTTCATGCTAATCTATATTTTTAACTGTTATTTCTGAGGGAGTGATTTATTTACAGTGACAGCTTGTTACTTATGGTAGCTGCTGCCAGCTTCTGAAGTAATCTGATAACGTCACATTGTGAAGGGAAGCTATAGGCTTTGCCTTGAATGACTTGCTATAAATCATGTTCATAGCTGGTGTGTATAAGGATGCTTGGGTTGATACTGATAGAAATACAAATCAAATACAACATATGGTAACCCAGTTCAGAGCCAGAGATTCTGCATTAAGCCTATTGGGTTCATATTTTTAAATGAAATGAATCAGGCATCCCTGCTTGCACATCAAAGCTGGGGATGATGCACCAATGCAAAGGCCAAAAAAGAAAGAGGACAATATACAGAAAAGTGTTAACACTGAATGACAGGCAGGTTTGAATGTTCAGGGATAAGAAACCCATAGGAAGTAATGGACAAAGCTGCCTGGAGAGCTCATCAACAGTCAAAGTGACGGCCAAGAAGCGAGTTCAAAGTCGCCAATACAACACTGTATTACAGCTTCCATGGAGACAAGTGTCAGTGCAGAATAAAAATTGTGCAGATGTTCTCATCTGGCTGTTGCAGCCTTCATATCCACAGCTAATAATAAAATTAGTTATGTGGTTTTCGGTTTTGTGAGGTGTAAATTTGTTTGATTTATGCACTTCCTGGAGAGGGAAAAACAGAGTAAGTCTTGGAGAGCAAATGATCGTTAGCCATGTAGTAGGCAACGGTTGTGTTATACTGCATAAACCCATCGCACCATTTTAATTGCAGTAGTTGCACTAACAGTGTGGCATCTTCTGTGACAGTGAAAGCGAGGGCCACCAAGTGCCACGTGTCACATGAGGAATTCATATTTGGAACCTCCTTTTTTCCCCACCTCTTACACAGTCACACTGCTCTTGTGCCTTCAACTTACAGGATGGAAACCAGATGTTCCACTCTGTGGATACATGGAATTAATTTTAGAAAAGCAGTCTGTTCCAGAGGTGTTCAGGAAAACTGTTCTCTACAGACTGGACTGAAAAGTCCACATTTCTGAAGTAGGTCTGTTGAGAAGGAGACGCTGCCTTCACAGTTCACTGATTCTGTGTTCATGAACGAAAAGGGCTTGGTCCTAGCCCTGCATTGCTTTTCATATTTGGCTGTGCCTAACCAAAAACTACGGAATTCCTTGTTGCTATTTGATGCATCTCCCATTCTACTGGCATAACTCGGACTTTCTGTGAAAAATACTGCTTTTTTTTCTTTAAAGGCTACCAGCAGCTCAGACTGCAGCAGAGCTGTCCTGTAGCTTGTTCTCCCCTTTTTCGTCATGCCCAGTTTGTGTCTTTCTGTCTCAAGCTCTCCCTTCCCCGCCCTGCAACGTGCTTGTCACTGTGTCCAGAGATGTAATAACATGGTGTTTTCTCAAGTGTGAGCCTCACGTGCATAATCAGCTCATCAGAAACAGATGCAAATTACCGCAGAAGAATTTTGCACATATCCTTATTTTTTTGTTACCCGAATTAATGAACAAATCCTCTTTTTGTTAGAAAATAAATAATAATGCCACGTTTTGTCAGAAGTAGTGGTAATTGGTAGTTAATACTGTGGTGTTGTATATCTCCCTGATAACCAGGTAAAATAAAATTACTTTCTGACTACCAGGTAAAACTTAAATGGTGCTGGCACTGACAAACTGTGAAAGGAAGGGAGAAGTCCCCTGTGAGAAGATGAGTTTATTATACAGATAAGATTTCCATAATAAGGGATAGTGATTATGGGGAAAGGCTGAAACTCCATTAACTGAAACAAATTACTGTGACAAAGCCAGAGGGAATGCTTTGCCAAACTTGCAACTCCTTTCATAACATTCAAATATCTGTTGGACCTACGAGTCAGGTTGCTGGCTCCTTTGTGCCCTGCCACTGGCGCAGCGACAGTTTTACATAGGGCGCCAGTCCATTTATCTGGGCGCGTGGGGGATGTGCCTTGCTAACGTGTCGGTGAGGCATCAGGCATTTTCCCTACAAAAATAAGTCATTCCTCTAATGCCATTGCTTCTCTATGAAGTGAATCTTAATTGTCAGAGAAATGTATGACATATACAAGCTCTAAGGAAATGCGGTGAACTTTGAGTTTATCGGACCATCGCATAACCTGACTAGGATTTATATTTCTTGCTTTGGATAAAAAAGAAAACCAGAATGGTCCTTCGCTTTCTGCGTGCATGGTTATGTGTGTCCACCTCTTTCCAGAAGTGCCTCACACGTTCTGCGTGCACAAACACAGGCAAAACTATGGTGGTGGTTCTCGGATTGTTCTCTGTGTGTGTGTGTGTGTGTATATAAGCAATACATTTAAAAGGCGCTGGCTTATGGCTCTCCAACTTGTATTAGTTGTGTAAAATACAGTCAAAGAAGTTATTTAAATATAAACATTGTCATCTTTGTACTAATTTTTGTGTAAAAAATAACACTGTAGTTAAGGATTTTGTGTAAAAACTGTCAGAGTTTGCCATTACAGCTCTGGTAAGAGCAGCAGGCAAGACTATAAGCTTTAATTTATGTTGTGCTTTGGACATTTTTCAGAAACTATTTACCCATTACCTCTTAGGTCAGTGGCCTAATAATGCAACAAAGCACTTTTTGAAATTGCAGATAATTTTCAGTGCTCAGATCTCTGTGTAGTATTGATGGGGAGGAAAGCTGATTAGGATCTTGGGAATTGTGCTTGATGGGAACAATCTGGAAGGAGTGAAAAATTATTAAACACACACAGCGGGAGTTGTAGGATTTACCATTGTCGTGCAGTGCTATTAATTCTCATTGCATCGTACAGCAGCTTGATTGCACACTGTGAATACTGTTTATTGGAGAACGGGTACAATTTTGCTGCAGTAGTTGTAATGTAATACTAAATGCTAATTAGGCTTCTAACAATAATTAGAACCTCTTGCTAGACTTAGAAACACTCAATTGAATTTGCAGAAACAAAGACCTTTAAGCTATGCCAGGAACAGTGTCTGTAGCAGCAGTATCAACTTGGTAAAGTTGTGGGGTGGTTTGTTTGCATGGGGGTTTTCGGTTGTTTTGGTTTTTTTTTTTTCTTCCCCTGGTTTATACATTTAATTTACAGGATTGCAAACATGTATTTTTACAGTGAACATAATGAGCTCATTATGTTCTCAAAAAGGTTATTTTCTCAATGAAGGGGCAGAAAAAGCAAGTAAATATTAGAAGGACAACTGCAGATAAATTTGACATGAAAAAATGTTAAGACAGATAGTTGTTGAATGGCTGGTATTACTAAGTATAATGCACTATTTCTTTTAACTATTTTGTAATATGAAAAGGAAATAATGCAACCCAAATCCATCAAAAGCTACTTCTTCCCAGCCTCCCCCATCCCAAAGTTAGACACCTTTTTTTTTTTTTTGTTGAATTAGACTTTAAAGCTCTATGTAATTATTTTCAAACATGACAATAAAGATGAGCTATATTTCAGAATAATTTAGTATTTTGCAATATAAACATTCTTTACATTTGGGAAGTAAATGTAATTTTTATTTTATTTTCAGTGCGTGCTTTGGAATCAGTAGTATGTCAGGATGTTAAATGCAATGGTCTGGGAATATGCATGGCATACACATTTTGATCTTGTTTGCTGGTAATTTTGTTGTATTAGATATCCATATATTCACAAAGCTAAATGTACAGAAGATAAAGGCCTTTAACCTGCATTACTGCTTTAAGAAAAGAAATCAAGTCTTTTTTTCCATCCAAACCCAGGTTTTATGGTGCATATGTTGAGAAGATACTGCGCTTGGGTTCCTGTTTTGAAAACCTCTTGCATTAATGAAAATAGAACCTAGGATACTTGTTCAAAGCTTGTGTTTAAAGGCTTAATGTAGGTATGCTGAATTTTGGTCTTTTATCAGCCTTCTCTGAATAGGAAAATCAGGAGCCTTTCAAAAAAACAGTGGGAATGGTTTTATCATGGAAGTACTGGGAGAACCTTATGAACAGTGCTGCTAGCACGCACCAGTGCCCAGCCGTACTATAAGCAGTTCGTGATCCAGTACAGTGGCTTTAGTTGTAGTGAGCATTTTTACCACATTTCTGGCAGTTGTTATACTTCCTTCTGTTCCTTGGTTAACATTTCATCATAACATATGGCCAAAAATGGCCACAGTGCTTCCTGCTTTCATCGTCTTACTGAGCTTCCCTAGATTTCCATTCTTGCAAATTTATCTAGTGCCACTGATAATGGGAAGAAACTTTCCAATGGAGTAACTTTATGGCACACCTTGTCAAACAGTTTGGGAATTTTTTTTAGCCAGGTTCTACTATTAAAATGAAACTTCCCAAAACTTTTCAAGAATGGAAAGAGCACTCAAAAGCAAACCTGTTACTTATATTTTCAGTGACATGCCTTTGGTGTTTGCACACTCCTTTTGAATTTATGGGTATGTTTTCACCCTGTAATTTGTCCTCACCCCCAAGCCATGTATGAGCATTGCGTAGTGCAAGTTAGTTGTGGTTTGTTGGGTTTTTTAAATAAAAATCCAGTCCTAACATTATTGATCATGTGTTGCACTAAATAAATAGTGAGTGGCTTATACATCATCACAAATTATTATAATGAATGCTTTGAGTTATGGCTATTTACCTGAACAATTTTGGCCCCAGTTCAAGGTCGTAAATTCTATTCTGCAATCTGTGAGAATGTCTGTTTACAGAAATGTGAACCTTAGCAAATGAGATTTTCTTAAATGTGCCTTCTTTATGACATCTTACTATCTTTTGAGTGGCCTGTGTTTTTCTTTAAGGCTTCAGCAATCATCTGGAAAAGATTTAACTTGAGCAAGACAGATTATTCTGTTTAATTTTCCATTAGCAATTTTCCTTGCCCAAGTCAATGTCACCTGGAAAGAGAAGGTTTGCTGAGATATGACACCCTGCTGATTAGTAAGTTTTACTCTTCTCCTCAAACACTGACCATTACCTTCCCGTTACATTATAGGTGTGTTCATGCTCTGGAGGTGATCGGGGTCAATCCAGCATGGCTGATGCGTTATATGTTGTTCTTGTAGTGTGTCACATGTAGCCCACTGTACAATCTGTGACAAACTGCTGCTGTATGACCTGGTAGTCTTGGGTCAGAGCGAGAGAAATTGGTGTTGTACTAAGATGTATGTTAATACATATATTATTTATATAGGCATTAGTGAATGCTATTGTTGTCTCAGCACAAATCAAGGTCCAGGCCATGGCCTTGGGGCTTTCAGAGGCTCACTTTATCATGTGTTGTGGGTTTTTTTTTCTTCCTTTTTTTTTTTCTTCTGCTTATGAATAATTAAAAACTTAAATTACTTGCCATGTTCGAAATTCATATGCTGGGGAAAATAGCTACATGAAAATTAATTTTCTGTTCTGTGAGACTGACGGGAAATCAATTAATCTTGATGTATTATTTTATGCAGAACAGGGTGCGGGAACCAGCAGAGAGAATGGCTACAGCTGTTCTTGTTGGTCGGGCCATATATTATTGTTGGCGGGTTTGACAGCTTCTGAAGGAAATGGCTGAAGGGTATCAGGCAGGTGAATCAACTGTAAAAATTTATTGGAGGATACAAACTGTTTCCAGGGGACTGATATAAAACTCACACTTGAGAACTGAAGTATTGAATGTTTTTGTGACTGAAGCAGCTTGTTGTCAATATTTATAGCTTTTCTCTTTGTTACATGTCCTATTTGTTTGATTAACTAGTCAGATGTTAGTGTCTGTTTGTAATTTATTTGTTGTGCCTTCTGTAGCATTTTTGATACATAAAGATTTACCGCTAGGTAAATAAAGCAGCTCGTGCAATGCAATATGCTAAATAAAATGACAGAGCTGTTTACAGCGTGTTACAAGTTTTATAACTTGCAAGGTAGATCAGTAACTTTTGTTTACTGGTGTCACTGTTAAGTTAAAACACGTCGCAATGTATTACGTGCTGTGGGGTGAACAGGTTTCCTTTTAAATAACTGGAGATTATAATCAATATGTACCTTAATGGTAAATCATTGAAGAGAGTCTACAAAGCCCTCCATGTAAACCCATACGTAATGCAAACAATTCCAAAAAAAAAAATGAAATACCTTCATGCTCTTTAGAATGAGCTTTATATTCACCTTCCTTTCCAATGTATGTGCACCAGTGCTCTTTATAAATAATAAAAGGGAGAAACACTCAAGGAGCCACTAAGAAGCTGTGTGTAAAATGTTGGTCCCTATCTGGATGTGCGGCGTCCTAGAGCAAAGCCGAGACTTGTAGCAGCCGGGTTGAGAGCAGCCTGCTCCGAATTCTCCCCCCAGTGCAGCAGGTCAAAGCTGTTGCTCGGTCAGGGAGCACGGCTACAGCACTGCAGAGTCTGTAGAGAGGGATCTCTGTGCAACTTGCAGGCATGAGAAAGAGAGCTTAGTCCCACCTATCCCCATCAAAGCTTCCTCTCTGGTGTCTGAAATAGGAGTGTATAGCTACATACTATTAAACTGGCACGTAGTGGAATATCTAGACAGCTTATACAGTGAAAACCAAGTATTCCTGATGGAGAAAGGAGTAAGAGATGGCAATATTGCTAAAACCTGTGAACAATGATAAAGAACATGTCTCCTACAGGTTGTTTCCTATATCTCCTTCCAAACCAGAGAGACTTCAGCAAGAAACGTGAAGCTCGAAGTCATGCGGAGCTGGCATGGTGAAGGAAGGGGACAGAGATTTGGATGTTCATAGGGATAATTAGTGTGTGTGCAATGTTGAGATTGTCAGTGGTGTTTTCTCTCGTCTGTTCTCTTCAGATTACTGGGGTTTTTTGATCCTCAAAATAGCCTGTGTATCATGTTCTTTTAATTGCTATCTCCTATATTTATATTTATGCTATTATTAAAAGATCTTTTCTTTCCTTTTTCCCATGAGATATGCACATTTAAGAATTTGTTATGCACATTTAAGAATCAGGTAGTTGTACACCCTGCAGTGCTGAACCTGCACTAAAATCCCACTCCCTGGATTTCCTGCGTCCCTAAGTCCCATGGGGTTCTGGCCTACAGGTTTCCACCGAGGTGTCCAACCCCATAGTGGAGCTCTTTGTTTTCAAAGTCTACAGCAAAATTCAAGCCTTTCTATATGCTGTGGGTATGAATGAGGTAGAAAAATTCAAAGGTCTGAATAGATTTTTCGAGATACAATAGTTTGTGATTGTAGAATTATCAGCACTAAGAAACATCCAGGATGTTAAGGAGTTTTTCAAATTAATCGTAAATCTGGTGTGGATATTGTAGGGGGGAGGAGGAGTAGGAAAATAAAGTAGAGACTCTGACCCTGTTCTGGAAATTTGCTGAACTCTTAAGACCTAATTGGGAGTGTTGTTTCCCTGTGTTGAAGTAATGGGTGATTTAAACAAGATCCAAATATTGGGGGAAGGAAAAAAAACAAAAAACTTATAAAAGTTTATAAATATTCTAAAGATTAATCTTATATGAGTTTGGAATAAACTTAACAGTTTAACTAAGGTGAACTTTACGTGTCCTTCCTGAATTAAAAAGCTATAAAGAAAACTGAAGTTTAAAGTAATTGTTAATGAAAGCTGGCCAGCATGACCTCCTGAAAAATGAACATTTGTTGGTCCAACTTTCACAGATGTTAAACATTTGGTGATGTTACTTGGGGCTGCTTGAACCACATTAAAGTCCAGCCACTAGAGTGTTGAAACAGTTGGGCGCTATAATAAAATATACATAAAAAGAAATTGTGAGACATTAGGTGTTGTTTGGTGATGACGTTTAGGAAATTACAATTTTTCCATACATCGTATTCACATCTACATAAGTTGTTTAGGTATTTAAAGTAAAAGTGGTATATATATCGTTTGTAATTGCTACTACAGTTCTGGCAGGTGCACATAATTTAACAATATGTCAAATATGACAAATTATTGTTGAGTTACAATATAGCCTTAATAAGAGCACATCTGTTCGCGCTATACAGTATAGAAGGATGCCTGATTTAAAGAGTTTACTTACTGATATTGTATTGTTGTTTAAATATTTAATAGGATCTTAGACACGAATCATAAAAAATACACAGTAGTGTATAAAAATGAAGAATCTTACTTGCAGTAATGTTTTTGCTGCTGTTAAATCTATTCATCCCATCAGGAAATGTTCCTGCATTCTTTAAATTGTGTCATCCCCACATGCACGTATCGTGTATGTCCATGCAGAGAAAGAGCCAGGAACAAAACCCAACTAATCACAGAAACATGGACAGATTCGGGGTAAAATATGGGAACTGTTAAACAGTGTAGAGGAATCTTACAGTAGTGCTTGGGCTGAAAAGTGGAAATTACTATGCCTGTTTCAACCTCTAGACAAATATAAAGAAGCTGAGCATACACTTCTGTTGGAACTCATTAGAATTTCAGGACAGCATCCTGGCACCTGGATAACCTTACTTAGCTTTTTTTATTCTACTCAAAATACTGTGGTGCAGTATCATGCCTACAAGCAAGCACAGAGGTGTTGGTTCTGGTGTTGCTGGTCAATATCCCAAGAACAATTTAATTTTATTCTATTATTGCACATATTTATTTTTGTTTTTTTTCCTTGCAGCCTTTACCTGTTGGTCTGGCAAACAGGGAAGTGTTTGACGCTTCTTCAGCCAAAGTGATTGCTGGTTGCTTTATCTGGTCTTGATAAAACTTCATGTATTTTCTGTAGGCATAGCCATACTGCACAGTGTTAAGGATGCAAAGAAGCCAGAGCTTGCTCAGGTGACAAAGCTGCCTTGGTTGATGGTGGAGGGATTTCCATTGCTTTATATTCCTTCAGAAGAATGGGGCAGTATGGGCACAGTTTTTCACTTTGTTCATCGAAGGGGAAGGATAAATTTTTACATTTTCTGCATGCTTTTTAAAAGGGGATACCAATGGTTGGGTTAAAAATAAATGGGTTTGACTGCTGTCTGTCTTTTACCACTTCTGTTAAAACTATTTAGTTCTAAATGAGTCAAATTTTCCTTCGTCCTAATCCTAATTTGGCATTAGTTTATACCACAGTTATATTTTACTGTAGAGTAGTGAACCAATTTAAGTAGCAGCTGTGAAGGTGGAATATCTTGTCTAAGCACAAATAATTTGGGGAAGTCTTCAGATGTAATAGTTGAATGTTGATTTACTTATGCCTGAGTAGAAATCCATATTGAAATGAAAAGAAAATGTTTTAGGTCTTTGCATGTGTGTAGTATTAGTTCCTAAGGAACATCACACTGTGGCTGAGGCCAAGTCCATCTGGGTTATCGTTCTGTCTCTGACAGTGGCAACAAGTTGCTATTTAGGAAGAACAGGCAGGTTGGCCACTGACTCTTGTCCAGCTCCCCAGCATCCTTGTATTAAGGATGTTAGGGCAAACACCCATCTGCATATCCATTTATTGGTCTGTTGTCCAGGAATTTGTAGCATTCCAGTTTGTATTTGCTGGTACCATCTGCATTCACAACCTCCTGCGGCAGAAAGCTCCAGAAGTTCACTAGTCAATTTTTAAAGAGGATTGTATTCATTTTAAATTGATCTCCTACCAGTTTCACTGAATATCCCAAACTTCCAGTATTGTGGGATTTGGTGAATAACTGTTCTGCCTTCAGCTTATGTGGGTAGCCCCCAAAAGTGGTTGGTGGATACTTGGAGAGCTGGGGCTATTTGTGTAGGTCTGACAAATCTACATTTCTCTTCTCTATGTTTGGTGTCTCCCACACTTGCTCTGGTGCAGTTTCCCATTTTACTTATAAACTCAAGCTACATAGAAATAATGCTGCTCTTAAAGCAGTTCATCTTTAGAAGCCATTAAAACATCCCATGGGAGAGGCCAGAGTCAGAAATGAGATAACCCATGTTAGGAAAACCTAGAGAACCCCTTGATGAAATGCAGTTGTAAAATGCCAGGCTGAGTTTATCTAGGTGTATGGGCTGTAGAGAATAATCAGATTTCTTCAGTTGCTTCTACTGTGGTTTTTTTTGTTTTGGTTTTTTTTTTTAATTATATTTTTCCTAGCGTTTTGAGATGAGACAAAGTAGTGCTCTGTGATAGAGCTGCGAGCCTTGCCTGGCTCATCCCATCACATGGGATATGCATGGCCTAAACATTGCTTGAAAGGCAACCACAGGCGTGCCTTGCGTTCATGAGGGAAAAACATCCTCACCGCCTTGTTGTTCGTTTCAGCTTTGGGCTTCACATCAGGTCTAATGCAAGTGCCAAGCAAGTTTTCTGTTATCAGTTCAAGCTTCCTGCACTCACTTGAACATACTTGCCTAAAATAAGCATATGTTCATGCCAGGAGATGGAATTTAGGTTTACAAGGAAATATTTTAATTTGCAGTTCAACACAAGTGAAAATTGGTTGGTTTGTATTTTTTTTTCCATGAAATTTCTAAAGTTTTTTTTCTCTTCCTTAATATAAGGTGAATAACACTTTTGATATTATTTAGTGAGTTGTTAAACTAGGTCGACAGTAAAATAATTTGGGGCATTACTAGCTGCCAAAATTAAGTGTTTTTCTAGTTACATAGTTGTCAATTGTTGAAGGGCCTAAATGGCAGGGAAGACATATTTCCAATAATTATTTAAAGTATTTTAGAAATCACTAAGGAAAAGGCAGCTGTGCTTGCTTGTGCTGATTTACAGCTTTTCCCATTTCTTGAGAAATAGCAGTATTTTAAAAATTCACTCCTGAAATGTGGTTGTTAATTGTTTGAAGAATATTATCTCATTTTTTTGCATGTTGCTCTTAAGATTTTCATCGAACATAAACCACTGCTTCTCTCAGGGGCATGGTATCTCATAACTGTATGCCCTTCATGCTTTATTATGCAATTTGGTTTTTCATGTCTTTCATTTATTAGCAGTAAAATGACTTTGGAAAAAAATAATTTGATTAAGAGGCTAAAATCACTATTAAGATTAAAATTATAGTTAATTAAAGTGAGCTTCCTGTTTTTGTAAAATAGATTTAGTTATGGTATTACTTGAGTAAATTTTGAATACTTAAAGGAAGCTCATCTGTTTTTGCCAAAGCCTTACAAGCTTCAGAATTACTAGCAAAGATGTATTTGTTGTTTTGGTAACTTTTTTGGAATCGCTTTTTCAGTTAGGTGATGACCTTAGAAAAATTTTCCTTGTGAGAGATCAACTAATACATTCTGCAAGTGTTCAGTGGAATTTTTCACCAGATAATACATCTATTTGCTTATTCTTTCAGAGTTAATAATTTTGAAGATTTGATATAAAAAATTAGAGCAATGCTTCGGTGGTTTGATTAAATATCTGCTTCATATATCAGTTTATAACTTTATCAGATAAGCTTCGCTCTTATAAGCTTCCTTTAAGCTTCGCTCTGCTTATAGGAGGCAACCTGATTCTGAAAGTCATAGTATTGTAATATTCCTAAACATATAATACAGGAATTTTATTGGGGAAAAGCTTATAAAAATTTGCTGAAAGCCTTGTATGGAAAACAAATGAGTAATAGAAACAGGCTCAAATACATGCCAAGTAAAATTAGCTAAAACTAAACTATACTTATTATTTTTCCTTACTTTAACTGTAATTTAATATAAGCAATTGTAGATTCTGCCATTAGTCATCGATTTAAAAGTTGAAACAACATTTTTATGTAACTATTTTTAGTTTTTGCCATACTTGTTTTTTCAAGCTAAAAACCCCTCTAATCCCAGTGTTTATTCAGGTTAGATATATTTCATCATTTGAAAAACATTCTATGTCCTGCTATGGTTGAGGAATTATGGGACATAGTGATAACTACTATCTAAGACAAGTTATTTTTCAGAAGCCAAGAAAACATGAAACACAAATAAACCTTTAACTACCTTAATTATATTGAATTGAAGCTTTTTTTTTATTATTTTTTCAGGTCTGAGCGAGACTAATATCCTAAAATATTAGTAAATAAATCTGATGTTCTTTAAGTCATTGCAAGTGTAGTTTTAGTAGCTTTACCTAGAGATAAGGTGTTTGACAGTTTATTTTTATAAGGATTGTCCTAGTAGTGATAAAACCCATGCGTTATTGAGGTGGAAAAATAATATAGTAAAGCAGTTTAATGGTATCCTGGTTCTTGGTTCCATGACACCTGACTTGTATCACCTGCATGAAGATTGAAATACTTGAGAGAACAGCAGACATTGATAATGGACTACAGAAAACCTGAGTTTGGGAGTGTGCTTTATATTTAGAAGAGCACTTTTCTTTGAGTTACAGTATCCAAAGATGATAGTGTATTGAAACATTAGTAAATTTGTTTGAAAGGCCCCATTAATTATAACAAACCAAAGCATTAAACAAGTTCCTATGACTTATGTTCTTTTTTAAAGCATGAATTTGTTTTCTATTTTTCTTGTAAATGTTGGGGATGAGGATGAGTTCTTGTTATTTTTTTCATTTCCCAACACATAATGGAGGTTGCATTAGAACAGATTGTAAGCCTAAATGCTTTTTCTTCTAAAACATTGAACATGTTCTCTTTCAGCGTAACTGCATAGAACAGCTTTTTTATGTTTTTATGGGCTTTGTTGGTTTTGCTTGTCACAGTTACTGGTATTAGTTCACTAGTAAATAATGACTTCTCTTTATTAAGAGAGACAGATGACTTATTACATGTCATGGGCAATCCACAGTCTTTTTAAAGTCATATTTTTAATGCAAGCTTTCCCTTTGATGTTTCTTTCTTTTCTTTTTGCTTTGTGTGTCCAATGAGATGGACTTCCCATACAGCAAAGTCTTGTAATTAGCTCATTCATCAGCTGTGATTTGACACTGACAACTCAGTGCTCTCTTAATTTGCTTTCCCTCTAGAACTATTTTGATGAACTTGAATGCAAGCCCACCTACACCGGTGGTGAATATAAGCTACACGCAAAGATGCATTATTAAAGTAATTGGTCCTTGTGTTGCAAGTGGTTCTGCAAGTGTGGTGCTGGCTGTTTCTGGGTGGTTGTCAGTAAAGATTGAATGCCATAGTCCTCGATGATATCTCAGCACTGTCATTAGCCCCCTCCCATTTCAAAGCGTGCAGACCAGTGCTGCCCATACTGGGTTTGCATGCAGGTGGTGACTCAGGTACTCAGCTCTGAGTTGTTTCACGGGCAAAATGTTGCTTCCTGGAGATGCAGTTGGCAAAAAATCCCTCCACAAGAACAAACCAAGCCAGCAGGAAAAATAACCCCATGATACCTCAATAAGAAAAATATTGGTGTTCCCCGAAAACTTTCTCATTGCTTTTCAGCTGTTTTATGTCAGTATTGAAAATAAAGAAAATGAGTTACCATCCACTTTAGGGTACGTGTGTAGTTTGTAGCATTAGTAATTGAATGGATAAAAATCCATTATACCAACTGGTTGTACAGTTCAGTAGATTACATGATCAATAATGCACACACTGCTTATCTATAATACCTTTTAACAGCTTCTAATAATTTATTAATGCTTTATCTACTATATCCAATATTTTATCTTTGTTCATGAATAAAATGAGTAATATTGATGATTTTGCATCTTGTGCTCTATTCCTGGGCTTCAGGAGTTCCCAGAATTGTGCGCACTACTTGGCACTAACTGAAATATGACTCTTAAAGCATTCAAGGATATTTTGGTTTTTGACTCTTTGTAAAATGCATGTTCTCGAAATATGTGTCTACCTAATCGTCTAAACCATTGCTGATACTTAAACTGTGTTTACGTATTTTTAATGTCTACCGTAGCATTTGTGTTCTCCCTAGATAAAAGAATGCAAACCCTTGCCATGGATATTGGTTTTGAATGCAGGTAGATCTCAGTATGGGATTCAGGGGAAAGTGTATGCCTCAAGAGACTGCTCAGACAAGACTGATGAAGGTGATACAGAAAACAATATGATGAAGGAATTCTGCAGAGGGGCTCTTGTGTTGTGTGTTATGGCTTGCTATGGCAACCTGCAGCTCTGTATTAAGATTTTTATGACGATAATCAATTGCAGCTAGACTTAGAGGTTAAATATTAACATGAAAATTATTAAAAATTGCAATGTATTGTTTATCTAGTTGATCAACTTGAAAAACAATGATTTAGGAGAGCCTGCAAAGCTTGTCTGGTTTTTATTTTCTGCAGTTTTATCGCTTGGCCTGACAAAAGGTACCGTTACACTTTGCATTTACTTGTATATCATTTCCTTTGATAAACCAGTGTCCTCTGGTGGCAAATTTGCCTATTCAAAATGTGGGGAAAAAGCTATACAGGCCTAGAATACATGTAAAATGTGTTGTATTATCCCCTACCCTCTCTTCAAAGTTCTGGGAAGGAAGTGAGCAATGTAAGTTAAGCACTTACTAGGTTAATGGCACTTTCCAGCTGATGCTTTTCCCCATAGACGGTGCTACTTTTCCTCATGGATAGTACCAGCACTGTGTTCCTACGAAAGATGTGAGACTGTACCCCTTCACAGTTTGTTGTAGTTGCAGTGATTTTCTATGAGTGGAAAACAAAAACATTTTGTAAGAAATCTGTTTAAAGCCATATCCAGCTTATGTGTGCACCTTCGTTCTTTGGTAGCTGCTTAATCTAACAGTAATTTTTTTTTAAATTTTCTATATATAAAATAGTTCAAGTTCTCCTTACAGAGTCTGATTCTCTTTTCTTGCATTTCCCTGCCTTACACAGGGCCTCTTGAGTTGGTGGAGTTACATGTTTTGCATCTTCTTAAAGCCTTGGAACAAATGAAGCATCCCCCTGAGGATGAGCTTTTAGAAAACTGCTGCCCCGTTCTTACGGAGAGGGAGGCGTGTGGCAATACAAAGCCTTTAGCCCCCCTGCTAAAGTTCCAGTCCCCGCATGATGATGCAGCTACAGCACCTGGAATTCTCCCAGCACCAGAGTTCGTAATTTTGCTGCTGCATCTTTCCCAAGGACCTTGCAACCCCAATATTATGGTAGAGGATTTATCCAGATCATGTCCTATATATTATATATGAAATGGATAAAAAAACCAAAGTTGAGGTTGATGGATATAAAGATGGTCTGTTGATCTGAGGCCTGAAAAGTAGGTTCTGCACAGGGTTATTGATGAGTAGCGTGTCAAGTTGAATACCACAGTTACATACTTGATTGTAGGTGGTGATTCCCGCAGTTGCTGATGCTTAGCCCTATGTGTCTGTCTGGCTGCCTCACTAACAGCTGCTGGCTTTTTTGATCCATGTTGGTGAGGAGAAACTTTTGAAATAAAATCAGTATGCCGTCATATATTGTTATCTTTAGCCGGTGTTGGGGCTGAAGCATTAGCATGACTTAATTTGAGGTATGACTTCTTTTGAACTTCTGATATATTTGTATTTTATTTTTAAATGAACTTAAGCTTCTTAAATTCATTCCAAAGCCATATGCCATCAAGTCTCATCACCAGTCACTTAGATTCCTAATTAACTTATACTCCATAGACCCATTTCTTTGCTTATATTTCTTTCAAGTTTCTTTAATGTGCTGTGAGTTACACTGGAAGGAACAATAAGATTTAAAGGAAGAATTAATTTAGAAAGTTGGGAATAGAACAGATAAGGGAAAATGAGAAAAAGCAGCTTAGTATTTTGTCTTGTAAATGGCCTTGCTCTGGTAGACCAAAGAACCCATTTATTCAAAGAAAGGAGGAGTGTTAATGAAATAGATCATGAGCATAGCTATTACGGTAATGAATTTTAACACTCACTTTGTTATATGATATTTTATTTATGAGCTTCCTGATTATTCAGATAAAGACAAGAAGTTTATAGCACTAGATTATGTCTTGTTTTCATAAACATATTCAGTAGTTTAATAAACATAATTTATTTTTTCTCCTTAAAAATCAGCAAAATTTATGAGAGATTATCTTAGGGTTAATGAAGTCTAACATTAAGGAAATATTACCCTATAATATTGGAGCCTTCAGTGCTAGAGTTGTAATTGCTTAATGCTTCTTTCTACAGGCTATTTTTATATAGTACATGCTTTGTACCATTAATCCTATTTTTACACGTTACTCTTAAGCCAATTCATTGGAAAATATATATCAATGTTTATATTTTTCAGTCACTGGCTTCATTAGAAGATATAATACAATTCTGATAAAAGGAGAAAAAAAATTCTCATTTTTTTCATTATGAAAGGTACAGCATGTGCATTTTAAAGAGTGTTGTTTTGTGGAACAGAGTTATATTGGGAGTTTACTTTCCTGTCTTGAAAAATGTTGAAGTACCTAGGAACTCCTGTACTTAAATTTCTTTGAGATCCAGTTGGTAATCGGTTACAAATGTAAACCAATTAATAATCTACAGTGGAAAAATTCCCAAGAAGAAAAAAGTCTGAGAGGTTACTGTGTGAATCTTGCTAATTAGCAGCATAGTAGTTATCTAATTGGCATCTTTAAAATGTAAGATTGAAAGTATATGCAGAAAAGAGAGCAACTCACAGATGCATTTATGGCCTGATTTTCTTAAAAGAACCCAAATAAGGAAAACAAAAGAGTGCAATGGAGGTTTAATTTCATGTATTCAGAATCACTCTTGTGAACAGTTCAACCATTGTGAAGAGAGTTAACATTTTAAGATATTAGTGCTTTTGGAGTGTAAAAATGTATTTCAAATTATAAGAAAAAGACCAGAATATACAGCATCCTAACTGATCAATCTGTATTGATTAGCATTGCAGAATTGTTTGTAAAGCCGTATCAGTAATGCATTATGTGAATCGCAGTTATTATACATGACTCAGAGCAATAATTTGGGGGGGATCTGAGCAGATAATTCATCCTCTGGTTTTTAAATAGATACATTTTTCAGGCTACAAATATGACTAACAGGATATTTTGCAATTGGCATCAGTTATGAAGGTAAATATTAAGTAGTATATTTCAATATATTATGTCAGTGTCCACTGAATAACAATTTAATTTTCGGTCCGGTAACCTTGTTCTTGCATGCCTTCTGTGTGGCATGTTAGGAAGGAGGAACACAAAGGAATAGTGGAAAGTTGGGAAGCAACTGGCAGGTAGGTTTGCATTTTTTCAGGTTAATTCACTTGATGAAAAGCTGCTGTATGTGATGTGTCATATATCAAAGGCAGGGCATCAGTAATCTTTGCTCAAGGGCACGGGTAACAGACAGAAAGACATGTGAATGAGATGGAAAAAAGCAACTCATCCTTTTCTGCTAACACCACGAAGGAGATAAAGGAAGATTTATGAGTCATCTCGGACCACATACCAGCAAGAAGCATACAGTATTTTTCACATGTTCCAAAAATTGGTGGTAGAAGGTAATCAGACTGTCACGATGTCCATCAGGTACTTTATGAAGAAATTGGGTCCTTTGGGCTTTTGATTGCATAGTCAGCTTTTTCTTTATGCTGTGGTAGTTGTATTTTTTCTTTCCTGAAGCAAGAAATTTGTAAGTTAAAGAATGCTACCTGTGTGTTTAAATGGTTTTAGTTGTTAGCGTTACTAATGTCAACCAAAATAAAAATAAGCCAACATCTCCAATAGGCAGATGCTTTGTTTTTAGCTTCAGACTTTCAAGTAACTTATTTAACTTACTCTTACTAGAAATACTGTATGGGGCTTTCCCAATGGACAAAAGTACGTCCAAAAGTAGTTATCAAATAGGAGGAAAATATTTTTGATACTGAGAAAGATAGAAACTAATCTCATGCCTTCATATAGGATTAATTGTTGATGTGTGGTATTTTGTTATTAAGTAGTATATTCTAAAAAAGAAAATGGGAAAAACAGCATGGCTGGAAAACTTATTTTTTGTTATTTTACAACAAAGGATGCCAATGTGATATTTAATACCTGGCCATCAGAACCATATGTCTTTGTTGTCAGGACTTGATAGCTAAAAATATGATCTTGTTAAAACTGATAGCAAACTTCTTCCCGAGTACCGATTCTATACGTTACGCAGGCCCCAGTCAATCAACTGGACTATTTTTGCAGAGGAGTGAAGGGGGAGTGGGATTAAACTGACAAGCTAACACCTTGCGTATGCAGATTTTAAAATGCAGGTATTCATTTGCATTCAGCTTTCAATTAAGCAGTATTTTTGGAATATTTCACTTTTGCTTAATGACTTTTCTATGCTACTGTGTTGTTTTTTCCGTTTCTGATTGATGAATTTGTCATTTCTGCGTAACTATTAGTATTCTTTTTGTAGTCATGTAGCTCACATTTCAGTGTCAAGTGATTCACATAGTTTCCGATATTTATCCATTTAATGCGGTTTGGGGGGTGCTGTGAATGCCTGCGGGCGCTGTTCTCTGGCAGAGCTCATCCCCATCCCTCCCCCTTGCTGCTCTTAGGTGCTCCTTGGGGCTTTGCTGTCTCCCTGCCTGTGCCCAGTAGGTGGGAGCTGAGCGGAGTTTGGAGCCTTTGGGGTGGACAACCTTTTGCAGCACCTTCTCTGGTCTAGTAGCTGACCTCTGGGACCAATGCCAACCCTTGCTGCTCTCCCACAGTTTAAACACAGCCTTCCCAGAACTGCAGCTGTTCCTGATGCTCAGGGTCAGTCGTGTAGCTCCTCAGAGGTAGATGTTAATAGAAACAAGCAGACAAACTTTGCACACTACTGTAAAACGTGATGGCTCCCTAATTAGCGATGTTGGAGGTGTGTTTTCTAGACAAAATTATATAGTGAACACGACTTATGTACTTCAGTCTCTTAAACGCTCTTTGGGCTAAGAACAGTTACTTCTGGCAAACTGGAATTCTGTTACGGTTTTCCTTCAGGTTCTTGAGCCAGTTTTTTGTCCTGGTCTGGTCCCATAGTTTCATGTGATAGTTGATTCTTGACAAAAAGCTCTTTTGTGGTGTGTGGGTTTTTTTTTTTTCTTCCTCTTTTTCAAAATGAAAAAAACTGACTAATTTTGTCTTTTTTTTTTTTTTAAATCACGTCACTTCCTTTGGGAGGGTGTGTGTAGGGTATTTCCAATGTGCTCTTTCTGTGTGTTGTGGAAATGAAATTGGGTCTAGACTTTATCCAGCTCCACCCATCTTTCTTATAATTGCTTTTATTTCCTCACAGTACAATCCAGGAAGGTAATAGTCCCAGTCTATGTGTATACTAATGGTTTTGGCAGAAAATAGTAATTCCCCATATATTCAGGAAATACAATTTCGTAACAACTTCACCAGTTGTACCTAAGTTTCTCAATGGCCAAAACATACTGTAATTTTATAATTTCTTCAGAGCTGATTTTTTTTTTTTTTTTAAATTGCAGTTCATTTCTTTCAATTAGTACCTTGCATCAAAAGCGAGGATTGATTTCTTAAATGAAAATTACCTGCTGTTTTCCTTCAGGCAGATACTTAAAATACACCAGATTGAAAAGATCTGAAAGTGCTCTAAAACAATGTACAAAAATTAAGTTGCCAGGAGGTCTTGGTAGAGTGCTGCTCATTTTAGAAAACCTTTTCCTTGTTATGTGGCAAGAAGTTATGAAATACATCTTCATAATGAGGTATTTTCTTATCTTTCATTTATGCTGTGGTAACTTCTTTCTTGGTGATCCTCTGCTCCTTGCACAATGCATTACTTTGCCATGAAATAGTTATGGTCTAAGGAAGTGGTAGAAATGTGATTGATGAATCAACTTTTGCAAACTCATTTAGCACTGTTTGAAAGGGACACTGTTGCTTCTGACATACTCTGATGTTAGCTACTCTAATGAATACAAAATTAATTTCAAATTGGAGAGAAACCTGTCCACGCAATAAAGACAAGTAAAATATATGGCCAGCCTGCAGATGAAGAATATGCTTTTTGCAGTCCTGGTGTACAGAATGTGGTACGTGCATCTCATGACACTAGTATGCTTTACTGCAGGAAAGCTGCTGGGTTTCTTGTTCTTTTATTTTTGTTTGTTATTAATGTGATATTATCTTTAGAAAGCTGTAATCTCACTGTGCTAAGAATTACAGAAATTATATAGCATGTATAAAGACCAAAGCAGTTTGCATGAAGAAAGAGGACAGCTTTAGAGAGTGTTAAGAGAAGTCTGCATTTGTGTGGGTATACCCCCCAAAATACGCAATGAGTTCTGTTTACTAGGAATCTTGTAAAGACAAGTTTTTGAATTTTAATGTACCGTTAACATTTAATCACTGTTAACATTTTTGGTTTACTTGATTTTTGCATGTTAGTGCCAAATGAAAAAAAAAATCTGAAAACTTCCTGATGGACTCCTAAAACTCAGTTTGGCAGCAGGTGAGACTGTTAAATGGTTTGGAATGCCAGAGTAGTCATTTATTTACATGACCCTCTAATTGTTCATTATAGTTATCTCAACAGGAGAGGAATAAACATCATAGATTAAGTAGTCATTCAGCGTACAACTTAGGATAGCCACAAAATGAAGATCAAAATTCTGTGATCACTTAAGAAAAATCTCAATGTGCAGAACTATAAGACAATGAGGAATGTGCACTCTTTTGGCTAAGTTGCATATTATAGTCAGTAGGACTGACTACAAAATCAGTAGGACTGGCTACTACTATCTACAAAATGGCATTTGTGGCTCCGTGTGCCAATTCACTTCTTGTCTGAGGAATGTTCTCTGATCTCCTACCTGGGAATGTAGCTCAGAGTTTCAGTAGAATGGGCTCTAAATTTACCTGCTAGACCACCTTGTGTGATACAGCGATACTACAAGCTAAGCAAGATTGGGCTTGACTAGCCCTGTGAAGGGAAACCCTTAGGGAAAGCCAATGTTTCTGAAGGCAGTTGCCCTAGTGATTAGGTAGGTGAGCTCTTCTCTTAGAATTTTTTTTTTTTTTCTGGTGGGCATTGGAGGATTGCTGTTTTTCATGTGCTGTCTTTAACCAGCATTCTGAGTAATCATTTGAGTATATGTCACTCTTCAAAAAGCTATCAAAAAACCTCATACGTGTCTTGATTAAATACCCTGAGCAAATAAATAAATCATACCTACTTAAGCACTTTCTGTACAGTCAGTTTTAATTTCCTTAGTCTCCCGTTTTGTTCCCCATGTGTGCTACTATACTGTTACACACAGTCTACCAGCCTTACTGTTGTTGCACCCTATAGAAGTAGATGAAATTTTTCTATCGCTTTTGAAATAAGTAATATATTTTGAGATACTATACAGCGGAAGGAGTTGAGTAAATGTCATGATGAAACAGTTCTGCAATTGAGTAGGTTTATCTTGCTGATGAGAATTTTTAGAATACTAGAGGATTAGTGCTTTTCCACTGGTCAACATCTACTGTTTTCTGGCTTTAGATATTTTGCTTTAGAAATCAGTTTTGAGGGCAAAAAAAAATTAGCATATTATTTTTGGTAAAATAGACTAAATTTTAAATATGTTTTTGAAGGTAATGAGGGATTACTGTAGCATAAAGCATCCCATTAAAGAAACTTCATACAAATATGCTGTAAGGTTTACTGTAGCTATTTGTTCTCAGACATACCAGCAGCACCATATGAATGCAGCAAGCATGGTTAGAAAGATGTTAACCTGGGTTTCTCACTGGAAATGGATTTGGTGGTTTTATTCGGTTCTGTATGCAGCAAATTTTGAATAAAAGGAACTGAATATGGTTTGTGCAATTGAATTTTTAAGACAACATTGTAAATCACAGAATTATAAAGAAGTGAGAAAATCCCTTAATTGCAACAAGTTCCCCAATGCATAAAAGGACTATCTGGCAGAGAAAATTGGCAGTGTGCTGGTGATCAGATGTAACAGCTGGAACACTTCTATTCAAACTACTTTAGGAGTAATAAACCTAATAATTTATCCACAAACTGCTGTGATAGCTGCAATTCTGTTTTGTTAAAAATCTCTCTTCTCTATACTTATACATGCTTGTATATATTCGTATTTTGGCCTAGCATTATTACAAGTATGAAAGAGGTTAATGCTATTTTTTTTTTTTTTTTTACACATTATAAGCTTTCTGTGTCAAAATATTTTCTCCAAAGTTTAGGATAATTAGAGTTTAATAATGATACTGAGAATTCCTTTATGAATTGCTGCTTGTTGCTAGCTCATTTCCTTATTAATTTTCTGTCTTTCAGTCAATATCACTTACTATGTTGCTTGGTATGGTACGTATTGAAAAACTCTGAGAATCCTTGTGAAAATGGGAATGTTTGCTTGTTTGTTTTTCTAGATAAAGTGAAAAGAGATGGATATGGATATTTCTCCTGGTACTAGACAATTCTACGCAACACTGTGCTTTACTTCATCGCCTGGAGACATTCACAGTCAGGTTGGACGGGGCTCTGAGCAACCTGATCAAGTTGAAGATGTCCCTACTCATTGCAGGAAGGTTGGACTAGGTGGCCTTTAAAGGTCCTTTCCAACCTGAACCATCCTATGTTTCTATACTGTGTCTGTAGGCTGCATTGCAGAGAAGACTTGGTCTGAGCGTGATCTGTCCTTATTCAGACAGTCAGTGGAATCTTCTATTTTATTCCACATTCACCCATCTCCAAATTTCCTGACACAAAAATGGCATCTACACTGCAACCCTTCTGCAGTTTTATTATTACACTGCATTTCCATTCAAAACCCCCCAGATTATTTACGTTTATTTACCTTTCCTTTGATTACTTACTTGTTATTTACCTTTCAAACAGCTGTCAGGTCAGGATTGAATATGAGACTATTGTATGTTTCAAATTGCGGTACACAGGACACATTTAAAAAGATGAAAAATAGAATATGTTGTAGTATGAAAAATAAAGGGGTGATGAACAGCAGTGCTATATAAATATAGAATCATAGAATCATAGAATGTTTTGGGTTGGAAGGGACCCCTAGAGGTCATCTAGTCCAACCCCCCTGCAGGAGCAGGGACACCGCTAACCAGATCAGGCTGCTCAGAGCCCCGTCCAACCTGGTCTTGAATGTTTCCAGGGATGGGGCCTCCACCACCTCTCTGGGCAACCTGTTCCAGTGTTTCACCACCCTCATTGTAAAGAATTTCTTCCTTATATCTAGTCTAAACCTACCCTGGTTTAGTTTAAAACCATTACCCCTTGTCTTGTCACTGCTGGCCCTACTAAAAAGATTTTCCCCATCTTTCCTATAGGCCCCCTTTAGGTACTGAAAGGCCGCAATCAGGTCTCCCCGCAGCCTTCTCTTCTCCAGGCTGAACAAGCCCAACTCCCTCAGCCTGTCCTCATAGGAGAGGTGCTCCAGCCCTTGGATCATTTTTGTGGCCCTCCTCTGGACCCGCTCCAACACTTCCATGTCCTTCTTGTGCTGAGGGCTCCAAATATCTACCCTTCTTTTTTGATTCTGCCTGTTTGAAAGCAGTAGCAAGGAAAGAAAGTGGCAAATGGTCTTCCAAGCCATTTATGCTGATGTATTAGTTTGGCATCATTGTTTCTTTGTCCCTCCCCAAAAGGTCACCTGGCTTCCCCTGGGCTGTTTATTCCTTTCCTGTCCCTTGGTTTTCTTCTGACTCAGTTTGCTATGGCCCATGCCATGCCTACACTGGCACCAGGGCAAGAACGAAGAAGTGGGACTCTCAACAACGTGTGGAGACAAATAAGGGAACTGGAGGAAGAACCCCCCTTTTTGGCCTCAGCATGGAGTATTCTGCATTAAAATCTCTTTGGACCTGATGAAAACTCTTATCAATTGCAGTGTTTCCCATGCAGATGTTTTCTGTGTCATATGAAGCATGACTAATGTTCAGTGTCCTAAATATCTTCAAGGAGTTTTGATTTCTATGAAGAACTATGCTGCTTGAGTGAAATAGTCTGAATCCTTCTTGGTATTTAATGATGGAGTTGGATTTCAGGCAAGTTGAGGCACTGTTAAAGACGTCTGAACTATAAAGGCTACAAAGTCCCATTTTAAGAACAAACAAAAGTGTTCAGATGCCCCACCACCCTTATTTGTGATGTGACATCATCCTGAAACCAACTGCAGCTTTTGAATGTCTGAGATCAAAACAAAAGACACAAAAGAGTATCTTGCCTTAATTAATCAATGGCATAAAAATGAAAATGTGGTCACCAAAAATATTTTGTATCTGCTTGCACAGCTGACGTTTGTGAGCTAGTGGCTTGTATGAGCTGGTGTAATTGAGTTCCAAAGTGAAGCCACTTCTCTACTGTTTGTTCCCAAGAAGCAGAGGTTACCATATGTGTAGTCAGAACAGAACAAAGCCATAACTCATCTGTTTACAAGTGGTAGTAAGGACATGTTACTGTGACCTTCATTTCAGCATAAATGTTTATCTCCAATTGTTTGAGTGCAGTAATTTTGAATTACTTAACTTTTGGACTTCCAAAGTTTACTTTGAGTCTGTGCTACTCTTCAGGACAGAGAATCTCCATTTTCATCTACTTCATGCTTAAAGGTACAAGAGAAACATACTGGTTTGCTTTGAGTATTAATGTTCGGATACTTTTTTCTGTGGTTTTGAACAGTGTGTCTGTGTGCATGTTGGTTACTTCTATCACTGTACAAAAACATATGCTTAGCAGAATGCAAACCTAAGATTTCATTTAGCTTTTGTATTTCCTCTATCTTTTCAGGTTTGGTTTTTTTTTTTTTTTTCTGTTACAGAAGACGTGATGTGTTAATATATATCTCTCTACTGAATGCCTGTTTGGGGAAGACACCACTGTAAATTATATGAGTCAAAGATTATTTAATGCTATGAGAGTATTGGAACAATCTTGAGTTTTCCTCAATTACAGGTTCAATAATATTGCCCAAGTGAGAATCTTAATTGTCAGACATAAACTAGATTAGTCACATGATGTATGGTATGTAAGTACATGTGCCATATATATGAATTGTCAAACAATCAATCTGATGACACTTTAGTGATTATGTAACTACAATAAATGTAGATTTGATTTCCTTCTCTTCACCTTTATTTGGAGAAGACATCTACAAAGTATTGCTTACATTTTTTATATATCTATCTGGCAGGTAAACCTAAATCTTCTGGTAAAGAGTAGGAATCTTTTAGCATTACTTACTGAGTTATATAGAAGTTTGTTTCTCTTTCTGTGGATCTCATGAACACAATCCGAGCTGCTCTTTTTTAGACCTCTCAGTGAAATAGTTTTAAATCTAAATGGTTGATCTTGGAGTGCATTATAAGTCAATATTGTTCAACATGGCAGTTTATTGATGGTAGTCTTTAATTATGTCCATGCTGTCAACCTCTGCAGTCCTTATTGCTTTGTTGTAGATCAGATACAAAGTGTGAAGTTTTCAAAGTTGTAGAGATGAAAGAGTAAACATATTCAAACAGTTCATTCAAATATGCTTAAGGAAAAAAAAAAGATACTGCTAGAGCATGCAAGGAAGCCAATGAAAACCTGAAAGCACTCTTTTCTTTTGATTATAGTGACAACCTTAGTTCTATCACAGATTAATCTTTATTTAAAATGGAAAAATGCCAGAGAAAGAGTATGATTAAGTAGTTTATTAAATAATGGTAAACAAACACAGATTTACAGGCCTGAACTTTTAGATACATGAACAAACCCATAATTTTTCATAAATGATTGCATGTGAAGTTTAAGAAACTACAGTACAAGGCTGGCTTTTTTTTCTTTTTTTTAATGGTGTCCTGATTTTGGCTGGGATAGAGTTAATTTTCTTCCTAGTAGCTGGCATAATGCTGTGTTTTGGATTTAGTATGAGGAGAATGTTGATAACACAGTGATGGTTTAGTTGTTGCTGAGTAGTGCTTTCACCAGGCAGGGGCTTTTTCAGCTTCCCCTGCTCTGCTGGGTACACAAGAAGCTGGGAGGGGGCATGGCCAGGACAGCTGACCCCAACATGCAACCCAGCTGCAAGAATGATATCACTTTATTTCTCTGATCTGTAGTGCCAAAATTTTTCTTGTGCAGTGACATGTCTGTCCATAAGCCAGTTTGTTTCACTCTTACTAATCTTTTAGTACTTTGTGTGTTCTTTTTCAGTCATGGCAGCCCAGTCTTACTTATTTCATGCTGTTTACAGGCTTGGTATGTTTCATGTTTATCTTAATATGTTCATTTTCATGCTTTTGAGAGCAAGTTTATCACAGTCATTTTATGAATAATTTGAGATATGGCTTTGCCAAATTCAGAAATGCAGTCAGTCCTCTTCTTTTACTGTCATAAATACAGTATTTGGGTATTGGAAATGATACGTGGTGGGAAGGACTTTTCAGGAGGATGTCCTCAGAAACATTAAGCTTTGTCATAATTATTTTTTTTTTTAGTCAGAAATAAGGCAATACGGGGACCTCCTGCTGTCTGTGAAACATAAGTCTATGAAATCACAACCAGCAGGGAGAAGGGGGGACAAACTGTTCAGTCCCCTCATCTGTAAGGATGCGAAGATATAGAGGGAGGGGACTATGACCCAAGTCCAAGCATAAGTAAGTGTTGCAGTGTTGTGGATGCTAGAAGTTTGCTGAATTTGAAGATAGGACTGGGCAAAGTTTGTCAGGAAAATTTTTTTGAGAGTTACTAAACATGCAAACCATATGGGGTTTGGGAAGTTCTTAAGCTGAAAGCTGTAGGAAGCTGGTAGAGCATCATGGTGGGGAGCATCATATGTGGTTGCCTCATTCCTGTGTTTGTTCCTGGAGATACCCTTTTGGCTACTGTTGGACAAAAGGTGCTGGACTGCAGAGACTTTGTTCTGACCCAGTAAAGCTGTTCTTACATCACAATTTCTTCTTGTGTGGGATGGAATGACTAAGTAGATCACATCTTCAGCCAAACAGCCACAGTTGTTAATGCTAGATATTTTCCCCTCTATGGATTGTTTGTTCTTAATGTTAGATTGTTCATAATAGTTAAAACAAAATATTCAAAAATTACAAAACTGCTAACAGTCCATTTAGAAATGAAGAAATGTGCTGGTTTTGTTCTTTTCCACAACCATGAAATTTGATGAACCAGTAGGCACCTAATAACGAAAAGTTAGATGACAGTTACCATCTTGATACTACAGATACACTGTAAACAAATTCCCACCCCACCTTTGCCAGACATCTTCAGAAGGGGATAGAGCTTCTGTCCTTGCTCCTGTTGTCTCTTTCCTTTCTGTTGTATGGAGAGGTGAAATGAGACTGTCCTTTTACCCCGTAATGTTGCTCACCCTCTGGATTTGCAAGGCTTCCTTGTTTTCCCTCCTGCTAGGTGTGACTTCTGTTTTTGTTGTTACCGATCTTGTGCGATGAACTTCAGAAACCAGGAAGAAGCTGGGGAGCGGATCTTATTTGGACAGTAGGAAAAGCAAAGATTCCTACTCCAAGCCCTTTTCTTCTCTAGCAGTAATGCTGGCTCTATCCCTCTCCTGCCTTGCTAGCTGAATGGTGTGGTTTTGTGAAATTATGTGGTAGAGATTAGCTACCTGATTAGAAAACTCCAAAAGAGATGCTTTTGTTGTTGTGAACAATCTTTTTTTTTTTTTTTTTTTTTTGTGGCTTGTTTAAGATGGTTGGCGCCAAAAAACTAA
>NW_009260182.1:4689649-4726563 GCF_000687185.1 Egretta garzetta | reverse complement strand
AAAAATTTTTTTTTTTTTTTTTTTTTTTTTGGACGGCTTAATATGGCTGCCTAATACAATGATAAATAGAAGTTCTGTGATACACCAGAAAAGTAAATTGAGTCTTAGTATCAGGAAGCATTTAAGATATACAACAGAATATGGACCCCAATGCCCCACCCTGGGCAAAAAATTTTGGGAGGGAGTGCTGCACTAGCAGGGAGACTTGTTCATATTACTTTATTAGCTATGTTTGACTGTAACATCGCTCCATGCCTTACTGTTTGTAATAGAGAAGTTGGGAAACTCTCATCAGTGGCATCAGAAAGCATTTGTTAAGTGATATGCATCAGTGTGATGAATCTGAGATCTGTGAGATGTGCAAGTAAAGTTGTTTCAGTCTGATAGATTTATTTTTGAAAACAGTTAGTATGGAGAGCTGTGACAATGGTGTATGTGTCTTGATTTCTTATTTTTATTTGGAAAAATAAGCAATTGTTTTTATATGATACTTGTAGATTCTTATCAGGACAGGAACCAAGCATTCACTACTTTTTTGCACATTATCTGGTGGCTTCTTTTGGCCAGCTTTCATCTCATCTTTCCCTCTCTCTCCCCTTTTTTATTTTTTATAAAGTAATAAAAGTAGACAGTGACAGCAGGATCAGCTTAAAGTAACAAACATATTGGCTTTGATTTTGTATGTGATACTGCAAATGCAACTTCCATTTTACATTACTGTCAACAGAAATCGCATTAGTACAGAAGCAGCAGCCCTTGCTTTGGGATTTCCCCGGCTGGTGTTTGGGGATGTTGTATGAGGGAGGACGCCCTTCTCAAGCAAAGGGTCACTTCACTGCTGAGTTCTCTTTTATTTTTAGTAATAACATCCAATACAATTGAAAGTGGGGTCAAGGTGAGGCTAGGACACTTTCAAGAAGAGGACTAGGGAGAAACAACAAACAGATGTTCTTTGATGATAACTGTTGAAGAGAGAGGATTTGGCTGAGAGATCTGTAGCTTTCACTTGTTGAGAGCCTTTAACTTGAGCCAGTGGTGCTGTTTTTCGCCCCCCAGAGTCGCAGCATACCTGCTGTTGCTATCAAGCCACTTGCCAACAGTGGCATCTGCTCAGTGTAGACATCAAGAATTTGAATGTCAATATCTTTTCCTTGAAATGAATGGGAAAGTATTTGTCACTCAGCAGCAATCATTCTTCAAATAAAAGGTTAGCCAGACAGAGCCCTTAATCAAAGAGTCGGTCTTTTCTGTCAGCAGTGCCTTTTAAATAGCAATGATGAAGGCTGGCTGTCAGTGAATGACTTGATGAGCTAGGTGATTGATCTGCATAAATCATTTTCTTTTAACATTGTCAGTGAAAAGTAAATTGGTGGGATTTTGGGGGGTATTAGCTATATTGAAATTAATATATAATATTTTAGCTGTGTCCTTAGTCTTAGAGTTTCCATTAAAACGTGAAAATTACGTAGGATCTTAGCCTATATTATCCTAATGATGAAGTATTATTGTCATTGCAATTACCATGCAAATTAAATTCAAAAGTTGAACACGTAACAGATTTTATGAGCTGCAAGAGAAATACTGTTAGTAAAGGAATTAGGAAGAACCTGTATCATTTAGTTAAATTTGCAGAAGCTTTTGATTTGAAAGACGAAAATCAGGAGTGTGGTTTAGAAATATAAGCTTGAGATTTTAATCGTGTTATCTGCTTCAAAAATAACAATAGAGGTAATTTCCCCAAGTATTGGAAAAATCTCATATTCTGGAGGTTTTATTGTCACAGTAAAGCGTATTCTCTGTCAGTTTGTCTGCTTTAATTTCACTGCTTTTTATGTCGTGATTTTTTTTTTTTCTTTTGTTTTCAGGAGTGTCTGGGGCATACATTACTAGACTTCTGTGATGTTGCCCGGCACGTGCTATCGATAGCAGCAGCAGTTCAGTGCCTATCCCTATTGTTAGCTTGAGTTAAAGCTGTGGAGTGAGGGAGACTTTCACAGATGTAAATCACACCTAGGGTTTTTTTGTGCTTTAGGAATCTCTCCATAAATACCAGTTTGGGTCACTAAGAGAAATTGTTGGTTTTGAGGCTAGGAAACGCTGCCTACTCCAGATACGGTGCATAACATCACTTAGTTGCTTTTTTCCCCACCTTCAGATTAGTTTTTATTTTTGGAGTGGATGTTCACAAACCTGTGAAGTAAACACCCACATGCACACCTCCCCACCTCCACCCTGTCCCCAAAGGCCCATGATGATCAGCTGGATGACACTCCTGTGTGTGAGGACCTATTCAACGAAATGCATATATACATGCACTGCAAAAGACCTGTTTCAGAGAAATCTGCATCTATGGGGCTCATCAATGAGTTTTCAGCTTTTTAATCTTTATTTGTAAAAAGCTTTATTTAGGTTATTTGAATTGCTGCTGCCATCCTCCCTGCCCCCTCCCCCCCAAAACAGGACCTGAGCCAGCAGGACTGAGAAATACAATCAACACAAAAAAAGGTTCTCTCCTTCCCCTCTTCCCCCTGCTTCCCATTTGAAAACCTAATTTTATTGATTAGGTATCAACGTGTTTGAAAATGTACTTTATATGTCTTCATGCACTGCCTGTCTACCTGATCGAGCAAATAAATTGTTTAAAAGGACATTGTTGACCTATTTAAATTGTAACATTTACATTTCTCAAAGGTAATTCCCAGCTAGAATTCTTGGGTAACTAGATATACAACTGGCTAGGTAGGAATGGAGTTTGGATGTGTACACTTGCCTCGTTCCTGGCAATGTGTTCTCAAGTATCTGAATGTGCAGTAGTAATGAAACCAAGCGCACATGCATTATAAAGTACATGTGCAGGCATCTCTTGAAGTTGTAAATTTATATTAAGCTTATTCTTTGAGACTTGCCAAATCATTCTTGTGCACCTGGAATTTTTTCGGTTTCTGCATTCATTTTGGGCTCTACACACTTTAACAGATACAGGCTTTGGTTAACCATAGGGGCATTATACTCTTGACTTTCAGACTTGCTGTGGGTAGGTATGAGTGATTATGGGATTTGCTGGTGTGAACTGGGCTGGAGAGAATCCATTCTGTCTGCGGTGTTGCTTCATTTATATAGGAGTAATTGTCACTGAACAGCAAGTAACTGAATATGTAGTTGCAAAGTGACTGCTGAAGCTTATTTTCCATGTTTTCCTTAATTGTATTTCTTTTGGGTTTCTGAGCACGTGTGGCAAAAGCTTGATCTTGCTGATCCTAAGCGCATAACCTTTTTGTCCTCTTACTGTGTTTGGTGTTACAAGTCAAGAGCATCCAGTTTGGCTGCAGATCTTGCTGTTGACTACACCGCTGATCCAAATTATAGCAGCGGTCTTACTTTTCTGTGGCTTAGCTTTGCTTATATGCTCACGATGGACTTCTGATATGCCAAACTTTATCTAAGATTTTATTTCATCTTCAGCAAACAGTGCAATAGTTTACTGAATAGTTACTAGATTGCCGAAGTACTTAAACTCCATAGCCTTTGTTTATACTCTATCGGTTGTGTTTGTCCCTTTAATAGTTGTTCTTGCCAGTATCCTGCTAAGTCTTGCTCAAGCTTTTAAACCTATCACCTCTCTTATCAGTTATTTGTGGAACCTCTGATTGTATGTCTTTATCTAGAATCAATGAAGAGAGCTCCATGACAAAATCTAAAATTTAAGGCTTCTTGTTATTAATCCAAGATTTTCCACAGCTGCTTTCTTCCAGTCCTGCTCCTGCAAGTCTGTCTCTGCCTAATCTGAAAAAGAGTGAAAGACAGCGGTAAATACGCTTCCTTGATTCTGTTACTCTTGAGCCTTTATGTTCAGTTTTGCTGGTGGAATTTATGCAATGTGCCCTGCCCCTGTAAGGAATTTGCTGTTATTCTTTGGGTATGTATTGCCATTACCTATTAGATTTCATCAGCCATTTAAAATGGTGAAGAAGCTGAATAATGTCTTGTTTAGAGGCAGAGAACTGAAAGGAAAAAAAAAAAAGGTTCAAAATGAATGGAGGTGGTGGGGGTGATTGGGAGGAGAGTATTGCACAGCAACTTGGCCGTGTTGCAAGAACAAGATGAGTAGCCAGTGTGAATGGAGAGGTTGGACTGCTCATTGAGCTCCTTCTCTGGTGCGATCTGTGTCTGTAGCAGAGCCCTTAAAGTTACTGTGCTGCATAGGAGACAAGTTCTACCTTCATATGCTTGTGTATCTTCGCAACTTATCAAGAGTTGCTTGCAAGGATAGGGTAACAGAACCCAGCACTAAAACTGCTTTCAGTCATTAGCGGTGATGAGAACAGTTTGGGAGGAATCTTGGAATGACTTTTTTGTTTATGTATTTGGAGAATATCTTTTAATGTCTCTACTCTTTGTACTGCTGCTTATTCAATCTGAACGGATTATTTTTTTTTGGTCTGTTGTGCCTCTCAGTGCAATGGCTGTTCACTCCTACGTGCCAGAAGAATCAGTGCTGCAACTGTGTGAGTGCATGCCTAATCTTCTGAAAGGAGTGACTGTACCCACTCTGCCTGCTTTGTTTCTCCTGCTCTTAAATGGTTCTTCTGGGGGATGGCTCTTCTGGACTGACTTTCATACTCATTTGTGTGATTTTGACTTGGTATGGATATCTGGTGGTGGTGGTTTTCCTTTCCTTTGCTCCTTCCAAGTGTGGACGTTGGCTTTTTTGTGGGAGGTTTGATCAGCTCTGCCACATGTATAAGCTCCACCTGAAGTTGAATAGTAGCAAATCCATGTATTTTTAGCTGTTATTATTTGTCCTGTAATTGAAACTCCATGGGTTTAAATATATTTGGAATTACAGATAAATACATCTTAAGAGAGGAAATGAGCTACTTCTTGCTGTGAAGGTGTCCCTTCCAGGATGACCTGCCCCTTTCAGTTTACCTGGCAAAAGCAGATGTAGGCAGCCCAGTCTGACATGGCCCTTGGGGATCCTCGATGGATCCTTGACAACAACTGATAATTTTTAGATTTCCTGCCCAGAATTCCTTTCATGGAATGAAGATACTACACTGTGTCTTTAATAAGAGTTTGTAACGTTTTATCTGTAGCAGCCTATAAAATCTGTAAATACGTAGGCTGCTTTTGTAAATGTGAAACACAGCAAAGTCTGGTAAAGGTTTTTGGTTTTAACACTAGTATATTCAATACTTTCTTCTTATAAATGTTTGTATTACTATACCTTTATTTTATAAAAGAATATGAAATATGTTTTATTTCCTCATACAGTTACCTGTTCCATCTCGCATACTGCTTTATCAACATAACATGAAAATTATCAAGGAAAGAATTATTTTTGTGAGGATTTCTTTTGGAGGAGGACAAACTACTTGTGTATATTCTTTTCATAAAAGCACATAACTAGTTATTTTAGCCAGACTAAAAGCTGGTAATAACAAAATATAATTAATATCTTATCCTAAATAAACTAATCATATTGGCTTGGTGTGAAAGAAAATGAATCGTAACTACACAAACCTGATTGTTTGCATTTGCAAGCTTACCTGTGTCTTCATAGCATTGTGTTTTACACATTAGCCAGAAAAACAGCTGGTAACTTTAAATACCAATAATAATTTTGTGTAGCACAGCACAATTTTTTCTTGGAATCTTGACATTCCCATTTCTTGCTTGTTTAGAGCATGAATGTGCACGTGTGTGTAGCTGTCTGTACAGCAAGGCAAAATTTGGGCATGATGTATATTGTATGGGGTGTATATGGTATCTATGGCACACGTTAAAGCAATATTTTTATATTTTGAACCAATATTAAATTCATTGATCTCTGAGTTGTGACAGATTAAATATAGTGGGGAATTTGCTTATACCGTACCTTCTCTGAATCCTTTTTTAACATAGTGATTGTAGGTGCCATGTTAAGAGATATATCTGTGTGTATGCATGTCTATGTTCTCATCCTCATTATTCTTTTATTAACTGAAAATCATATATTTATTGAAAAAATAGAGAACAATTTTCAGAATAAGTTAACCTGATTGTTATTTAAGTATAGTAGCACATGCAATGCTAAATTTGAATACTTCATTTTTAGCAGATGAATTATAAGCAATAAACTGTAGCACCTCATCAAAATCCCTGCTTAGCAGTGCCTGTCTGATTTTAGAGGCCATTCCTGGCCTAACAATCTGGTCACTTCAATCAGTAATTCATCACCTGGCTTTTTATAAACTGCTTAAAATGAGGTTGAAAGCTAACTGATAAGCTTGCTTTCATTCAGCCCAGTAAAGGTTGAACTGAGTGTTTGCTGGAAGTTGGCAAAGTCCTCTTAAAAGATCACTTCCTCCCAAAAAACCTAGAGGGTTGCACAGATGTGTAGTTAAGTATTCATTATGAACATGCAAATAATGCTGTCCCAAAGGAACATTCTTTGATTTTTGAAACTGCTGTTGCTTTATTTGGTAACCATCATGAAACATGCCTTTGCATTGATAGTGTCTTTCGGCAGATCTCTCGCAGAGAAGCAGAGGAGACCCTAGGAACAGCCAGTTTTTCCCCATTTTGTGTAACCATGATGTAAACTTTTACACAAAATTATGAGTATCTGAGAAATTAAATAAAACTAAAGAACATTTATTTTGTTTGAGTTGAGGATGCTGAGTTACCTACTTGTTTATACCATGTCTTGAATTGTGATTTCTACTGACATAAAAAGGTATAAGAGAAAAAAAATAACAGGAACAGTAATAAAGAACACTATGGTTTCACAGGCTTGTTTTACCAAGACTTGGTGCTGGACTCTAGTTAATCTTGGCAATGGGGGAATTTTCTCTCTGAGGGCCATTTTGAGCAAAAGGTGTTACCTCTAGATAATAGATCCCAAGCTGAAAAGTTGGGTTTATCTGATTCAGTTTTATTTTTGGAGGAAGATGCTGTGTTGTCTTCTGAGCCACAGGCCTACCACTGCCAAATGTTGAATTTTGTTCAGTTAAAGTAACGCTGTTGCTTAACAACAAAAGGCTTTGTAAAACCTGGGTCATTTCAGTAACTGAGTTTATAACACAGTTCTGCAAAAAGTTATAGGAGAAGGTAAATTGAGGTATGAGACTGGGAATAAAAGGTCGGGGAAGAGGAGGAAATTCATAAGCAGGTTTACCAACAAAAATATTACATCCCTGTAACCGTGCCCGAAATTCTGTAGCTTTTAGCGCTCTGCTGACGATCTAGCCTCCGCAGCAGGTGCTCTTTCAAATCCTTTGATCTACACCCTTGCTCATTTTCTAGTGTATTAAGCATCAGTTACTGCTTTTCCACAACTTTGGCAATTAAATGTGTTTTGTTAAAAACAATGTCTGTGTTGGTAATTGTAAAACTACTACTTGGAGACTTGTAACCATTTAGAGAGGGGGAAAAAAAAGGCCGTGGTTTTAAAATCCATGAAAATGGATTACATGACATGTAGGGTTCTGGGAGTGTTTAAAAAACACAGGTGGTTCTTCCTGCATGTTGCAGTTGTAATTTTTTTTTGTTGTTTGTTTGTTTTGGGTTTGCATTTTCTCTCCCTTCTTGGAACACTTCTCACCCAAAGATTTAAACAAGGTTATTCATACTGTTAGAATATCTGGGATTGCCATCTTGTTTGTCCTTCTCGTTTGTTAGTGTTTTTAAAGAGTCCTGTGGAAATGTAAAAAAAAAAAGAAGCTACATTTCTGTAAGGTGTGTAGCTGTGTGTTACAAAAATGACTTCTGCGTCTTGGTCAAGGTTTGTGAAAGTGTATGAGGGGAGAGTTTATAAATTGTCCACGTTAAGGAGAGATCTTGTCTTTTTATACTTAACAGTAGCTATTTCCCTGAGATTACATTCTATTTGAAGTGTCAATGCTTAGTTGCCCTTTTTTGATGCCTAGGGTAGTTGTGTTGGCTAGTCTAATGTTGCAAGGAAGGCTTGTTAGCTTGCTAGAATGAAGTAATATAAACCATTCAAAGGGTTTATGCTTAAAGTTGTATTTTCACCAGAGGAGTCGTGGTCATGTTTTGTCTATGATAGGATCTCTTGAATGCTGTATCGTGTAAAAGAGCAATTCTAACTTTTTTTTTTTTCTGGCTGTGAAGTGCTATTGCTACCATTGGTGGCATTCTCTCCCCTGCTAGCACCTCCAGGATGAAATGCTTCATCTGACATTGAACTCAAGTTTCTCACGTAGCAATTTGTTGAGGGGGGAAAAAAAAAAAAAGGCTAATCTTTTATTCAGTGCTAGAACTTCCAAATAAAGAAAGGCAGAAGAAAACCTACTCTGTGTTAGTTCTGTCAACAAGAGTTAAGATTTATATTACTTGTGGCTTCAGGTTTTGTATACTTCTGGTTAAGATACTGAAAGAAACATGCTGATACGTAAAGAGCACTTATGGAAAAGTGAATGTAAAGATGGAACTTCTTATTCAACAGATCCACTCCCTCTTTGTGTCATGAACGTGCTCCTCTTATGGCTTCAGTGGGGAGATGATGTGGCTGCTTCCAACTCCTTTCAGTTACGTGGAGCTCAGAAACACACAAAAGCATGAGCTAGAGTCTAAGCTAAATTATGAGCAGTTTTATACTTCAGCTGATGTGGGAACAGCAAAGAATTGAGCTTGACTTGCAGATCCAGGGACCACTTTGCATGGCTGTCAATTACTGAAGAAACTGATCTAGTAATTACTGAAGAGTTGAGAAGTGTGGAATGCCATGGGGCCACTTAGCAATTGCTTCACAGAGGACATTTGTACTTTCATCACATGATTTCCTGGAGTAAACAATGCATTGGATGTCCGAAGATAGGTATCATATAAAGTTGTGGCTTTTTTTAAAAGACAATTTCCTTTAGGAAAATACAGTAATTTGTGGCAAGTTTGAAACCCTTTACTGGGTTGGTTTTGTTCCGATCCCCCTCCCCTGTCTGCACTGTAGTTCGTTCTTGTTTATGGCTTCATTTCTAACCATTTCAGCTAACCGTGGTACAGGGGCTATGGTTACTTCACAGCTGCAGTTGGTAAACCAGGCTTTGTAGGAGATGTGCCAGTTCTTGGAGCAGGCTTTGTGTTATTTGCCATTAGAATCCTTTGTCTCTCTGTGCCAGTTAAAACATTTAGTTGGAAGAGTTGAGAGTAAATGGAAATGGCTTCCTATCACCACTTCTCCAGTATTCACAACTGTACTTAACTGTGACTTTACACTACCTCTTTTTGCTTAAAAAGACACATGCAAGTGGCTTTCCAGCGTCAGTTTAATTCTGGTACAGTTTTTGATAGGAATATGCCAATAAAAAGTTATGTATCAAAAAGATCAGCTTTACGTCTTCCTTGGACTTCAGCTGGAAATTATATTCATTTAAAAAAAAAAAAAAGAAAGCAAGACAATGGCTTTAAAAACTGTTGTGAGGGGAGGGAGCATACTGTACATATAATCGTGTTCATGCATGCATACATACATATTTGATATGGACAGGCAGTCATATTTTCTCCTACACAGATCAATCATTGTCTTTCAATTCCTGTCTTGTCTGGCATCTGCTGACCCATGCTTTAATTCTGTCAGGTCAGAGATATACGGGCCTTTGTAGTGTTGCTTGTACTTCATGTCATGTCCCAGCGTTGTTGTACATCTTGTTTCAGAGATATTTTGCTGTAATGTTCTGTGACCTTTTCCATTGAGTGAGGCAGTTGGAGAGCCACTCAGTGAGGGAAAATTGAGCTGTTTTATTCCTCCCTAAGGAGCCTCATGTTTCCTTTCTACCATTCATTTGAAAGCTATCATTTTCTTGATTTTATAGCTGAAAAACACCATTGATTCACTGGATGCTAGATGCTAAGAGTCCTCCTATTGACATGCCTATTGACAGTTTTCAGTATATTCTGTGTCTAATTATCACTCTTGGCTAAATGATACACCTTGTGGACTTCAGAGATGGAGTCAATAGCTCTCGCTGTATTGTTCTAGCAGCCCCTATTGAGGTTGGTGTCAAAGCACTGTGATTTATGCAATCAGAAAGAAAATTTCTGTTGGTGTACTGCATAATTAAACGAAGTACAGAGTGACTGGTGACAAAACCAGGTCTGCCAAAGTCATCAGCAAATGAGAAAAGATCTCTACAGTAAATGGCTGCGACATTGAAGAATCTCTTTTGGCATCTTGCGTTTTTCAATTTTCAAGTGTTCGATTTTTCTTCCTGGTATGTTGGAGAGGGTTTTTTTCTGCTTTCCATCTCTTCTATTAGATACCGTTAAAAACTAAGCATATTAATTTATGTCTACGTTAGAAAAGTTATGCTGCTAATGCTGTTATAGATGGGAGTATTGGTACATTTTACATGATCGCTTTTAAATAAAGAATATAATTATGTGACTTGCACACTGAGACAAGGAAGCAAAGTGACTGCTCTTGCGTGTTGGCAAGTGAAACTGTTAGCATTTTATCTGCATCTAGTTGTTGGTCACTAATGTTTATAAATGCTATTTTTATTTAATGTGATATTATGTTTTTGTTTGCTCTGAAGTGTTATATTTTTATATATATAATTTTTTATTGTTATGTTTTTATTTTGCCATATGTTCAGGGTTGCATATAATCTATATATGTATTAAAATATGCAGTCAATGAATCAATATATTGAAATCTTAAGAATAGTTATTCTTTTCAGAAATGGTACCAAACAATATAGCTCAACTTTATACCCTGCCTTGGAATTTAAGTATATCTAGATGTTGTGGGGTTTTTTGTTTGTTGGTTTAGTTTTTTGGGGTTTTTAAAGGTATTTTGGCAGATGGAAGAATTTTGTGAAGCATCTATAACAAAGCTTCATTTGCATGATACTTTATTTATTGGTGGTTCATGGGAATGTCTTGAAGCAGGAGGAGTCCTTATGCACCAAAAGCCAAATTGACAACTCCATAAAAGTGTTAATTGTGGTGGTGGTGGTGTGTTTTTTTTGTTTGGTTTTTTTTGGTTTTGTGTGTGGGGTTTTTTTTTGGTTTTTTTTTTTTTGTCTTTACTAAGCAATTTCTTATGTACTTATGGGACCATGAAGCATCATATTCAAGGCTTTCCTAGTGAATACGAAAAACAGCATACTTGGCATTTCTTCCCTTGTCACTCTTGGGTGTTCTGCCAGTATTCACTGTGGAAGAAGGAATTTGAAGGCTGGTATGTGACTAGACCAAGAAATCACAAGACATCCTTGGAACTACCCAGAGATGAGCGCCAATGGTGGCTTTCCCCTCCTCACAGTAGAGCAGTTACTCACTATCACCAAGGAATAGGTGAGTAAGCAGTAAGGGGAGAAAAAAAATAAAAAGCTCAAAATAACATTGGTTTAATGCATGCTGTTCAGTCCCCTCAAATTTGACTTTCATTATCATAGTAGAAGGCTTGAGTGAAATATGCCAACAGAATGCTCTGGAAATGTTCTTTCTAAAGTTATTACGAACACGAAGATAAGGACATGCAATTATAAACTCTGAAGAGCAGTAGGGATGAAAGACCTAAGGGCTGCTGCTTTTGTTTACGCTTTTTTTTTTTTTCAAGCATGTGAATTCATGCTACATTATATAGCGCCAGATCAAACTGCTGCTTGATTCCGTATGTTGTCTATGTATTTTTAGCCAGATTAAAGAAGGTATTTACACCAAAAATGCCTTCCACTGCTACCACTATCATTTTTGTTAACACATACAGATATATTCTGTAATGGATTCGTATCACTATTGACTCCTTTGCAATATTTAGTCTTTCTTGGCAGATCTGAGTACTGATGAGTTGAAACAGAGATTTGATTCTACAGTTACTATCCACTGACTTTTGCCTTTTTTACCACTGATGTTTGGTTCTTGACTGTTAGTATCACAAAGTAAATATTAACTATATTTAGTCCCTTTATAAAAGGATGCCCAGATACACCAATACAAAATTGTGGCTGCATTCTACTTCTCACTGTCTGTATTAAGACCATGCAGAAGTAATATTATTTCCGTGTTTCTCATTTGTCGTGCAATCTCTGTAGGTTTCTCCTTTTTTTTTTTCTTTTTTTTTTTTTTTTTTTTAAATCCAATTCACAACTTCAAGCTGAAGAATCCTGCAGCTGTCGTTATTATACAAACAAGCTTGTGGAAAAACGGTGCAAGGCTGAACTAGCAGCAAGCATATGGAGTGTTCGTTTTGGAGTGGTAGATGGGAAAGAATGCAAGGCTGCGTTTTCCCTCTGGGATTGTCAAGAAAGGTAGAGCCCTCTGAGAGAGAATCCAAAAGCACAGCAGATCAAAGTGTGTTTGTGACTGGAATGCCCTAGGGTTAGTGCAGTGTGAGGTGTAGCTTGGCAAATCACCATGCTTACAAACAAAAGAGTGTACTATATTCAAATCTTCCTCCAAGCGTTTCAGTATTTCAAAATGACAAATTATTGTTTTTGTTATTTCTGCATTTGGAATTGTTTATGCATTTCAAATGATCTGTAAAGTGAATTGTGTGCACTCAACAAACTTTTTCTTTAAAGTAGGCGGGTTGGAAAAAGCGATGCAGTCACATTAAATGCCAACTATTCTGCTCTTCATTCGGTTAGACAAACAGTAGCCTAAAAAATGGCAGTGGATTAAATTGATATAATGACAAGAATTCATATAGTATACTGTAGACGGGAAGAGGAATAACGCAGTGTCTTTGAACTAATGTAATGCACTTTGATCTTCTGTACATGAAAAGTCTAATATACCTGTATTTGTGATGATTCCAAACAGGCTCACAATATGGTAAATGCAGTTTTTGTAACCTGCTGTTTAATTTTAAAGACTGATCTATTTCATCTAGGCAGCATTTCTGAAAATAAGTCTAAACCCATGTTTGTTTGTTTGAATTGGACCTCTACTGAAGATTTCACAACAATGTCTTATTGCTAATATGTGTATTGAACAGAAAGATTAATGGAATATATGATGACTTAAGGGGTTTAAATTATTCATTTGATGAAGGCATGTTCTTTTATGGAGAGGGAGAGCCTACTTTTTCTATATTTAAAAAACATTCACATTTCTAAAACTGTAGCAATTTCAACGTTGTATTTTTGGCACAAGGGAATCATGTTGGAAGATAAAAGATAAAGATACAATTCTCCAATGTATTAAATATAGGAACTTAGCTGTCCAAGTGTGCCAATGAATTAACAGGATTTTCTTAATTCTTTTTTCAGAATCAATTAATCTGCATTTTTCAGAGAGGTCTTTCCCTCTTGAAATTTTCCAAAATACATTATTATTTACAGGATTGGATTGTAATACCTTCATATTTGCCAGTACCTAATTTCACAAGTGGTTTCACTTGAGGTCAGTGGATACTAAATGGAGGGTTAAGGTGTCATTGGTTGGGGTTATCCACACTGCAGTCAGAATTCAGCCCACAAAGTTAGTCATGGCTTAAGTCCCTGACACCCCCACTTTTTTTTTTTTTTTTTTTTTTTAGGACTGTTACTGTTCTAATCCCTAATTAGACCAGCAACAGGTCTTTGCTATAAGGTGTTAAAAAAAATATAATTGTTACATTGAATCAGACACTGTTAATATTATTAAAGATACCTAGATTGATAAAACAAACACGGTGTAGGACATCACCTCACAATGCTTTTCATTTGCTCCAAAGTTAGAAGAAAACTTTATTAATGGAAAGAAAATGTGTTTTGTGGTAATTTTTTACTACAGTGTTAGTAACTGTTTTAATTTTAAACAAGTTTTATGATAATATTTGGAGTTCACTTAAAATAGGAAACAGTAAAGGAGAAAAAGTTAAGAGCTATTATCTCAAGCAAAATTTTACTCTATTCTTGTTTTACGCAAGAGTCCTATAGTGTGATCACCATACTTGAAACTTAGAGCCACGTTCGCTAGCATATTTGCCACCTTGAACAGTCCAGCTGAGTAGAAGTGGTAGTGACAGTGTGGCCTCATTTGATGTCCTGTGGAGTAAATGAACTCTGAAAGTGTTGGAAGGAAGGAAGGTAGCTTATGAATTCATAATTATCTTAATTAGTATTTCCTCGATCACGTCATATCAATAATGAGATGTATTCTGTCAGATGGTGATACAGATACTGTTTGTGAAATCACTGATTTCTCCATTCCTGAGACAGAGAGTAAATCATAAAAATTGTAACGTAGGAATTTGATTTATATCAGAACCACTGCAAGTCCACTGGAGTTTTTATTCCACCCCCCTGTTTTCCTTATGTCTGTTGGGTATCTCTCACTGTCTGTGAGAAGGTAGCCATCAGGAAAATGAAGAGCAGAGACTTGTGGGTTTCCAACTATTTTTCAAGCACAAAACCTACTTAATTTTCCTGATGAGGATCCCCTCTGCACCTTCCCTTCTATAGATTGAACAGTCCCAGTTCTGTCTCGTCTCTTATGTGAAAGATGCTTCTGTTCCTTAATCATCTTTGCGGCTCTTCGCTGGACTCACTCCAGTATGTGCCTGTCTCTCAGAACTTGACCCAGCACTCCAGATGTGGCCTCGCCACTGCGGAGTGGAGGGGAAGGATCACCTCACTCAACCTGTTTGCAACACTCCAAATGCAGCCCAGGATTCAATGGTACTCTGCTGCAGGGGCACATCGCTGGCTCATGTTCAGCTCGGTGTCCACCAGGACCCCCAGGTCCTTCTCTGCAGAGCTGCTTTCCAGTAGGTCTGCTGTTCAGCATAAATAGAAAGATTTTGCAGTGATAACACCTGTTTGTGAGGAAGACCTTTTGTGGGTTTGGTAGTGTAGATGAGGTTGGCTCAGCCCAACTTATTAACACTGAGGAGTAGTAGTTTCACTTCTGACATTCACTTCATGTTTAACATAATACTTATATACCAAAGTCATAATTTACCGGTGATAAAGCCAGATTAAGGTGCCTGATCCCATCTCCTGTCCTTATTGCAGCTATGTTGTTTATGATTGGTACTATAAAAATCATCTCTCAATATATACATACATCTTTTTTTAACCCAGACTGTTTTACTGATCCAGTTTTAGATCATGATTTCACAAAACCCCCCCCTGAATTGTTGCAACAGAGAAGACTAACCTGTGGCAAGACACTGAGCAACTGGAGAGTGGGAAAGCGAGAAATTATATCGTAAAAGCTAATCCTGAGTCCATCCTTTCATCATTTTTCCACGTCATTTAAGTTACACAACGGCACATTGGTCATTCAGTTTCATTGTTCCTTGCACAGTAGTAGCAAGGGATTGCTGGCGCTTGTCCTGTAGCTGCTGGGGGCTCTTGGAGAGCTGTTCTTCTTTAAAACTGTGACCTCTAAGGTATCCCTTGTGAAAGACATCTGGAACCACACTGTGTTGCAAGAGTTTATATTTAAGACTAGGTGATTTTCTTAATGGATTTACTTGGGCCCTCTGAGAGCCTTCTATTATTTCCATTATTGAAAATATGTACCCTTTTATTTAAATTTGTGATGGTAGGTCCCATTTGTGCACATACAGAAAGGAAAAATAGTTCTTGTCCCTTTTGCCACCTACTTTGGGATGCATGGTGACAGGTAGGGAAAAGAAGAGTTTAAACACACACAAACCCAAACTTTAATCTTTGTTTTGCTGAGAGTTATTGCTTTGGCAAAAGTGAGAGAAATGCATTTGATGCTGGTGGTGACAATTGGCGGCACCTGGAAATGACTGCAAATGTTTGATTTCTTCTGCGGTACCTAAGGTCAGTAAAGTCAGAGTCACCGCTTTCATATTGTTGTATGGATTCGTGCTTGTCAACTATGATGGTTTCAGCTGGGATATCTACCACTATATGTGATTTCACTGCAACTTTGTGAAGGGCTGTATGCTGCTGAGAGTGGGGAAGACCAGTGGCTTGGCCATGGTTTTATAAACTTTCTTCGTATAATGTCAGGCCTAGCCTAGCAGCAGTAACTCAGTGGTGGGTTTGGCTTGCCATCAGGGCAAACATCCTGGCACATTTAGATGTACAGAGTAACACCTTTTACATGGAGTCTTGAATACAGCAACCCACTAGCCAGTCTTCTGCTCCATTTGAGACAATTCGGCATACTTAAGAGAGACCCCGTCGTGTCAGCAATCTGCTGTTTTGTTATGAGCAAAACTGTTAGCTACTTTAGCTTTAAGTCTTTCTTCTAATATTTTCCTTGGTTAAAGTGAGCATGATTCTTGTACTGCTGATTCTTCCACTTCAGGCTGCAGACAACTTGTTGTCCATATGCATCTGGCAACTTGCACAATCCTGGCTCTATCACTTTGCTGCCTACTGCTTCTACAGATGTCTAGTGCTTTCGCTGCAAAAATGAGCCTAGATGTCTGTAAGAACAGTTGGAAATGAGGAGGAGCTGCCAGCCCGCTTGCCTTTACTGTTAGGCACTGATGTTGTACCAAGCAGAAATGGAAGTGGAAGCCTCCAACAGAACACCTAATAATGGCCCAGTAATTCCACAAATTAACTTATCTTTTTATGTAATATTGTAGACACTGGTGGGAGGTGTCAGAAACCTGATTTAGCATTGGTTTTGGCCCCACTTTGCGTGGGATTTGTACTAGGTGACCTCCAGAGTCACCTTGATTATTCTGTGACTTGTGATAGGGAAATATGTCCAAAATATTCTTTGTATGACATAGCTGTGTATTGTGGAAATAGTCTGGGAGGTACCAGTATTTTTCAGGAGACATGAGCTGGAAAACAGCAGCCCTTTATTACCCACAAATTAATAGCTACTTGCTAATTACTGATACTCCTTTCTTCTACCCAAAAAATCCTAGTGCTTAATGGATACATATTTAATGAAATAAACCATACTCCATCTCTTTGGGACGAGACATTTAAAAAAATATTCTAAAATTAAGTGGAAGTCTTTGCAGAGGTTCACCCTAAGGTTCCTGGCAGGTAGCATGGCAAAGTAGCAATAGTAATTTTTTTTTGTTAGTATTTCTGTTTTCCCAGCTTTTGGAGATGATCATATTCACAAAGCCACCACCCTGAACAAAAACAGTCATATTTTGACTGAAGAAAGATTACCAACTGAGAACACATAGCGTTTTGACAGAACCAGATCAAAATGCTTTGAATTTTGGAAATGATTTTTATCCTGCTATTGAGTACTCTGATAAAAGAGGAACAGTTGTCATTTTGAAAGCAGTGTTCTGTACATAGTGAGGATTTCCAATTAGCACATTTTAAGACTTGTATGAGATGATGCTTAAAAATGGGACATTACAAAATGAAATTATGTCATGGCACTTTCTAATAGAGTTCTGAGAAAAGTCATTGCATGGCAGTGCATTTCATGTGCTTGTCTTAAGGCAGTGATTCTTGTTTTCCCATTCCAATTACAGCAAACCTTTCATAATTATCTAAAAGTCGCATGTAAAGAGTATTGCAGATCATATAACAGGCATATTGTATACTGTATGACATGTATGTGGCAAAACTCATTTGAAATACAAACATTCTGGAATAGTAGTCAGAAAATAAATATTCAGGCCTTGCTCTTCTAAATGGTAATTGCACCAGCCAGGCATATGTCTGAGGGTAAAGAGTCAGAGTCCTACCAAAGTGGTGGCAGATGGACAAAGGCAAAAAGTTAAGGATGTGCCAGAGAATAAATTAGAGTTACATAATGACAAATCTGTAGCTGATTGTAAGCTGACTGGCTACAGCTTATGAACAAGCTTACCATAGACAGCTCCTGCGAATAGATCTGGACCTAACTTGTTTAATGCCCGAAGAAGTAACTGTGGAGAACCTGATGGGGAAATGCTGGGCTTTAGCCTCTAGGTAATATTCCGAAGGATCATAGAGGACATAATCATGCAGCCCATACTCACATTGCTGTGTACTTGTTAGAGGAGATCTCCTGGACTTCAGTGGGATTATTTCTGTAAGTAGTCTTCCAAATAGTGATTTCAGTGATTCATTAAAGTGTCCAGGTATAAAACTGTTTTCTATTATAAACGCTATTTCTTAGCTGATGATAGTCAAAAGCATTATCATTCATTCTAAAAGCAGTATGGATGGTAAGTGTAAATGAGATTTTATAACTAGTTGTCACTCTTTTGCACACTAAGTTTAATTATCAGAAAAAGAAATATCATTTGCAATATTTACACCAAAGGTTAAAGACTTGAAGTGCTTTATTATGCAAACGATGACACTTTAACAACAGGATGCATCCTGAAGGGAGCAGTTTTTTACCTTTAGCTTTATTTGCTAGTCTTCAACAAGTCACCTTTGAGCAGATAGTGTTAGATGGTTAATGTACACAAAGCTAGCTTTTAGTTCCAGATTAGATCTTAGAAAAGCGTACTAGATTTATGAATGCATCTTACAAATTACATTCTATGCTGAGAGAAGTAAGGAATGCCTTTTCATCTTAAACATACTTTTCCAATATACCAATATTTACCAAAAATAAATGAGTAGTATAAACACAACTTGGACTGCAAGTCTGATGTAAAACCATATGGCACTGTCAAGTAAAAAATACTTTTCCCTTAATGGTGCCTTGTTTTTCTGTTTGGTTTTGTTAATAGCAGAAATACATAATGGAACAGTCTCTCTTAAGAGATTATTGGCTTCATGCTGTCCTTTTCATGTGTTTTTGAGAGCTGTTTTTGGCCGGGCAGGGGAAGACATGGCTATATACCCTATCAACTCAATGGGTCTTCTGTTTGTAATATAGTGGCTTAGGCTGCCCGGTTTGTGTTGAAGCACGGGGAGCTCTCTGGCAAGTTCTGTTAGGGTGGCCAGCTGCAGCTGAACAGACCCCACCGAGGAGCAGCTGTTGTGTGTAATCTTTGCCCCCCAAAAGGCGCTTTAGCAGTGTGTGTGAGCACAGACTCCTGTGCCTGTTGTGTCGGGATTCATTCTGAGCAGTAGTGACTGGCTAAGAAAGTTTGTAATGTAAATAAGATGCAGTCCATCAAGCTGAAGATCATGAGATAAAATCGGAGCAGAGTGGAATTGTTACAGAAATTGTGGTTTATTCATTGGAAACAAGCTAGTCTTGTATTGAGTGGCACAGTGTTTTCCCTTGTATACGTACCTTAGCAGGCTGAGGTTGAGGGAATTCGATCCTAAGTCTTACTGATGCTGTGAATACTCGAACTTTAAAGACTTGGTTTGCCTTGACCACTATTTGGGAATTAAGTGAAACACATCTGGTTTTGTTTTCAAAATGTTCTTTGGCAAGTTACATGCCTAAACCCACAGGAGTTTGAGGGACTAACCCAGCCCTGCCTTGTTTATTTGGAATGTTTTCTTTTTATCTTCTCTGATGTCTGTTCTGTTTTGAATCTGAATACAAAGAAAGAGCTTCTGTGTTTAGTAGTCTTTGACTTTGATCCTGCTATTGTTTCCCTGTGAAAGAAGGAAGGAGCCTGAACCCTTGGGTGTGCTTGTAGTGTTGGGGCTATCAGTTGGGATTCCAGATCTTTGCATTAGAAATTGGCTCCCTTTTCCTCCCACTGTTTGTGTGCTTTGCTCCTAGCATTTTGGGATCCTAATGTCAGCTCTGAAGGCTTTGTGTTCTAATGCTATACGAATCATACCAAGAAGTTAAAAAGCAAATACAAAGAAATACTAACGGACTCTTGCAGAATTAAAGAAAGATTACTGGAAATCTTCTGGGCCCTGAAGTACGTGTCATCTGTCTGGCCATTTTTGGTTTTTCTCATATAGGAAGAAGCTAGAAGAGTGTGGGGAGATTTTTCCTGCTGTAACAATGAAAATTTGCAATTTAGATCTCAGAACTAGCAGATCTCTTGCTACTGTCTCTCTTCTGCTCTCTCTTGCTACTGGAACAGATTGCTAACTAGGGTTTTTTGTGTTCTTGTGTTTATGTTGCAAAAGAAAATACTAAAAAAGGATATGTAATGTAATTTTTGACAGGTTTTAATAAAACACTGAGGCATTACTCTAGGGATGAGTTGTCTGTTGTGTGTGTATACGCTTAGGGCTGTGGTGGTTTCACAGTAGGCCAAGCTCATTATACAGGCAGCTCTATGCATATTTCTGTCCACACCTGACAGTTTGCTCATTTTTCAAACCTGTTGAACCATCCTTCTCCGCGCCAGGAGATCTTTCTGCCTTTAATCTTTTTTTCTTTCTTTTTTCTCCCTTAGCACTCTGGGAGTTCTTTGGACCTTTGTTTCCTCCCATACCAAGAGTTGAGTTGTTTGTGCCTCATGTTCTCCTTCTCATGTCAGTACTCCCCATTTTTTTTTTTTTTCCCCTCTGGCCAGAATTTCCAAGGGCAATCTCATCCCTTCCGCAATCTTTTCTGTTGATTTCAACCCTGCCCCCATGTTCTGTTTTGTTTTCATGTTGTTTTGTATCTTGTTGTAGTTCGAGGCGCCCCGAAGAGTTTCTCAGGTGTAGGGGCTGACTGAATGAAAGCCAAGAGCAAACAAGCGTTGTTACAGCCAGAGCAGGGCCTCGAGAAGGAGCTGCATGTTTGTAACATTCACTAGCACTAATATTTCCTGTGTATATAGCTGCTTTTATCTGGGAATCCAAAGTGCTTTACAAATATTAATACAGCCATATAACACCTCTTTGGGGCAGGTGATAACACGTGTCCTCCTGACTTCTTGTTTTTGTAATTTAATTCTCTTAACTCATTATGACATATGAGATTGAAGGCTACCTACAATGTTGGGAGCAAATGAGATGAGTTAGTCTTTCTCTTCTGAGAAGTTTGACTAGAATAAATAGTTGGGTTGATTTGAAATGAATTACTAAGAGATATTTAATCAGAATTTGAATCTGTTACAGACTGAGATGGGAACCCCTTTACACTTAAAATATTTATTTACTCTAGTGCTATGCTGCACAAAATTTATCTAGGAAATAGTAATATGCAAATTTTAAATAGTTGTATTTATATAGTTATATTATTGATTAGTTTTCCTATGAGTGTTCTTACTCCATAATGAATGTCTTTTCCAGTTTAGTTTAATTTATGTTTTCAAAGTGTATTAAGTTAAATTAACCAGGAAGCAACCTTGTTATTGCAAAATAACATTCTTGAACAATTGCAGGTACAGATCAGACTTGTGTCATGTCTGAGCAGCCGGGAGTAGACCAAGACTTAATAAATATAAGGGTTTCTGCTTTTTGTCTGGAATTTCTCAGAAAGAAATAAATATCTGCTCTATGTAGTACATTAGAAAGCGAGCTAATGCTTCTGGAAAGCAGTTAAACATACTGAGCATGCAGAGCGCCAATTGTGCACGTCTGAGGAGGTGTCTCTGGGATTTACAGACTTGCTGAAACCTGCTCATGGCTCTGTCCAGGTGCTCACTAAAAGCCAAAAGTCCTCAAGCTCTGTCCCAGCAAAATTTGCTGATGGAAAAGGAGGACACATGCAAGGCAAATGGACTTATAATGTTCTACTTGCTATATGAAATGGATAAATTACAATTTGTGAAAAGGGGTAAACACACTCTTTAAAGTATGTGTGTACCTGAAAGGTATATGAGAAAGTGATGACTGGAGAGGTTTTCCTTACAAAGAAAATTCTATCAAATAGCCTTTTGTGGTAAATCTGTCTCAAGAGAATGTGTTGTACTTGTGCCATATATAGCCAGAAGATGGATGTAGCATTTGCAAGGTTTAGGTGTCATACCCTAGAAATGATCCTAGAGTAAAACTGTGCAATATAACTCTTCACACAGTGCAGCAGTAGCACTAAAAATTGTAAATTCTTGTTAATTCATGATGCCATCCTTAGTTTATTACAGTAATGAAAATCATTTGCCATCTGTGCTGGATTAATAAAATTTAAAAAAATTGAAAGCATAAAATTATACCAGAAGAAATAACTTTTTTTGGTATTCAAGTTGTTTCCTTAAATATATTTAAACTTGCTTTATCACTTCAAACTAATAAAATGGCCTCTTTGTAAGAGACAGAGCAACAATGGCAAAATGTCTCTGCTAAACTTCATTCTGTGTGTGTAATTTTCTTACTGCCAGATAATTGCATTTCTGGCTGAAGTTCTGAGCACCAGTCATGTCTCTTGCCCAGTTAAGTCAATGACAGGTGTGTGGTCTGTCTGATTTTGTAAGAATACACAGTGCGTGTCCTATTTAAAAGATGTGAACTCAGGTGTGTCTAAAGTACAGGCTGGTTCTAGCACACACAATATTTATTCTTTATATGTCAACCTTTTATTAGTCAGTGTGAAATATTTATATGTGTCAGTCTAGACTCATGAGGTGACTTTTTTTTTAAATAGCGTTGTATGATAAAACTAGATGAAAACAAAGTTTCTCCGTATGCTACCAGCAAGCACAACATTCTTAAAGAACCTTTTTTTTTTTAAAGACATCACAATGTAGTAAGCATTTTGAGTATTTAGATTGTCCTATTTCTTTTGAGTCTCTGCTGAAGAAAAGAGTAGTATAATTTTCATGAGAGGCGTATTGCTGGGCCTTCTCAAACTACTTGTGAAGTGCTACATAACTTGAAAGCATAGTAAGATTTGGATCTAAATATGCCTTTTTAAGATTAGCTTGAGTTAATCACATTGGAAACTTTGTTTGTTTGTTTCCAAAGAACAAAAGAAAAGAAGTTACTAAGTTTCTCGTTGAAGAATGTGACATGGCAATCAATGAAAATATTTATGCCATTTTAATATATTGTTGGAAATATATTTATGTGAACAGATAATGATTCAAGTTGACATTATTTGGCATCTTTTTAGTCTTCTCTTGTCAAGTGCTGAGGCTGTTAGGGCAGTTTTGCCAAATGTTGTGCTTAGACGAGGCAAGTCTGGAATTATGGAAAAATAACACCTAAGTTTAGAATTTGATAGTGGGTTTATTTATTTTTATGGATGTTGTTTTATGGCTGTGTATCAATAAGAAAACAAAGAGAATCAAGAGCACCTTTATCTTCCAATTAACCTTAAAAAGACCTAGTACCCTTGGTTTCATCTTGCCCTTAGAAACTTGCTGTTATCTATCCTTTATTTAGTTGTTAAACTGGATGGAGCAGGTAGATTTTTCACTGTTGATGCTGGGCATCAGGTGGTTCATGGGGAATGGTACTGAGCAAGGTAACATCATACTGTTGATCAGTTTTGGCCTCCATTTTAACTTAATTTTATATCCTGGGCCACATCTGTTCTGTTATCCCATGCCACTCAGATGTCTGTCTGGTTTTTTCAGATGTGATTAGGGAATCTGACAGGTAGCCTATCTGAAAACATGGTCACGTTCCCTGCGCATCCTCCTAAATTTTACGGAGGACTCGGAATCATGGGAAGAATAGGCATCTGAATCTTCTCTGTCATATTCTCAGACTTCTCCTTTGGCTTTCATCTTTGCCCAGACATTTTGGTTGTCAGATGTGAGATCTCTTTCATTGTTTCCCTTACATATCCAGATTTTCTTGCACTTGTGGTGGGGCCTGCCATGTCCCAGGGTCAGTTATTCCTAGGATCTTTACATCATCCTGGCTGTTGTGTCCTCTTTGCTCAGATGGTCCCCATTCTCCTCTAGTGCCCTGGTTCTGCATCTACATGGCTGTCCTCTCATCCTGTCTTCTTAGTTGGCAGAGTATTATTTAGAGAATTGAGTAATGTAAGAAGCAAACGTGATTGAGTTAATGCAGTATACTGAATATACACTAGGAGACAGCATTAAAGTTGTACAGGGCAGTCTTAATTCGGCGCTTCCTAAATAACAAGTGCATTTCTTAAGTGTGCATGTGTAGTTTCAACGTTTCTTCAGATCAGTGGGGAACTCATGAGCTTAAGGAGAAAAACACTGAATACTGAATGGAAAACCCTCTCATAAAGCCAGGTTTGCCTGTTGCCATTAGGACAAAATGTTTGATCTCAGAGTCTCTGTTTCTGAAGTGTTTTATGGGTTCACTTTTGTATTGTCTGAACCAGCCAAAACTAATTTGCTATATATCCTCCTGTTATGAGTGTTTTACTGTCCCACTACCAAATCCCAGTACCAAAGATTTCTTTTTATTTTATTTATTACTTTTTCACAGTTGTAAATAAATGGAATTGGTCCAGATTCTTTAGTATGTCTGGGGGGCTTTGACAAAGCTACCTTGTATGCCTTGGTGTGGAAGGAAGCAACACATTAACTCTTTATAAGATACAAAACTGGAGGAATCCTGGTCACTTGTGGAGGTATGGAAATGACACAAAGAGATTGGTAGGGATTAAAATGAACCTTGAAAAAAATGCTGAAATTTCACCAAGTGAAAATCTTCTGTCACATCAGAGAGGGGGCTCCTCAACAGTCTCTCCAGCACAGTCACTCTCTGTATAGGGATTAGAGGCTAGAAAGCAGTTATGGGGAGAATTGATTGATAAGGGACATCCAGTTAGATGAAACCGGGTTTGAACAGTGACATTTTGGGAACCATATACAGACAAATTGTAGTTAATATTTTTTATTTTTTTTTTTCCCTCTAGCACTAAGCCATGTATACCCACAGTATTGCTTGGTTCATGACATATATGTCTGGAAAGAGAGCTGAAGTGTTGGAGCGTACATGGAGAAAGAAGTGATGTGTAATTACAAATACAAGGGAAGAACTTTTAAAAAGGGTAAAGCAAAAATATGAAAAGCAGCATTTGGACTAAAATTATAGCTGGCTGTAAGGTGGAGAAAGGTTTAGTAAAGAATCTGTTTTAGTATATGGAATTGTCACCAGTGGAAAACATCAGAATTAAGTTATTCGGGTATATAAACTGCTTTTTGAAGTGTATGTTAAAGAAGTCAAAAATATTCTCTGTCAGCAGTTCTTCCACCTTCTGCCTTGCCATATCCTGTCCCCCTTCACATTTCTGTGATTTCTGTGTGTAAGATTACTACGCGTCAGATTGATTCTGTAGATAAATAAAAAAAAATGAGCTGCCTTCATTGCTGGATGATATCATATGTTGGAGGGGAAAAAGCAGAAAAAGAGAGACAATACTTGTATAGAACCTCTGACTCAGTCCATAGGAAAGTTAAGGTAAGGCTTTAAGACAAGACCTTTGTTGAAGAACTTAAATCTTGTCCTAGGTGCTGATTTTTAATGTTTTAAGAGCAACTTAGCATTGTTTTCAGCTGAGCTCATGTTATTTGTAAGGGTCTAAAATATATTAACCCTTTTGCTTCCTCAAGGAAAAAATGAAGTGCAGCCCCCATTGCTCACAGGCATCGTTGTTCCATGGAGAAGCATAAACTCAACCTGCAATAGAGGAAGAAATTGTGCCTTGTTCTTGCAGGTAGCAGGAACAGTGCCCTTCAGATGCTTTGAATTGTTATATCATTTACATTTTGTTTCTTTGTGATGCTTTTCGTAATTTTTATAAAATATACCACACCTGATGCTATTGAGAAGAAATAAAATTTATGTAAGATGAAAAGAAATGCTTTACTGCCAGCATGCAGCTTTTAGCCTTGACTCGTTATAAAGCTAAGAGACAATTTAACATTCGGGATGGGGAGAGAAAGGGGATTACCTAAGGGATACTGTTCTTGAGGAGAGTGTAATTTTACTGTCAGATATGCTTGGACTTATTTTTGTCAGAGTAATTTGCAGTAATCTATGGGTTATTTGTGCTCTGATTTTCTCAAAAGTACTGTGATGTGTTTCTTGAGACCTATTGTACAGTTTGAGTTAACGTATGTCTTAGACTGTACCTGCCTTGCAAGTTCTGTAGCCTCCCTTGCCAGTCATAGAAGGGCACGCTGACATTTGTGGACTTGTTGGGACCACTTGCAAAGTAGACTGCTGCTCTTTAATTCTGGTGGGAGTGAGTGCTCACAGTGCTCACTGCTATTCTGCATGAGTAAGAGAACTATCATCCCGGGTCTTCGGTTTCTCTTGTGTATAGAGGTATGGAATTGTACTTGTTTCTTTCAATATTGTTTGGGATTTTTTTCCCTTCTTTTTTCTGTCAAGTGATTAATTATGCCCATAGATGTATTTCAGGAAGTCACGAGAATGAATGTGGTGGCTTTGTATCTACATAATACAAAATACATGTGTCCATTTTAATATCACTCTAATTTTAAATTAGCAAAAGTTCCCTCCCCAATCCCCGAAACTACCCTTTGTGGCTTAATCAGTCTGTCACTTAAATGAGGATACCATCTAAATTATTGTGGTTCTATTAAATCCTGTTCATTTGTATGTTTTATGTATTTTGTAGGCATATTTTTAAACATGTATTGCAAATACGTTTTACAATTCTAGTAGAAAATTACTTTTTGTGTTTCTGTAATGATCCCCTTGAGGTTATCTTTGCATAAATCCTTTCTTCTGTTCTCAGATACAGATCTGTTTTACAGTGGAGAAAAAAGCATTTGTAGCAAAAAATGTAAATTAATTTTTTGATATTAAAAGTATCCTCTGTGGGACCTAATTTCTGAAATATGATGATCAGAGGCACTCTTTTTTTTTTTTTCTTAAGAAACTAGTAATTTGTATATTTTATTATAATTACAAATTCCTTTTAATAACAAAAATATGGAACTGCTATCAGTTCTTTTACAGTGTTCATTGTAGACATCTGAAGAGGAATATTTTCTATATAGTTTATAAATTTGTCATGGACAATTTTATGTTAAGCATAATAATGGATTCGTTGAGTACTTATGCCTCAGAGGAGCCTGGATAGACGTTTGTTGCAATTCCTATTACATTTCAGTGATTCTGGTTTTATGTATTTCATTTGACTTACTATATAGCTTTCTACTCTGCCCTTTTTTTTATCCGTGTTGAGACATTGCAGGAAGTCCTTACTAAACTTTGGCAAAAAATTGGTTATTGAAATTTGTGATCTTCGTTTTACATTGTACTAATTTGTGCAAGGGTATGCCATTGTATGCTGATCTATGATAACTTTTATTGCATTTGAGTACATTTTCATCTGTATCCCATAATTTCTTTCATTTTTATTATGGAACATAATTTACCAACAAATGCTGCCTTGAGTAAGTTTGCCAGTAAATATCTCTGACTTAATGGCTTCAGACAAGGTTGAAGGGAGCTGATACTAGTTTTTACTTAAAAATATTGGAAGAGTGGGATATAATTTGGAAAGGTTTTAATTAGTTTTTATTTAATGTTTTGATGCCTTCTAAGTTATGTATAGAGTCTTAGGAACAGGATAAAGTAGCATTCCTCCGACCAGCCATATCATTAGTGTAGGGGATTTACTTTTGTAGAGTTGCGCGTCACCATAATACTACTCTATCACTCCCATGTTGGAGCAGAAGTCTGAATTCTGATCATTAGCCCACTTCACTCATTGCCTAGTTGAGCATTAGCCAGCCTCTAAGTTTAAGGAATTGATATAATTTAGCATATAAGTTTAAGACTATTTTTGTTAGGAGGAATGCTGTTCTCAGTGACCTTGTTGGTATATGTCAGTATTAATTTATTTAAAGAGAGAGGGTTTAATGGAGAATTTTTGTCTGCTTTAGCAATAAATTATTTGGGTTATTATTTTTGTTGGTTGACTTTAAAAGATTTGTAGGCAGTATGGGTAGTTTATATAGTTTTGGTGTCTGAGATTTTCTACATGTTTGAGTCTGGATCCTACTATGCTCTGAATTATAACTTCTTATTGAATTGTCATGTTTCTTTTTGGCATGGACATAATGATTTTAGGATTTGGTTTTACAAACAGAGGGGTTTTTTTTATGCGATAGAAGTAAAAACTTCCTCCCTCTCGTCTTTTGGTCTGTAATTATTTCATTGTGAACTATCACAAAGTGTGTTATTCAAGAAAAATTGTTGCAGAGCTTCTCAGAAGGAAGGCAACCTATGGCAAACTTTGTAAGATCTTTTTTACAGGATCCACTTTTTTCCCTAACCTATTTATTAAAGGGTAACATGAAAACAAGAACTACAATACTGGCCTGTCTTGCAATAAATATTTTTCATAACAAAAGTCTTTCATATTTTAGAATGTAACATGCTTCATCCAATGCACGCACTGGCCTTCTGGGTATAACTAATACAGAAGAACCCAGAGAACCAATACAGACCAGAAGGGGCTCACAAAAGCTGAATTAGTAAAGCACAGAAATACCATTAAGCAGTAGTAGAATTACTTCACAAAACCCTCATTTAATCTACATAGTTTTTGGAAACGGAAAATGCTACCAGAAGACAAGCCTGAGAACATTCCTCTGCATGCTGCATCTATAATCTCATAAAGATGTATTTAGGAAAATTAGTATTGGGATGAACATTCTAATTTTTCTGTGCACTAAGTCAAATGAAAATTGTGAGTTGCTCTAAATTCTGAGAGTTAACTTCTGAAGATGTTCCACATTTAAATTTTTCTGAGCACTTTGTATTGAATTTGACTCTTTAGCTCTGATTACTCGCTAATATTCTTTATAGTCCATTTTTCTAATTGATAAAAATATCATGGATTTGACATGAATTGCTATTCACAGTTGAATTCAGTCCTAGGATGGCATTTACAGCATGCATGTTTTCTGGGAAACATGTCTTTTCCTTTAAATATTGGTGTGCTTTAAAGGAGGAAAGATGGAAAATGGAAGGCATGTGTCCACTGTGATGTATTGCTGGCCTGGTACCAAAAGGTGCTGAGTGTCCCATGTCAAGGCATTGTGCACATCACGGAATCCGTCCACTAGCTGATCGTAGTGAGACATAATACATCACTATCATGAGAAGATTGAACTACTCCTGTTGGTATAGGATAGAATGTTTTTCTGATATGGTGTTGAAACACTGTATTTTGCTGTGTAGTGTTTTGAAAATACTATACCTCTGTACGCACCATTTAGATTTGTGCATGCGAACTTGTATACAGCTTAAATGCACGTAGCATTCCATTTTCTAGTAAAGTTACCAGAGGAGTAAAAGAAAAATTTGCTGGGCCTATTCTTCACTTAGCTTTTTATTTTTAACAAATGAAAAATACGTAGAGCAGTTGTCATTTGTTAAAGTGTAGCAGAAAGAGCGAAACAGGCCAGTGGATGCTTCATCAAGAACGCTCATTCAGAATGATGAATGTGGCTAAACACACATTTGTTCGTAAAACTTGCAGAGTGGATGAGCATCATTAAGCATGAGGAATAGGTGCAGCACGCTGAGAAGAGAGTGGAGCAAACAGATGTTGTGAATTTTCGCAGACATCCTTCATCCACCAGTCCATCCAAAATACGGTTGAAGGTGATCCTTTCTTTTTATTTAATAAGCACAAACAAAGTGTGTGCACTATAATACTGCTGAACACACTTTTTCCAGAGGGAGTAGGGTTTAGATAGAGGGCTATGAAAATGCAGATAGATTTACTGTTTACGCATGGTGATAGCGTGTCAACCTCATGAGCTTGCACGTATGATTTGACATGGCTACTTTCTTTCCTCTCTGAGTGCCTTTATTTCACAAGCTTCCCAATATAACGGTCCTAAAGTGCAAAGGATGCCCCGAAAATCCATCTGATATGTGGAATTAAGCTTTTTGATGGTTTAAGTGCTAACGCTGATTTGTTGCTTCTTCATTTGTGTGAGAAAATTCCTTTATATATTATCATCTTTCCAGGAATTTCTTAAATTTTTAGTATTGGATGTTAATTGCAATGCATATCTCTGCATTAGACTTTAAATCCTGATGTCCAAAAGGTTTGGAGGAGTGCATTTTGTCTTTACCACGCTCTTCTAAAGTTCTTCGGATCTTTTTATACTTCCTTCTGCAATGAAGAATGGTTACATTAAGGTATATTTTAAGTCTGATTTTACAAGTACCTAACAATCTTTTTTTCGTGATGGAGAGCTGCTTTTGTGGCAGTCATCTACATCTATAAACTGCTTGTTCTTAAATTATCAAAGATGTTTTTAGTATAATAGTTCATGTTAATTATTAGTCATTTGTGGAAAAACTAGTGCAGCCTTTCACAGCAATAGACATGCTCTTATAAACAAAATGGTGCTTAAAGGTTTTCCCATGTATTTGCACAAGGTAGGCATCCCCTCTACTCCTGAAGTTCCTGCTAGGTTCCTGGGAATTTTCCTATGTGTGCTTAGCCTTGCACATCAAGTGTGTTCAAACTATTCACATGTGAGAATTTATGCAAGTACAGAAAATTGTTTATAGCAGTACAGCTTAAGTGAAAGTTGCAGAAAGATGACCTTGAAACAAGGTGAGGAGAAAGCAAAAATATGGGAAAACCCCAATCTCGAAGTTCCATAACAGTGAGAGGTGATACAGTGATCAGTCATATGTTTCTCTGTGTAAAGGCATATCATACACTCTATTGACATGTCCTGGAATGGAAGTGATCCTCTAATGTATTTTGCGCCAGCAAATTAATAGTAAGTCAAGCAATCCTAATTATCTCCACAGAGTAGAAGGAGAGGGAGAGAAAAACAGTAACTTGATAGTGCCACTTACTCTAATTTGTTCATCTCCATGTTTTGTAATATTAATTATCATTTTCTTTGTTAAATTTTTGATGGCTTTTGAAGCGTTAGTGAAGATGTTGCACAGAAATATTATTATGGAATGTTATGCCAACCATGTTAAATTCCTCTCATTAGGGGGAAACCGAACAATTCTCATATCTTTTCTGAGATTAATACAAATAGGTGATTTGTACCAGAGGCAAGGTCTTAGAAATCCCAAGAGCCTTTTTGTTTCTGCAGACTTCTGAATTTTGTAATATAGGCCTTCTAAGCCCACTTTCATTTCTTTCTTTTTTCTCCCATTTTTATTTTGCAAGCTTTATTTGTCTTTTCAAGGTACACAGGGCTCTCTTTTTTTTTTTTTTTTTTTTCATTGCTTAGTTATGGAAAAACTATCATAGATTCTTTTTAGCCTGAAGATTTCTATCATTAAAGAGAGATCAGCTCATGTCCTTGTTAATATTATACCTTTCTGTGCTTTGATTTCAAGTAGCTATTATTGCCTAGTCAGATTGCGGGCTATGCCAGTTGTTGTGCTTAATTGCTTTCCCAAAAAGAGACTTTCACCGCAGTACTGCGCTGTGCTTGTGGCCACTTCTGCTAGAATATTTTTAGTCTCCTGGCTGGGAAGTGTGTACAAACTGATCTTTTATATCTGGAGAGAAGGAATGCTTGTAGGCTTGGGGGCTGGTGGATATTCTTCTTGAATGCCAGCCTGTGTCAATGACATGAGTAAAATGCCGTGGGTTTTGAATTATGACCTATTTCTAAAAGTTTGCTTTAATAGACAAAACCTTTAGCAAATTGAGAACATAGGTCTGTTGTTATAGGCTGCGCATGAATGTGAACTTGGGGCTAGAGAAAGAGCCCAACAGGCTAAGTAGAGGCAGTACCTATTGAAAGTAGTCATTTTTTCTCACTGACAGAGTAGTAATATGCAAGATTATTTTTTATTCTGTGTACCATTTCAGGACACTTAAGTAAAGAAGGGTTTTGAGGTTAAACGTCAGGAGGCAAGAATTCATTTAGGACAGTGTAGATATTCTTGCTCTCTCTCTCAAACTAAATGACTTGAAGGAACTGAGTTGCAGTGGCTCAGGTTGATAAATTTGCTATAAGTAGGTTTTAAATATTATTGGGCCAATTGACAGAATTTTTATTCTGATATTTTGCAAATTGTTTTTTCTGTCATTCATGGGTGAGTGTCTGATTGCGGGGGCCAGCTCTGCTTAGACATTCCTGTGATTCCCCTGCCTTTAAATGTTAATACTCTAAATGGAATTTAAAGTCAAATATACTTCTTGTAGATATGTAAAAACTGCTGGACCTGTATTTTCACAAGGTCTCCTGCTCTCAAAACATATGTCCGTCCAAATTCAGGATTAAATCTATAGAATAACATTTTTGTATAAAAATATATGTTTTTCTGATGTGCTGCCTCTTGTGCTTTTCCAAGAGCATCTCGCAAGCCACCTCATTTTTACCTCTTTTAATTTCCTTTTGAAATGCTTCTGATACATAGTGTATACAAGATATGACAGTGGCCTGTAATTGTGGTGTTGCAAAATTAACTTTTGCTCTCCCATCTTCCTTTGCTCATGGTTTTTCTCCTATTTTACAGCTGCACTTTTAAGCTTTTTCTTCCACATTAAATATTTCTCTGTGTGTTCTGGCTGAGACTGTAAATTAATAAGCAGTAATCTGATGAGCAGTGCCACCTTACAGAGTCCTTACCATTTGTTCCTACGCTTCCATTGACTATAGGACACTTCAGTTGTTTCATTCTTATTACAGTTGGGGCTAAATTGTGGACCAGATCAGAAACTGACCCATGTCCAAAATGATCTTAAGAAAAAAAGGACTCTTAGTAGACTCATTTCCCTGTTGCTGCTTATCATGCAACTACACGCAGTTGTTCCAATTGAAGGGTTACTGTGGAGGCATTAATGAGCAGCTGAAGCTGAAGGTAGTGGGCCTGCAAATTTTCCTCAAACTACACTGTGAACCTCCTAAACAGAACTGTCTAAATATTACTTCCACAAAATCATATAATATTAAAGTTATAGATTTGTGGAGTAGTCATTTGTCTGTTACAAATGTCCCAAAGGGGACAGCTTTTGGTGAACAATTTAAAAGAATATTTAGCAATGTTGCTTTATTCATGATGGCTTTTCCAAGTAGACTTAATCTTAAAAAACATACTTTATATTCAATAATGAGTTCCCAGTTTCAGTGTAAATCAGATATAGCTCTTACCACATCATGCCTCTGCCTCAGTCAGTACATAATTTTCATCTGCTAAACTGTATGGAAACATAGGCTGGGTGGACAATACGCAAAAATGTTTTCAGGATGGATCTTGATGTGCTGATCCATTCAATTTTATAGTCTCTGTAAACATTCTTTGTTGAGAAACATACAGTAGAATCTTCGTAAACAGAGAAACCTGTAGGGAAGTAAAATAGATAATGTGGGCAATTATTTTAGATGTTAGTTGGGGTACACGTGCAGTACTTTCAGTTAGCATTTTTTAGTAACCCATGAATGGAAGTGTCTATGTCAAATTAGAATATTTTCTAAGATATTGCATTCTGCATTACCCTAATTTTATCCATAATGTTTTTCCTACTATTTGCTGTGTATTCCATTTTTGGAGCTTAAATTTACAATTAGATTAATTTTGATTGGCTTTAGGATTTGTGATACAGAGAGAGAGAAGAAAACAATTTTTGCATTCCATCAACATTAATGCCAAACTAACACACTGAAACAGTTCTTCAGTAAATTTTAAGTACTGAAATAACATACAAATAAGAGCTCCTCGAATACTCTGAGGTGTAAGTATGCCTGTCAAGTCTAAATCCTTTTACTGATAGATTAACGGTTCCCTCAGTAACCTGAACTTTTATCAGTAATGTGCAAATTTACAAGGAAATGATTGGATCAGTAGCCTGTATAGGTTGACATCAGTCTGAACGTTGCATGCCAGCTCCAACATTTGTGATACAAAACGATGTGTGTGCATGTGTAGAGATAATCTTCCTGTGTGGGGGTATTGGGTATGTTCCAGCAGTTTCCTCTTTAGTTAATGGGGTGAGTGCTGGCATGTGTGCATGTGCTGATACTGAACTAGAGAAATTATATGCAAATTGTGGTGATGGTGGAGCACATCTTTCCCAGCCTGAAGAAAACTCTAGCTTGGAAGTTTCAATTCCTAATTCTAATTCTAGAGCTGTTATTTTTACCCCGTAGGGAAGGTATCTAAAGTTTCTATGCAGGATTCTTTTCTTTTTGTTAAGAGGAGAATAATGATACTGGCTGACTTGAGAAGAGGTAAGAAAGGACAGGTATATTAACTAACCTTAACTAACAGAGGCCACAAAGTGCTGTGTAAATGCAGGCAAGAAGATTACTGTTTAGTAATAAGAAAGCCTTTCAAATTATGGTAAAGGGAATCGAGGATATGCACTGTTTCTCTTTCAAAATCAGTATCAGGATATTTGGAGGACAGGCTATCACTATTATGTTAAATTGTGCTACCTACAACATAAGCTTCTGTCTTTACTAAAGCTGCCAGTTTTTATAAACAACTGAAGACAGAAAGGGTTTACTAAGAATAATGTTGAAGCCCAAAAGAATCCTGCAGCCTATAAATCTTAATAGAGGTTCTAAGATTCCAATGGGCTGCATGTGTCTCTTTTACCCAACCTCACTCCATCTTGGCTCCCCTGTGATGACTGCAATTTTCTTGAAACAGAGGCACAGTGACTTGAATTTACTTGTGGCACTATTTGCCTACAAACAGGAATACATGCATATAACCTATGCAAATCAATAAAAGCATGTCAAGACCCCTTAGATCGCAGTACTCTGCTAAAATGCAATTTATCATGCTGCAAATGAGAGTAAGAGACTAGGTAACAAATAGTGTCTGATCATTTAACTAGCACCTGTTGTCATGTATTTGAAAACTGCATTTTTCATTTGACGTACAGTAAATTGCATTTTCATATATATTGAATGGAAGGGGGGACCTGGGGATGTGCATATGCAGGATTTTATGAACAATGGAAGTTTTACAGCTGCTTGCTTGAAGAGGTCATATCAGTCTAAAAATCTATTTGTTCAATTGTTGGGAATGCAAAATGTCTCTAGCTATTTAGAGAGACAAATATAAAACGTAAAGTTTCAATGCTATGTCATGGCATTGATATATGTATAATTACTAAGAACTGTTTTAAAAAATCTAAATCAGACAGCAGGGGTTTTATTTATTCTAAGAATGTGCCAGATTGGGGGAAAAGGGAAACTTCATCTGTGAAGCATCTTTTGTGTTTCTCTTGTGGGTGCATTCCTCCCCACTGCACCCCCTTCTTTTAAGACCATTCTAACTGCCTTTTTTTTAATTGAGAGTTTTATGGTTGATTGCAAACAATAACTTCAGATTTGTATATGTAAGGGAGACCTCTACAGAGTTTGGAGATTATACTAATGTGCAAAGGTAAGAGATGGATTTTAGTCTTGAAGTACATCCCTTTGCAGAGTACCTAGAAAATTTGTTGGCTGGTATAAAATTTGATGCTTTTGCTAAGGTGAATCCAGTTATGGTTTGTGGTGGATCTTTTACTTCATTAAGCAAGGTCTTGGAGACACAGGGCAGAAGGTCTTTGCAAATGCTCACAGACTGTGCTGCCGCAATTGAAGTAAACTAATCTTTGGAGCATTGCCCCTATGTATCTCTGTGTTTTTAATGACACATAGTTCATTTGTTGGCCTTAGTGGGCACATTCATGTAGGTATCATAGTTTTGTTCAGCACAGAAAATACCACCTCTTTGTTTTACCCAGTACCTGGGCCTTTTCTCCCACCTTTGTTTTGTGCTGCTGTTCTCTGTGTGTTAAGGAATTTAGTTTCTTGGAAAACTAGTGTGGTGGGTTTTTTTTTTCTTTAGGTTCACGTGACTTATTAAATAGCTCTGCTTGAGAGTTTCACTCAGGATTTTCATAAATTATAAATTACCTTTTTATATTGTCTGTCCAAATGAGAGATTCAGGAGATTTCACTTGCTCAATATTTGTGACAGATTAATTAAACTATTTTTACGTAATAAGCATGTGATGCAAATGCTACTAAGATCCTGAACTTTTACTGTCGTGCCATTTTCACACTAGTACTAGTATCCAATAAACTAACCAATATATTAACTAATTACTATAGATTAAGGTTTTTTTAATCCAATCTGAATGTTGGCCTAGTGCTGGCTATAGAAAAGGGTTTCTGAAGTGTATGAGCAGTTTGATATGTCCTAGAACACTTGTGAATTTTGTCTGCAAGTTGGAAATTTGAAAACAAACAACTGAATGAAAACATAATTCTTGTTGTTTCCTGCAAGAAGAATTGTATACACAAGAATGTTTTCCATAATGGTATGTTTTAAGGATTTGGTGTGCTGTAATCAGACTGAAGACTTCAATTTTTTTAACTTCCATTAAAAAAACAAAAGAGCAGATTTCATTGATGGTACATACTTTTTTTGTAAAAATGCATTTGTTAGTAGGAAAAAAGAGATTGTATCCTTGCTGATATACATGCAGAAATTTGAATAGTCCTAGGAGGTTTTTATGTACAGACAATTTTTAGTAACAGAAGTAGAAGTGACTGAATTTTGCTAAGGCCTAACTGCTTATTTGAGAAAACTCCTTTTAATGCTTATTAACAGCAAAGAAAATACAAGCGGTGTAAAGATGAACCGGTTTGCAGTGTTTCAGCTTGATTTTACTAGCAATGAAATGTAAATTGTGTTATGGTGCAGAAAACTATGCCAAGTCATGGGTTTTATTTCAGATCATTAGTATGATGAGCATGTTGTGTTTATGTGAACAAAACTCTGATGAACACTAATCTGAATGGCTACTTAGTAATTTCAATCAGTTTGTAATTATTGTTTGGCAACAAAAATACCGGTTTCATCCAATAAAACTGGTAGCCTTATATAATTATTTTCCTAATTCTTTCCTTCTAGATTCTCGCCTTGGTGTCATGTGGTAGTACAGTTATTCAGCTTTAACTTTTCTAATTTTAATGTCCCGGTGGGTTGACCTCAGACTATGGGCCAACATACGTGGGAATCAGTAGGGCATATGTACGGGCTTGAAATAAAAAAAAACAAACAACAAACTAATTTAGATAGTGTGGGGGTGCTCCAGAAAGGAACACTTTATTTAAAAATAATTCAAAAAAAGATAAAAAAGCTAAGAGAAATGATTGTCAAGCAGCTTGCATTTTGTAAATGGCAGTCTTTAAGGAGGGTAGAATCTTTTAAGTGCGTTTAAAAGACATATTTTGAAATGCCACATTGGTACTGTGTTTATTTTTGGGGGGAGAAGGTGATGGTGTTCTGTTCTTCACACTGACCGCCACCTTCTTTCGGCAGACGCGGAGGTCCCCCCCGAAGCCCCCGCTAAAGCTC
>NW_009260182.1:4671859-4689548 GCF_000687185.1 Egretta garzetta | reverse complement strand
GGGCGGCCGGCGCAGGGGGACAGCTCAGGGCTGTTCCTCAGCACACGGAGGGGGGAAGCATGCATTTCTTCTGAAGGCCGATCGTTTCCCGCCTTTTGGCACCACGCCTGCATGTGAGGAGGGGGTAGTGGCACTGAAAACCACTGCTGTTGGCCCACTCCTCCTCTGGCTTGAAAGGTGACAGCTTTCCTTCTTGCCCTGGGGGCACTGCGGGTATGAAGGAGCCTTGGCTATTTCTGCTTTTGCACGTTTAAACTTCAGGTTTAAGGCAGAATGGATGATATTTTCAGGAAGACTGCCACAACTGTGTGTGGAGGCCCCAGGAATAACTTTCTGTATCTTTCCAGATTTAATGTTTTATTTCTTTCCCACAACCCATGCTTAGCACTTAAAACTTGGATAAAACAGAGCAGAGACTGTTGCCCTGTCCAAAGGTCCAAAGCTATTACTTGGTATAGAATCATAGAATGTTTTGGGTTGGAAGGGACCCCTAGAGGGTATGTGGCAGCGCTGTTCTGGTAAATTACTGGCCATTTTAGAAAGGTGCACCTACACCCAAAGATCAAAACCCAGTCTGAAGCAGTTTGCACGAGGTGGGCTGTATAGAAAGCCCCCAGGAAATGGAGGACAAATGCATGTCAGAGTGCAAAGGTGTAGAAATATTGCAATGAGGGTTTTGTGCTCTGTTCACCAAGAGTGAAATAGGCAACAATTTCTCCTCCCCCCCCCACCCCGAGAGGATTTTTTCCCCCAAATGATTGAATGTGATTTGGTATTATTACTTCCTGATAAAACTCCATTTTTGTATGTTTAAGTTTCAGTCTGATCTATTTTCTTGTGTCTAGAATACATTCAAATGGTTTTAAAATGAGAAATATGCCAACTAGGATTGTTTTGGTGCGAAGATTTCCATTTAGTTAGCAGAGAGAAAGAGAGAGAATTTGTTAAATAAAGTGTCTTTGAATTGCTCGCAGAAGGAATGGAAAACACATATTTTGAATATTTTGACATAGGAGGTCAGATGGAAAGTGTTTCATTTTATTGTTTCAATGTTTCATATTTATTTTCTATCTGTAGTCTGCCCCATTTTAAAACTTCCGTAAAAAGTAGTAGTTCTTGCAAGTAGCCCCTATGACATTCATTTGTAATACCGAGCAAATGCTGTGACTTTGCCAGCTGTGCTTCTTTTTAGTGTAGAAGGCCCCAAACTATTCTTGATACTTGTTCTGAAGATAAATTAGTGGCTTCTAAATAATGCAGTGAACCCTAATTCTCTTTGATTAGTAGCGAGTTAGATGATAGCGACCCATTGAAATTGGTCATCAGCATAAATAATGAGTGAATGAACTGATAAAATGCAAAGTCACCGGCCATCATAAATCAAATGAAATCCACTTTCTCTGGAAGTCACTGAAATTAGAAGTCCATGCTCCTATTAATTATTTTGCCTTCTGAAGACGACAGTGTTATAAATCAGCCTTGAAAGGCACTTCACTTAGGAAGCTGAAGGAGTAAGACTGCCTGCAAATTGTTTTGTATACGCACCTAATTGTTTCTTAAGTAACCCACCTTTTGTAGTATGACTGCTGGAAAGCAGAAAGTGCACCCAAAAGTGTAGATTAACGAAAGCAGCAGATATTGCTGTAAGAAAATTATTTGGTCAGAACAATAGCTGTGCCTTAAGCATCGGTCAGTCTGAAGCTGAACCTACTGTTCTTGTTAGGCAGGGTTCCTCCAGTCAATTTGAGCTTGAGATCATTCTCATTTATTAGCTAGATATAATTACATGGCAATAAGAAACTTGTTAATAAAAAAGTCTGGAGCAAGAAAAAAAAAAAAAGGGCAAGCAGACTAGTTTAGTTCAGAATTGCGCCGTGAGTTTGTCTAAACAACATACTGCAAGAATCTGGAATGGCACGTAAATGTTTCTTGCAGAAAATGTGTACGTATTTCTGCACTAGTTTATAATCCTCTATGTCTATACATGTATGTGTATGTATATTTATATATGAAGACTTTTTATATACATATATTTTAAAAAAAGACCATGATTTCCCTGAAGTAATTGAACACTCCTTGCACAGTATCTTAATTTTAATTTGTTGTGCTGAAACTTCCTCGCGTGGATCATCTGATTATGTGCCCCAAATGTGTCTTCATTCATACCACCAGTCATTTAATGAAATACAAGTAGACTTGCTTGGAATCAGAGAGAAGGTGAATGGTCACAGAACTTTCCTTGGAAAATGTAGAACAATGGCATTACTGTCTAGGATGTTAGTTTGTAGTTCCAACTTTTCATGTCTTCTCTGATCTAAACTGATTATAGATGTTGACGTGATATGGAAAACACAGTATAACAGGTAGATGAGAGAGACTGTGAAAGGTTTAAAAAAAAAAAAAAAGAGGGGTAGACCTATATAAAACAGAAAACCAGGGAGAAGAGCGTGTAAGTATTTACAAAAATATATAAAAATGATCTATATAAAAGTATAGTGTAGTAAAAGGTTAGACTTGGTACCAGGCTCTTACCTCATGTACACTTATCTGATTTTATGTCAATACATGATCTGTGTACTAGAGAACCAATTATGGAGAGAGCAAGATATATAAATATGTATTCTGCAAGAATTCTACCTCTTTGCACAAAAGGTGTGACTTCATGTTATTTTCTACTAAGGCATCATAAAACATATACTATGATTGTTTCTGCTTATACAAGTATCTGCTTATACATATTATCCGTGGCAAAACTGGATGGGAAACAGAACTGAACATTTTCCCAGTCTCCCACAAATGCTTCGTCACTCCTGGAATATGAAAATAATTTAAATTGCAGTATTCTAAGCTCCTCTCTTCTGACTTTATTTATTTATACATACCTATGTGCTATACTGTGGTTGTTTTCCTTTTTAAACAACAATGTCGGTTTCAGTGGTCATTTTCTTGTACAGTTCAGTGTTGTGGATCTTCTGCTTATAAATAGATCTGGTAGCTAGACAGGTTCTTGTATGGTTTCTAGCTCTTTGCGTGCATTGAAAGAGCACCAAAATGCAAGGCAACAAAACTGGAGTTTGCACTATTGCAAATGCCTGTCTCCTTACCTCTGAAAATGAGACTTTCTCATGTTATATTTGCACATTAATTCTCATTTCATAGGCATTATTAATAAACACTTCTGGTTAATTGATACAATTTAAAATGCTAAAATATTCCTCATTCCAAGACTTTGTTGAATTCTGAAACTTTGTCCAAGTGAGACTAGAGTTCCTGTAGACCAGACAGGTTTGGCTAATAGACATTTGCGAATGTTTGTTCAATTTAAGATCTAAATACATTTGAAAGTTTGTTTGTCATATGGTAGTGCTTTAATTTCTGATGCCTTGAAACTTGTATGCTTGTTGAGACACCTTCAATACCATGGATCAAGTGTGAAGCTCTGCATTTCCATGCCATTCTAAAGTATGCAGTTTATCTCCACATCTCCACCCCCCCAAAATTGCAAGAGATTAAAGCATGCAGATACAGTTGTTGGAAACAGTAGTACCCTTAAACTACTGGTACAAAGAAAGTAATATTAGTCTTCCCAAAAGATTTGAGTCATGTGAGCTGTGGAGGCTCTAAAGAGAATAAATCCTTTGAGTTAAAAATGTGAAGGAGAACAATCTGCATGAAGCCACCAGCTTTTTCAAGGGGCTTCTGTCTCCTCTGGTGGAAATTAGAAACAGTTTTCACTGCCCTCAGCCAAAACAAAATAAATTGGGTGAAGGATGGAGGAATGAAGTTGTTAGCGGGTATAGTAAAACCTTGTTTATCTACTGACACAAAGTAATGTTTTTAAGTAGTCATTGTATGCAGTGTTTGGTTAAGTATGTTACACATTGCTAAATGAAAGAGAATGCTTTCAGAATCTGAATCTGTCAAAATTCAGGTCACTTACAAATTGTCTGCAAGCTCTGCTAGTGGGCAAGGCTATCTTTGAGATTTGAGCTTTCAATTTTATCATCCAATTGTTTCTATGATGATTATTTATAATCTAGTGATGACAAAAAGCTGTTAGAGCGTAAAAGATTCTTTGTTGAGAAAATGCAAGCAACTATACATGAGCAATTGCTGTGGTAATTGAGTTACTTATTTTAAAAATAAACTTAGGTTGCATTAGATTTGCTTGGACAAAGATATTTGATTTGTATGTCAGCGCCAATTAGCAATGGGTGAATGTAGGGAGCAGTCCAGTAACTGGTTGAAAATGTCAGTCCCAAGGCATCATTGTAGATACCTCTTTCACATCTTCCCTGAAGTGGTCTGGTGTCAGCATTTCTTATTTTTGATTGTTGGTGTCATTATTTTTGAGCACAGTGGCCTGCTATGAAGGAGTTTTTCCTTTAATTAGATGTGCTTTAGATGAACTTGTGTTCATATTTTACAGACTTGTATATAAGTTAACAATCAAAAGAAGCAAAGTTGTGTCTCTACTGAAAAAGCATTAGTCCCCATGCTGCTTTAGAAGGTACCTTATTTTAATTGCATTGATCCACTTAACAAGTCCTGTATGTTATTTGATAGAGGGTGCTGCTGAAACGTCTCTGATTTCTGTCATTTCTTGTTAGAAAAGGGATGATGCTCAGAAGTAAATTGCTGTCTTATGCTTTGATACAAGATGATGAATTTGTCTCAGTAACTTCAAGAATAGCTACTCAACCTGTGTAGTGGTTTTCATTGTAAGGCAAATTTGATAAATGTTTAAGTAGTTCCATTGTGGTCTCCTGTAAGAGAAAGGCAATGTCAAGAGAAGTCTAGAAGATGGCAAGACCTACACAGCTTTTCAGGTCAACAACAGTAAATGTTGACTGAGAGGGGAAAGTAATTTTTATTCCCAATGATAGGCGTAATCTTAAGTAAGCAATTAAGTAATTTCTTGACTATGGGAGTAAGGTTTCACTGTATGACTTCCCAATGAGACACTGACAAATAAGTAAAGCGGAATCTACTGGAACATTTTTAATAGCTGTATTGAAAAGATAATATCCAAGTTTGGACATTATGGAAGTATCTGATGAGAGTATTACTAACTAGTCTGAGACACAAGAGGCTAACAGTGCTAATCCTCTTTACACTGCGATAGTAACTGACACTGAACCACAGGGTACCTGAAAAAAAACTCGTGCTGTAGCAGGAGGAGCCCTCAGGGTGTAATGCAAAGGACAGTCAGTTGTTTGACTCAATGTTTAATTTTGATTGTAATAATTAATCAATAGATCAAATATCTACTTACTGACTTTTTTTTTTTAAAGTGTCTATAATACAGAAGCATGGTCTTCCCTAATCAGCTATTTTGACGTGCCTAGTTTTAAGAAGTGTATAGAAACTTTAGTTTATTGCCCAAGATATCATTTATTTGAGAGAGATGTGTTCGAACACTTGTGGATTAGAGATTGAAAACAAACAGCCACTGGCTACAGCATCATGGTGTCTATTTGATTGCACAGCCATGCTAGTAAAATCAAGGTTGTATCTCTAAATAGTGTGTGACCTTAGTGATCAACAGAAGTGACCATTTTGACTGGTCCCCAAGCCAAGTGGAAAGGCTTTTGCTTCCATGCTGACAACCCTTAAGTGGTATAGGCAAACAAAGAGAAAAATGTTGACCTGCATTCTTCTTGTGTCAGCTGTTCTAATGCCACCTTGTGCCTATTAACGGAATTACTAAGACTTGTTTCCACCATGGCACCATGGTAAAGAAATGCAAAAGACTGAGAAAAAATCCAGTTCTGAGACTTAGAACAGGTTTTGATTAGTATGTGCTGTAATATCTTGTACTATTGTGAGCTGTGTGTGGTTTGTGTGCTTTATTAGTCCTAACAAGCTTTACAGATCTCAAAACTTGTTACAAATCGAATCAGGGACAGAGCTTGAAGTAAAACTGGCATTTGTTGAGTCTGCACTGTGTTCTGTTTGTTATTGTAGCTGTTGTGCATACATACCACTTGACGTTTTCAAAATAGCAGCTAAAATAGATTTAGTATTGCAGTACAGGAAATCTACCTCTCTAACCTGTAGTTAAATACTTGATATCAATTCTCAGATGTCATTAAGAAGACACGCGCTGTCATGAATTGCTTTTCAAAACATCTGCCTTTTCTAAAAAGTTTTGAATTTATACAGGATTCTCCACCTGCTCTTAGTTATGCTTTCAAACGGTATCTTCAAATTGTCCATTCAAAGGGCTGAACACATACTTTCATTTTACTTTATATGCTAGTTAATAATGTAATTTTATATGTTATTTTATGGGCAAAAACTGTTGTGTGCTCTGTACAGTTGGGTAGAAAACCAAAATAAAAATAACATGAAACTTTGAATGATGAAGTGAATAAGGAGTTAAGTTTCTTATAATTTTCCTGGTTTGATCCTTGGTTTAAAAAAATAAAAAATAAAAAAGCCTGTATGTAAATATATTTTTATGTATGCTAAGCGTAAAGATAGCTCTGTCCTACCATATTGATTTATTAGATTCTCTGACATTTTAGTTGTGGTCGTTATGTTATATTTATGAGATGAATGTTGGATTCCCTCATTATGTTATCCTCATTTATTTTACATACTTTTATGGCTGGTTGTGCTCAGCTTTACATTTAAAGCTTTATTGCAGCTGTTAGTGTTGGGGGGAGGGGGAGGCAAGTACTTATTGATCAGTATTTACATGTTTACTGTTGTAATCATGATTTATTTAATCTCTTTCTACATGTAAGTATAAGGTCTTTCTCTGAAATAAAATAGTGTATTTCAGGAGGTCTCTTCATCTGAAAGAGGGTTTTGCTTAGGAAGTTAGTAGTGACTGGACTTCTCTAGGGGGAAGTGGTGAGCACTTCACAACACTGTTGAAATTTTTCCTTATATAAAAAGATGCAAGTGATCTTTATAATTTAATATTTTATTTACATTTGCTGTACACTCGAGATAAGGCAATGCTAACCTTAAAGTGATTATTTGTCATAGGCTGTCCTTCATTTAATGATCACGTGACCACTTCAAACCTTCCTTAGTTTAGTTTTATGACACAGCATGGTAGTCCCATGTGCCCTTTTTACAGCAAGCGAAATAGAAGCCGTGGGATCAGACAAACGTGACTGCAACTGGGGTACCCTTCATGAGAAGCTTTAAGCAAACCCAAGCTAGAAGGGCACTGAGCATTTACCTGCCCTTCTGAGATTTTCTGAAGTGTGCTGGGAAAAGGATCTCACTGCAGGGGTAACATCCTTCTCAAAACCTATGTTCAAGCAGCTTGAGTAGGGTGAAATAGTACGGTGGTGGCTGTGGGAATAGTATGTACCTGAGAACTTCTGTCATAGGTTCACTAATGAAATATATGCAGTTCTGTATATAGCATGTTGGGATCTGGGCCGTAGTTTATAAATGCCTGCTACTTTTGAAGATGGAAGGAATTGGTGTGAATGTTAAGTAGCTATTTTTATGTAAAGCAGACTTGCTACTGTAGTAATTTTACTCTGTATTTGATAGTGTAGTTAAAATTTGGCAGTGATCCTAAGAAATAATTTCTTATATAATCTATACCTTCCTTTTGATTTTCTAGGAATAATTTATTTGGAATTGCAGCGTGCCTATATAAATTCATCATTGTTTTTACAGACTCTGAGTGTAGTGAGCAAATGATTTCTAATCAAGATTTCTAGGTTACTGTTCATAATTAAGCTTAGTATTGTGTATAATTCACTATACCACATTTTCCAGTGACAGCCACGTAAATTAGATATCATCACAAGGGTTCTGGAGATTTATATTGTTATAAGGATACACTGTAGCCTTTTCCCATAAACTAAAGTGTGTTTTCCTGGCATGTAGAAATACTGTAAAAACCTGAGTTTTGTCACCCAACTTTTGAGCTCATGTGTATCTTCTGTGTAGTCTGCAGACATGTTTTACAGCTCTTCTGTACTCAGTGATGCTTCTCCCACCAAATACACTTTGGATAACACTGAGTAGATAGCACAAATTGGAGGGATTTATATCTTGTAAAGCTAAGCATAAATTATTTTGATTAATACATCTTAATATCATTCTTCTGTAGAACTGTATGCACAAGTACAGGATGTACTCTGATGGTAAGTCTTTTATTGTGGAATATTATTCATCCCCAAACTGTCTTCTGTGTCTTCTGGCATTTGATTTTCATTGGTGTGATTTCTGACTTTTTTTCTTTTTTTTCAATATGCATACTTCTGAAATACAAATTAGTTTTTTTTCTAATGATCATTATCCTGTGCTATCATCAAAGGTTATTCACTGAAAACTTGAGAAAAAGGCAATGAAAACTAATTTTGATTGTTAATGGAAATGTATTTTTAGTCTTAAACAGCTTCCCTCAGCAATAATTATAGTTATGCCTCTTGGGTGTTTTTGGACTTCTAAATTTACATCCAGCAGTTCTTTTTCATTTAATAGTTAATCTTTTACAGAACACTGCAAATTCATACTTTTACCGAACATTAGGAGAGTCAAGAGAGTATATACATCTGTCCATCCTTTTAAAATATAGATATAGGTGGTTTTCCTTTGTTACTAAGAAATGTCTGTGTCTACATTGTATACAAGCTAAAGCATTTACATTACTGTGCAGTTGAGGTCTGAGTGTCACTTCTAGATTTGAAAAACACGAATTCAGTCAGTTTGTCTTTTATATGGATTAACAGCAAGATAATTAGGTATCCTCATAGAAACAGATTTCTGTTATTCAGCCACTAAGATACAATTTTTGTAGAAAAGCAGAAGCATAAAGTGTGTATTAATTTGGGGGTTTAGAAGTTAACATAAGGTACAGGTCATAGTAATAAATAAAGACTGGATTAGTTGAGCCGTATTTCACTACTGAAGTAGTTATTAAAAGATGAGGCTTTTTTCCTCCTGCAGTATTTTCATGCACAGTTGTTAATCACGTGTTTGTGTATACTATTGAGGTATAAATTCTCCCCTCCCTACTGGAAAAGAGTTCATTTTGAAAAGGGATTGGTGTGTGCCTTTTTCATCCAACTTCCAGCACAGCCTTGCTCCACGTGTTTAAGGTCTTGTGATTAAAGTTCTGGTCCTCTAATTAAAAGTGGAAATATGCAAGTAGCAGTAATTGGGGTGTCTGAACTTTTTTTACCTTAAGTATGCAGTTTTTCAGAGTTTAAGAAATGGTTAAAATTAATTCTGTGTGCAGTTACTGAGAGAAGAAGCAGGCAACAAATGTCAATAAATCTAGATCTGTTTGAAGCAAACGTCACTAAATCTTAGTCTTGACTGCTCTCTGGTAGTGTCAGGAGCTGCTCTGTAAGATGAATTTGAGGGGAGGATGAAAAAGGTACCATATTAAACCACAGCACTGATAAGTTTAGTTAAGAGGCAGAAGATGTGTCCTTGCAGTGACATTCAGTGGCCGATATTTGTTTCCCTTTAAATAATATGCTGTACATCTGTGAGAATGATGGCTTGGTGTTTGTGACATTGCATCTTCACCAAGGTTACTGGCTCCAGGACAGGCAGTCTCTCCTCTCTTTCTCTCTCACACCCTGTCAATAAATATCCACTTGTCTGAGGAAGTGAGATACAGATTTTACAGCTGACACCAGAGCATCTTCATTTCCGGAAGCAATGAGTTTCAACACATGTGAACGTGAAGTAGGAAAAAAAAAAAAATTAAAGGGATATATCTTTCAAGTCTTTGTCATAAGAAAGCAGTTATCCTTTCCAGACAACAAAATCCAAGGTTTGGCAATAGTATAACATTTAAAGTCTTCCAGTGAAACCAAATATTTCCATTGTAACAATAACATACTATGTTTAGCCCAAAGCTTTGTCTTAAAACCAGATAAATATATTCCCCTTTCCATATTATATATTAATGTATATATTTCCACTTCAAAAGGGGAAAGTAATTAAGAACTATACCATATATGCATTGTGATTTTTCTGCTCTATTAATTCAGGGTGTTCACAATCTGGTATTAGATAAACCAACTTCTACCCAGACATGTAACTTCCCCAGCTCTCAGCTAAAAAGGGGGAGGAGGTACTCCATACGTACAAATGTATGTATGCACAATAAACCAGGGATGTGTAACACTAGGATTTCTACTAGAAGTGGAGATTTTGAGTGAAAACTTATGTAACAAGATGAACAAGTCTCAGTCAATTGGAAAATATCTTAAATTTTCTAATCTGCAGCCTATTCTTTCCCTGAAGAGAAAAGCAAGTAATTCTGTGGGAATAATTTATTCATCTACGGTTTATTTAATCTCTAATTCTAATTTATGTCATTTTAACATCTGTGAATAAAAAGACTGTCTTTCCCATTCTTCTCTTTTTTATTTTTTTCTTTTAAAACTAAAATGTGTTAAATGTAACTAATAAGTCTGATTTATTGTTAGCTGGTACCAAGTTGCTGATATGGTTTCTCTTGCTCACCCTCCCCTTCTCCCTATTCCTTCCATGCTCCAACCTGCCCCCCACCTCCAGCTGAGCACTGACTGTGGTCCAAGTCCTGATTTCTTACCACTAATAGTACCACCGCAAGAGGTGTAGAATTAAGTGCTTCATAACATTTTTCAACTGCTTAACGGCCTGTTTGGACCAATACAATAGGCAGCACCTATCCATTCTGCTGTGTTGAATCTCAGATAAAGCAGCCTTGGTTATCTGTTTGGTTGCAAGAAAACCTTGAAAGCATTACTTCTCTCCTGTGTTTCTAGAGAGTGTAAGTTGTGTCGTTTGAGTCCCTGTTTCTTGATGAGAAGCCACCAAAGACAGTGATTTCCTTTCTTCCTTCTGCCTCTCGAGGAGGAGAGTTGAAGGTGGGTTGCAGCCTTTTGTAGGAGGCTTAAGAGATTTTGATGCAGGATTGGTAGGTGTCAGTCCAATTATGCAAGTTAAAGCTGCTTATAGCGTGCTAGAATATACAAAATGCTGTTGTATTTCTAAGAAAATGTGGGTCTAGGTTAGTCTTGTTCCCATGTAATATGTTGAATGGACAAAGATTAAAGGTGAGTGCATCAGCAGCATTTGATTCAGGCTTTCCCTGTTGTTTCTGACTCAGACTCTAAATGGTGAAACTGTGTGCCTCTTAATATTTGTATCCATACAAAATGCCATTGTGACTGACTGTCGTAGAACCTGGGACTGAGGAACTTTCTCTCCTGGGTGCTCAAATGTTGTGTGAAAGCGATATCAACTGAAACATCAGCAATAAATGAAGTAAATACTACTTGTTACTCTGTGATCTTGTAGTTAGCAATTACGGATGAAAAGCGTTGTAAGAACTTTTCAGCAGCTTTACTGAAAACTCCTGTGTGAGTTAAGTTTTAAGAAGTTTCTATTATTTCTGAACTTTTCAGAGTTGTAAAATCCGATAATTAATGTGTAACTGACAGAATAAAGGAATCTTATGTCTGAAAGCAAGCTCTACAAAGAGCAATGAGGTGCTCTTGCTGAAGGGTGGAGGATTAAGATTCTGATGCTCTTTAGTCAAAAATAAAAAAAAAACAACAAAACAAACAAAACCCCCCCAAACCCCACAACTTCTTAAAATATCTAAGAAACCCATGTATGTATGGAATAAAAACAGAATGGAAAAGAATACCAATAATCCCCAAACCTTATGCATAACTCTAACTATTGCACACTACAAAGATGAATAGTCCCAAACTTTTGTTCTCTTAGAGATACTATGGGTTACTTATAAATTCTTTAAATAGTCTTTCTCCCCTATCCCCGACAAATAGTCTAGATGCACTCTTTGTTTAAAAGTTAATTTGAACCCATGAAATGTCTATAAAATACTATGATGGGCTTTGGATACATTTGTTTTCAGGTGTATTCAAAGTATCATATGCTTATCTTTAGTGACAACAATGTATCTCTTTATTCTTTTTATTTTCTATTAGTACTGCAGCTTTGAGAAGGGTGATAATTGAATTCTGCCTTACATGTCAGTGAAGTGTTAATTTCCAGCTATAGGGTCAGATTTTTAATCCTCCTATTGCACCTTTGTAATCCGATTTTGGAGTTCTTCAGAAGCGCCCGTTAAGTTAAAGCAGAATACAGCTCACAGGAACTGTTCCTGGTGTTGTGCGCACCGTACTCTGGTATGTTAAATCTGGCCTTAAGTTCCCAACCTGTGTGTCAAAGGTGTTAGCACATACAAAACTACGTACTAACTTAAAATGCTAACTACAGAGAAAAATAGACAAATATTTACTCCTTACCGCAACTTTGCATCAAGCTCAGGAAAACATATGTATGTATTTAATCTGCTTGTCAAACACAAAACCACATTACGCTCTTTCAGATGTTTTCTGCGCCCGTGTCTTCATTAACAGGAATAGCATGCTCTGAGAGGATGGTACACCCTTAACCTTAACTAAGCACTCCCTGTTGTGTTAGTAAAGGTTTTGATTCTCGGATTCCAATCAAAGTTAATTTCAGGTAAAGCTATGTTATTAAAAAAGAGAATATTGGACCAGGTTATCTAATTTAGAACTGAAACTCATCCCCTGCACTGGTCCAAACAACTTCTATGAAGCACTTGGTACATGTATTGAGGAAGATTAATATTGTCCTTTTCAGAAATATTTGCACAGGGCTAACAGACCCTAGCTTATTATTATTGACTCTAGACTAGTAACTAACAGTTCTGGAGGCAACTGACGGGCTCTGGTGAAAGTAATTGTTCACTTTCAAGAATTCTCTTACAGACACGTCCAAGTTCATTGCAAATGTTTCCCATTAATTTACTGATATATATTTTCTTTTGATAGACAAAGGGAAAGGGGAGGGAGGTCTTCTATTGAATTGTATTTTTTTCACTTTGATAAATGGTGAATTTTCACAGTGGTTCACAGGGAGTTCTGTTCAGTTACCGCTTACGATAAGGTGTAGTGCTACCTCCCTGTGCACCACTTGGCATGTTCATCCATGCTCTGTCTAGGGCCCTTGATTACGCATCTGTTTATGGGTGCAAACCTAAATACATGATGTGCAAAAGAAAAGTGACACTATAATAGTTGCTATATTATCTGAGTCTCGAACCAGCGCTCTCTTCACTGAAGTTTTTTATAAATGTGATTATCAAGAGATATAACAATGCCATAGTAACAAAATATACCTTATGTTTATGCTATAACTGAATTATTCTTGCTAATTATAGTAAGTATTTTTAGTCATTGATATATGCAGCCACTAAAACACTGCATTTATCAGCTGAGTGTTTTTTCTCCTTGGCTTTGATGTTGCCAGTGTATATTTAATCTCAATTTATTTCTACTAGTCATTGTTATATAAAACCTAATGCATGGAAACACAATATTTATCCCAGCAGCTGTTAAAAATCTGTGGATATGGATTAATGTCAGCTTTTAAATGTGTAGTGCTTTAGTTAATTCCATCCAAGGACAGATGATATCATCCACTAGGAAGGAATATATTAAAAGCTGTCAGCCAGAAGGTAGTAAAAGTAGGTGATATGTTATAAGGAGGACTAAAAGGTCATTCAAAGAAGAGATATTGCTAATAAGTCAATTAAAATTTTCAAGCTGACATTTTACAAATTTCTGTGTAAGCCCTAAAACGTTTTCAAAGCTAGCAAAATTCACATCCAAGATTGGAAAAACAGGGGTCATGCAGAACCTGCACAGTTCTTTCATGAAATGAGCAAACTGGGAGCTGGCTGCTTTCGGTTAAGTCTTTTAGCAGATCAGGCTTGAGAGGGCCAGTTGTTTAGCCAGGTTAGTGTTATCTGGGCTGTATTTGTAAGTATAATAAGTGAGTATTGCTTATGTATATGTAAGCAAATTTACTTCAATAGATTCCTTCTGCATTGTCTTGCAGTCCTTTCCAACGCTCACCTGGATTATGTGGAAGTAACTACTTCTGTATGGCTAGATAGGGATTGTGTATGAATGTATTTACTTAGATTGCATTTAAAACATGAGAGCAAACTCTTTTAAATTTACTGTCCAACGAGCAGGCAGTCATTGTATAATACATATGGTGGCAATTTATTCAGGATGTGCCTTGATACTGTCTCTTGGTCAGGTTTCAAGGCTCAAGATTAAATGCTAGTGGAGGTGGGGGATGCAATCTATGTCAAGGAACTAAACCCTCACTTCCAATGTGTTCTTCCCTTGTTTTAAGTTTGATAAAGTTTGGGTAAAACATGAAAAAAATGAGGCTTAGTCTTGTTAAAGATATTGTTACATCTGACTGCCTCAGTGCAAGAGAAAAATCCTTGAGTACCTTTCAGTACCAGGCTCAAGATTGAGAAAATCCAGCATTAAGCCTAATTCTAGTTTGTGTTCAAAGACAAAATAAGGGAAGTATATTTGGTGAAAACAAGAAATGCAATTTCTCTTATTTAACATTATCTAAATCCCTAAGATGATATTTTGCTCTAAGACTCATGGAACAAGTTTTGTGCAGTAAATACAAAATGGACATTTAGATTTAGTATTGATTAGGGCCCAGGTTAAAAAAATAAAATCATAGTTTATAACTTGAAATATATAGAATAAAATATATTTTGTTTCCATGCGTTTGAAATTTTCTGCACTTTTGTTATTGTGAACTCTGTAGCCATGCAGTGACCAAAGGGCACTCTATTTGTTTGATTTTTGAATGCATGGTCTAAAACATACAAAGAGCATTCTGTCAGCTAGGGCCTTAGGCATGGTATCTCAGAGACTTACCTCTTCCCAGCTGAAATGTAGCCCTGGCTGCTTTTGACAGGGTTGGTTTTTTATGCCCAGGTTAGTTCAAGTTTGTGTGGGATTTGTTTTGTGGGTTTCGTTGTTTGGGTTTTTGGTTTTGTGGTGGTTTGTTTTTTTTTTTTTTTTTTTTTTTTTTTTTTCTCTCCCCACTTTTATTTATTATACTTTTCTCATGTGATATTTAATTATTTTGATTCTCAGCTATTCTTAGGTTATCTTTTTCTCAGATAATCTGAGACCTGGACTATCTGCATAATTTTTGGTAATGTGGAGATTCTTCTTAGTGATGCTTCTTCTTATCAGTCAACAGGGGTATCAACTGGGCAAGTATTTTGGTGATGAATGATCAGACAGTAGTAGTCAGATTCCAGTTTCATGTCTGAAATAGACATTTTCTTTGTTTGCACACTTTGCCTGATAAGATTTCTTTTTTTCTGTGACCTTCTTACAGAAGGTCTGTTGTCTTCAGATATTCGCAGCTTTTAAAATTTATTGAGCTTATTATCAGAAGATAGTCTGACTGGATATTAAAATCTGCATATTAGTCTGTTATCTAGAAAAGGTTGTTGCATCACTTTCACTCTAGATTTGTAGTATAAATTACCTAGTTAAGTATACTAATGCAAAAAGAAAACTAACGAATCAAGCCTCCAGAAAATATGTGGAAGGTCTTGAAAACAATCTTGAAAAGTCTTGAAAATCCATCAAGTTTACTTGCATATGATTACAGGAGCAAAAGGAAAAAAACCCACCCTAAACCCACAGGCATTGTTTAAGAGTTTGATAATAATACACTTTGTCTGATACATAGTATTATTTGAAAGATATGTTTATATGCCTGTGATTCTGTGCATGCACACTCTACGTGCATATCTATAACACAAAAATATTATATCATGTCTGTATCCGCTAATCTAACATGATTAGGTTGGCCCTGCTTGTTTCACTTGACAGGCAGGCAGTGACATCAATCAAAATTTCTGCCATTCATGTTGCTTTTCACGGTGCCAGTGAGAGTCCTGACAGGTTTCTTTATAAGTGGGATAGCAATAACATCAGGATTTTGGTTTTCACAAGGTGGAGGGATAGTCATTCATGTATAGGGATCATTTCCATATTTAATCTGTGTTCATTTGAGCTTGTACCTAAACAGCATGGTAGTGTATATTAAGAGATACTCAGATGTTCTTGGTAATCTCAAGTTTTTTATGTTCTGAACCAAAAGGTGATTTGTTTCAAGTTTGGAGGAGTATTTGTGCTTTTTGTTGTTGTTGTTGTTGTGGTGGTGTTTGGGGTTTTTTTAACAAATAATGTGGAATTTTTTTCCTATGTGACATTTCATTTTGTTTGAAAAGGAATGAAATATTAAGAAAATAATGAGTTTAAATTTTATTTTCCTAAAAGTAGTAAAATGAAGCGTGCAGTAAAAAAAAAAATCAACTAGTATTTTCTATTGTTCCCTATTTCATATTTATCCTGAAGTTATTGCAAAATAATAAATATGCTATGAATTTCAAATCCAATTAAACCAAAGCAAGGAATTAATCTTTATCGGGTAATCTGTTGTCCTGAAACCATTCCAAACGCACCTGACAACGTGGAGCCCAATTTTGTTCCATAGAGATACACAAATTTTCTTCTGTCCTTTCCTAGAGCTGCAAATAGGGTAAAACAAGGAATCCAGATTAGGCCATTACACTGGTACATTATGTCTCTGGCTTCCGCCTGTAGTTCCTATAGATCAGTTGCACCATAGTTGTGTTCCCTCATTCCCAGGGGTAGAAGAAAGGTGTGAGGAGGAGAAAGAAGAAAGAATAAATTTAAACCTTGAGTGTAAATGCAGCTGAGGTCTCTGATTTTCTGTTGAATTCCTGTTTCCATTACGCTGCCTCTGCAGATTCTCAACTCCTATGGGTAAGAGACTGATGGGGCAGAGAGAGGTGTCATCTCCCAGAGAGGTGGCCTTCCACATGCATGTGACTGCAGCTCAGTAGGAACAAAACTTTATGCTATTGTGTAATCTCCTTAGAACTGTGTCCTTTATTTTTAATTACAGTCTTTTTTGTGCATGTGCCTGTTTGGGACAGGGACCTCAGAAGTTCAAAAGAGTCCGGGGTGTGCACCATACTAGTTGATAGGTTTGAAAGTAGAGCACGGTGGCTGATTTTCCATATGTTACTAATTTGGTTAATTTTAAGTATCTCTTGAACTCTTCTAGTTCTTTTTAAACTCTATCCTTAGGCAGTTATTGACAATTGATAATTCCACCAGTAATGCTTGTTTTTCTCTAGCAAAGCTACTGGTATGCTAAATGCAATTTTGGTGGCTAGAAAACCACTTACTGTATTTAACAAGGTTTCTAGATGAGGTGAAAAAGACATTTGTATAGCTGATATACTATATGTTTTGTATACTGTTGTCTCAGTTTTCAACTCAAAGTATTGAATTGTTTAAAGCAGTTATATAAGAAGTTAAATCATGTGTGACATAGATGGCACCAAGATATTTAATAGATATCTTCTGATGGATATTGATGCATTGTGACTTTAACAAGCATTTTGGTTCAGTGGATTGATGAGCTAAGGATTGTTTTCTGAGGATGGTGCACTTGAGGGAGAGTTACTTCTGCCTTAAATTCTAAACTCAGGCTTTTCAGTTGGGAAATATTTGTCCTCTCTGACTTAATCCAAAATGCTGTTTAGAAAAGCACCTAGTCTTTTTTGGTGTTTTTTTGATAATTTTTTTTTTTGCATGTCTGTGCCCTGCCCAGGGGACACATTTTTAGAGAGAAAGAAGCTAAAGCATATTTTACTTCAGATACTTCATTGCTGAGGCTTGCAAATGTAGTGAACAAACACTGACAGTTCTGTTAACAAAAAAAAAAAAAAAAAAATTAGGCGGGTTGAGTAGCCTTTCTAAAAAGGATAAAG
>NW_009260182.1:4620485-4671605 GCF_000687185.1 Egretta garzetta | reverse complement strand
AAAAAAAAATTAGGCTGTTGGAGTAGCCATTCAGTAATGGATACAGTACTGTGACTGAAATATCTACTTTTTAAATGCCTCCTGTGCAGTACCAAATGCTAATGTAGGTGCCAAATGGGAATACCCTCTACCATGTATAAGATGAATGAGGCACTTTGGAGTGGGATCCAAAACAGCTGGCAAACTGAAAAGTGCATGATTGTAAAGCTAGTTCACATTAGAACTAATCAAAATAAGGTGCTGCAGATGGGTATATCCTAAATGAAGCTGTCATTTAATCGAAATCTTTCCACCTGTGTTCAATCTTTAGAAACCGACTCAACAATCAAGGAATGCTCTTGTCATGTAAAAGACTGTAATAAATTATATAAATACTACTTCAAGTTTTTGCACTTCCTGTCCCCTCAGGTGAATGCTTTTCCCTTTTTCTCCTTCCCTTCCTTCCATTGTTGTGGTGCAGTTAATTGGGTATTTAATCCTCACTGCCACTCTTCCTCTTCCCCCTCAGAACAGTTGATAGTATTAGAAAAGGAGAAATGGAAAGTGCACCACAGTCTTAGGAGATTCCCCACCAGCTGTCCAGAAAGGTAAGTCAGGTAGTTTTGAATCATGCTGGTCGCTTCCAGTCTAGTAATATTGGTGCAGCTGTGGCAACTCTCCTTAATTCTTTTTTCTAATGCTTGTGTGATAAAGAGTAGCTGGAATAGTCATCTGGCTCTTATGAATGAAACCTTTGTCCTGGTAGCACTTTTTGCTTCTGCGTAACAGGGTTGAGTATGCTGTTTCTCTAAATAGCATGCCACGTCCACAGAAGTGTTTCGCGTATCTTTGAGCAGTATGAATTCACTGGATGGACTCTGCTAGATCATTTTCTGGAGGTCACGACAGAAGGTTGACTAGAATTCTGTGGAGGTATAATCCTAAAATAAATTTGGAGAGGACTTAAGAAAATTTTGGACTCAAAAATACACCTATTATTTGGGATAAGTGTGAAAAGAATTATCTAAAGTTGTTTTTTGTGTGAGTTTTGAACAAAATTACTTTAGAAGAAAATATTGGGGAAATTACGATTTAAACATGTAACACTCGTTTAACTATAATGGGGAAGGGGTAGATATGATGGCTGCAAAGTATTGATTTTATTTGTGAAAATGGTAGTTGATATAGCTAAACTTACCTGTATTTCATCAGTAGGATACTTTTTTTTTCAGTAAAGAGTTATGAGGTGCCACTAGAATGTTTGAATATTATTCGTGTTAAAGCAGTGTAAGTTTATCGTGATTTGCTTTGCGGTTTGCTTTGTGGCATTTGATTTAAAAGCTCCATGTAATTCTATTTCCTATCTAAACTGTGTAAGCTGAAGTCCCAACTGCGTATGTGAATTGACAGGGGAAAATTGCAAGATTCTCATCACTCATAGAGTGATTTTTCCCAAATTTAAACATGGAATCAATAATATAATGGTACCTAGCAGTCTGTATTTCTGGCCTTCTGCATCAATCAGTAATTGTATTCCGAATAGCATATCATTTCTGTAAATCAATGCACATTTTAGTTATTGACATAGTGATGACATCTACATGTAACGTAGGAAAAAAAATCTGTCTCTGCAGAAACCAATTCAATCCCTCTTAAATCAAGCAAAGTTTGGGATGGATTAAATGATGCAAACAATTTCCTGGAAATAATTCTTAAAAGCTGTGCCCAGAAGTGGTTTGCCTAATCTGGTGTGCGACCTTTTTGCATGTTTTGATGTGTTGGATCAATCCAATTCTTACAGTGATGGATGGAAAGATTATTTTTTACAAGAGAAGTAAACTTAGTAGCATTTAAGTGTGCTTTAAGTGTTGCAATGAATTCTCTGATTCATACATTAGTTATGTAATGTTCTTGCAAAACCACTGAAAAATGCCCGCTTTCACCACTAAAAAAATTTCTTCATTGTTTTTATTTTTTTATTTTTTTTCCTTTTTGCCCTCAATAACCATAAATAAGGCTGACTACTCTGGATTGTATTACTATGTAAAAGCTATTTTAAAACATCTAACCATCTGCTTAATGGCTGGTAATACGTTTCTAATGGTCACTCTTGATAAGATTCTTTCAATTTGCTAAAGTAATAGTAATCAAACAGCCACGCACATTCTACAGTGATGTGGCTGAGATTTTTCACCACTTTCCTATCAGCAAAAGGGTTGTTACGGTCTTTCATAGAAAAAGAATAGCAGCGTTGGAAGTTTTCTGTTTAAACAGCTATTTTCTGGATGAGAAATATGGATCTGAAATGTGAATTTATCAGATGTTATACAAATGGATAGTTTTCAGTGTTTACATGCCCAGGTGTTGTGGCAACTGTGGTTTTAACGGGTCAGTTTAATTAATAATTATCCTTTTTTTTCCTGGATGATATATACTGAATTGCTGTCATCTAGGGCCTTGCATTCTTTTGTGTGATCCTGGCAGCTGGTGACGGCTCTGCAAATTATGAGTTTCTTGGCTTAAAACAGACTAAATTGCAGACAAAACAAGCTATCAGCTGAGTAAATACTGCACCTCTGTTTGGCTTCAGTGAGAAGAAGGAGATTAGCGTGAGTACTTAGTGTTCATAATTACTAGTAAGAGGCAAATAGTAGGCTCAGGCTGACTGGAGATTGTTCCATTATATCCAATTAACACCCACTTGATTATTGTTAATTACTTGTGTTGGATGACAGAGGAGTAAAGATGTCATACTTCAAACATACAAATACCATCTGGGTCATCAGTATGCTGACACTGATAATATCGTGCTCAGTCTCAGATGCTACTAGGTATTTCCTCTGCATAGTTTTTAGACTTCACTGCTTTTATTACTGCTTAAAATTCTCCTTAAATACACTGTCTAAATAAAGAATTTTTTTCTTAAAAAAAAAAAGAAAAAACACTATATTTTTTCTATTGAGTGCTTCAGGATAAAAAAGCTCTCCCAACGATACCAGACTTCTGTCAACGATAATTTTTTTGTAAAGGCCTTTTTAGAAGGTAACCAGCTGAGGTTGAGACTCAGAATATGTGGTGGACATGGGCAGAATGTAATGTGTTTCTTATTCCAGTGTCAGAGTTAGGATTTTCAAATTTAATATGTTGGGATGCCCAACTTCCTTAGACTTCTTCAAAACCTGAATAGTTCAAATATAGTGACGTACATAAATATTATTGTCACTTTTCTTGGTTACTGGTAATGCATTGTAATAAATGACTGAAACTAATATCCTAAAAAGGTGAGTTCCCAAGTGCAATGAGTTAATGAAGACCTTTCTCATTTTACGTTGTAATATATATTTAAACAGTAAAGGAACAGGCATTAGAAAGTCTATTGAAATAAGGTATTCCAAAGTATATTTAAAGATTTAAACAGGGAATTGAATATCTTGACTAGTCATTTGGAATCTATAATGTTAAAATAGTCTCCTTTTAAAGGGCATTCACAGCATTAAAAATCACCTTCCAAATACTGTAAATATATATATTTTATAATGAACAGATATCAGTGAAATGGAATATTGTCATAGGATAATAGGTTCTGGCTGATGAATGCTGAAGCAGAGCCAAAATGCTGAATTTTAAGGTATGAGACATTGATCCTGTGACAATCTTTTATTACAACTTACTTTTATTTCTCTGATGCCACCTGGCCAATGTGGATACCATCATCTTGTCTGAGTGGGACAGTTAGAATCATAGCGTGTAGGAAACTACCTATCTAGAAGCTTCATATTATGTTGTGCTGCTACTTAGAGGATCACAAAAGGAACAGCTGTCAGGCTCGCTTCTTTCTTTTGCAAAATAATTTCTGCCACTCAAGATGAAGAAATACATTATCAACATTGGGTCTGTGGAGTGATGGGGAATGATTTGGCATGCATATAAAATAATAAGCAGCATTTAAAGATATGCTATCCAGCTTTATAATGTACGAAAGAAATGGATAGGACAGCATATTTTTGTATTATTTGTTCTTGTTAGCAATGCTGTACTATCCTTTTGTGAACTTTTTCTTGGTTTTTGTTTTAGCATTTTTTAGTATGTCAAGTGACAGTCATTCCTCTACTTTAATTTAATGAATGTTCATTTCAGACTTTGTACAGAACCAAACTATATTTATCTATATTCCTGCAATAAATAGACTGAATTTACAGGCGAGAAAGGTAATGTCAAAATCTCCTGAAATTCACTGTTTTTAACAGAACAAAGCATGGTGAATTAGGTAGTTCCTCCTGCTATTTTCAGGTGTTCTTTCTGGGAGTGCTTAGGAAGTTTTACTTGATTTAACTTAGACATAAGTAATTCTCAATTCAGAGCAATGGTTTAGAACTTGACTGAATGTCCTTTTTGTGAAGTAATTATCCCGATTTCCTTGCTAAATGTTATTTTATGCATTATGTTTAATAGCCTCTTTTTCTTTGGTATGGTAGAATAGTGATAGCATCTTCTATCACTTAGGGACAGAATATATCCTCTATTTGGTTCATTCATAGCTTAGCATTCAAGCATTAGAGCAATGTTTTTTTCCTGCATGTCTTCACCACTGATATATTAGAACAAACTATGTGTAAGCTCTCTAACTCAGTGAGGTTTTTTGCCTCCGTGTCTTCTAGATACTTTAGATGGCAAGATATACTGTGTTCTTGTGCCTCTTTGGATGATGGTGTGTCCACTGCCTGTATGGGGATATTAGGGACTTTGTGAATAACCAAAGTCGCTTCTATGCAATACTAGGTTTGCAGTACTTAAAAATCATGTCCATCTAGGATACTTTTCTGATTATGTTCATAAATGCTTGGGAGGCACACTGTCTATCTTTGAGTACATGAATGTATAGGTAGGAAGTACCATTCAGTTTTTTGTGACAACTTGAGGTGTATTTTTTTGCAATACCACGTATGTTGTTTTAGTAGTGCAACATTCTTTCAGGATCCTAATTTCCTGTAATGAAGTGCATCCCATGCTTCCTTGAGATTTAACTTTCCTGATAGGTTTTTGATGGAGATCTGGTAACTCAGTGGTCCAATAATAGATACTGTTCCTATCTTAATCTTGTACTAGAAATCATTCCCCTGGCTCATACACTCATGACTCAAGAAAGCAGTCAGTTGATGGGTGAGCAGATTTTTCCATGCCCTAGCTGTTTAGTACTATTTTGGTTATGAGACAAAGCTGAAAGCTAAGATAATCACGCTTAATTGTGTATTTTAAGGTATAGACAATCTCTGAATCTTGCCTTAGTAAAATACCGCTGAGATACAAACTCGCTCTCTTCACTGCTGTGCTGAGCAGAGCCCTGACACATATTGTATATATTCTATTAGTCAGGAGTGTATTAATAGACTTAATACTGAGCCATACTTCTTATTGTTTGTTGGTGTCCAGATTCTAAACCTGTCTGTTTAATTTCTTGGAAAATGTTTCCGTAAGTTTCTTGGTATGTTGAGTCACAAACAAGGACATTGTGGCATGGACTATGCTTTCTGATTAATCTCTCAGTGGATTTGCTTTGCATTATGTGTTTCCTTCTGCATTATTCTATGATATAAATATAGTTTTAATGCTTCTTTGCTCAATTGTTTTTATGAGGAAAAAAAATTAAAGAAAAAGGAATGTTTTTTACAAAGTCTGAGTTTAGTAATGGGTTAACGTGTCTTAAATTCTAGGAATTAAAGCTTTGCAGTAGAAAAATTTAAATGTATTAATCCTGTAGCAAATTGAACAGTGTTACAGTAAATGTAAAGGAATTCTTATCACGATTAATATTGCATTGAGACTCAGAGAGGTTGAGTCTGCCAGGAAGTTGAAAGAACTTTTAAGCAGAATATGTCTTACCTTATCAAGGGGGATCGAAATTATATTTAATCTTTGCAGTGAGTATATTCTATTATAATAATTAATTATTTTTTAATAGTGGCAGGCACAATCACACTTTATACTCTTACATCAACTGGAGAGGAGACAATATGGCAGCGATCATGAAGACAAAGAACAGATGTGCGGTTCCATGTCACTGCCCACTTCGCAGGACATGGCACCAACAGCTAGAGTGTTTCTATGATTAGACTTCAGTGCCGTATGTTGGAATCCTGTTGTAATGTAAAAAATGGTTTTTGAACCTTTTTTTCTCTGACCACACACTGCGGAGGAAAAATTTTACTATGACGGACTCCAAAATTTAAATCTCTGTCCTTTGCCTGGCTGCCACTTAAACTCATGACAGACATTCCAAATCTAAGACAAGTAAGAGTCCTGCCCTTATCAGGTATTTTCAGAGAGGATTTTTAATAAGTACAAATTCCTGATGGAAAATATTCCTATTGAAACACAGGAGTCTTAAATTCCACCCTAAGAAATCTGAAAAAGATTGGTTTAATGTTACTTCTGGACAGGTAGGCTGTATATGAAGATGGGTGATGTATGGAAAATCTCTTCCCTCTTGCCTTTTGTTTGTATTTGTTGGATGTAAGAGCAGTTTACTTGTTTTCATTACCTGAATCTTGGAAATTAGAAAAAATTATTTCTTTAAAAAGTAAATATACTTGACTTCAGTACTTTCTAAACCTACTGAATCACTATTTGCTTAGAAGACTAAGAAAAATTATGTATAAAATTACTCACTCATTTGTAAATACTTTAAATAGTTTTCAAAAGCTGAGACATCCTGGTTTTACTTACATTGCATTCCTTTGCTTGCCATACTAAAGAGGCATGTGACTTGCAATAATTGACCTGGACGCATCCACATCATGATTTGAAGATAAGCATGAGTTTCTTGAGCCTGGTTATGGAAGAAAACTTTCTACACTTTAAGATTTACTGGAAGCATCTTACCTGTGCAGGCAGCACAGTGCAGGTACCAGACCAAGGAGCCCTCCTAGGAGGCATGGCTTATTAGCTCAAGCTCTAAGACTGATGTGGCCAAATGCTGAGGGAGCAGAGCAAGTTTATGATTGTAAAAACTGTGGGTGGAGGGGAAGCTTCTATCAGTCTCTGAAAATCCCTAGTCACACTGTCAGAGACAGGAACAGAAAAGCTCTCCTTACTTCTCTGTCTCTGCATTTAAAGATCAGGAAAACACTGTGTAATTGTTCTGTATTGCAAGTAGAACATCCTGAACATAGCTCTGAAGCATCTGACATAGATGGATTTAGTACTGATCTTTTAATTTTTTTAAGTTAAGCAAAAACATTAATACTTTATTGAAAAGCTCTTATTTTTATATATCCATTGCTGCATGCATGCAGTTTATTTTGAGCAATCCTTAAATTAGGACTTAAACGTCTGGGGGAAGACGACATGGGTTTAACATTGTCACATCTTTCATCATTATGGCTTCTTTCTTAAATAATATAATTTGTGACAAATGTGAACATTAATTACAGTTAACAAAGCAATGTAACATGAAGTGTTCGTATTTTAAAAAACATCCAATCAGTGAGATTACATCTTGCACCAAGCTTTAAGTCAAAGTTCAAAAGTCAGAAATCAAATACCATCAGTTATCAAATTATGTTAATGGTTCTAATGAAAGCTTCTGGTATTTTGCTCAACACTGTGTTGCTATTATGGTAACTAATAGGACAAGAAAAGCTGATGGCCATGAAAAAATTAAAACTGACTGTTAGAGTTTTGGGTTTGTTTTTATAATTGACAATCTGTTAGTCACCCTGAGTTTCCATGTGGTGCACTCAGCTTTTTCATCAGGCATAAGAAGGGTATAAACTATATTTTATAACCATTTTAGCACACTATACTTCCCCATCCTTAACCACTTTCACATAATAATTTTGAGTTGCAAACTGACAAGGTAAAGAAAATTAAAAGCTTTTTTGTCCCGCATCTTTTTATATAAAACTCTGAAACATTTGCTAGACATGTTGACCTGAAATCTCTGTATTGTTTACAGAGTTGACAAAGGAATAGTTGGTCACAACTTCAGTTATATTAGTTTTACTTTGTAATTACACCATTTATAAGGTATGACTGCAGGGAGCAAGCACAGGTATCTAGCAGGGATGTGATTGGAAGCCCACTCACTAAGCACAATGAAATCCAAATCTGAATTGATGAATGCCAAGTATACAAATTATTGTTTTGTAATACAAAATGGAGCAGATCAAAACCTGAGCATTTTGAAGACAAGGTATAAAGAGTAGATATTTAATGTATTGGAGTTTTAGTTGTTTTAAATTCATGAATGAATTGCTGGGACGTCAGACCTTTGGTTATTGTCTATGAACAACAAGTTGGGACCTATGGAAATTGCTGTTTCTAGTTGAGTCAGTGCTAGGGAGTGTTGTGCTGGTTTAAGTCATTGAGCAGACATTTTAACATCTCACTGTCATTGTGGTATGGCACTACTTAAAGCTGTCCAAAAAAAAAGACACAGAAAGAGAACTGGTTTTGACATCAGAGAGACTCGCATCCAGCTTTTGCAACTCACACTGAAATTTTGTCTTTGAAAAAGTTGAGATGATGTCTATGTCTTGACCAGTGTTGTCCTGTTATAGGCAACTCCTTTTCAATAAGCAGCTAAAACAGAATTGAAGTTTTACTTTTCAAAACTATTCCTGTAATTTCTTTGCTGCTGTGTTAATGAACAACCAACCCAAAAAAATGTGATTTTCAGGACATATTTGAAAAATGGTGTAAATTATACCTACAGTAGTTGTGCTCAGAAATTCTGTAATAGATGGAACTTGACCTGTGAAAAGACCTTTGAATGATGCATCCTTTGTCCAAGACCTAGGCTCTCAGTAGTAGGACAGTTCATTCCTTTAGGTACTATAACTAGCTTTTATTTTTTAGAAGAGGCAAAATAATGTCCAGATATCAACATATAAACAATGCTACAAGTGAAGAGAATAAAGCATTTGGTTTACTTAGAGGCAAAACTATGTACAAAAGATGACTAGAATAATTTAGCAAGGGCAAGTTTTTTACTCCTCTGCTATACAGTAATACAGCCAATTGTAATTAGCATGGTGATTACCTGAATAGCATAGATGAGCATAGATGATGTCAGTGTTTGGGACTTGAAATTATTGAGAGTCAGATTTATTTTGCTGTATATTGACTTGATGGTTTAAATTCTGCCACAGAGAAATTCAAATAATTCTGAACCATGTTGTATACTAATATGGTTCAGTATTAGATGAAACTTTCCAAAGTTTCCTAAGAAATCTGAAGGATTAATTTTATTAAAATAGGACTCCCTTTTTTTTGATAGCTTTGAAGGACCGAGTCTGAATTTCCTTGACTAAAATTATTTCATAATGTTTTGTGAAGTAAATTATAGCATTTGTTTAAAGATCCATAAGTGTCTTGACAAACATGCATGTTTTAATTCACACACTTTAATTACTGATGGGAATTTGAGCATTGGAAGTGTGTTAGTAGTTAACAGATGCTAGATTAAAGAAGAGATGTAAGCTCTTTTACCTTTATAAAGCCCAAAATCTGAAGTTGTAATGCAAAATAATATAAAATAGAGAAGATTCAAGGTACTGGCAGTACAGCATAGATAGATAACAGTTATTTAAACTGACAAGCACCCAATTTTGAGAGAAGCAATGATTAATTGGGCCCAGATATCAATACGCTTCCATGTAAGCATGCTAAGAGACTTTTCAAGTCTGAGAAATATATTAGAGCCAATTAAAGAAGAGGGCACTCCTGATGATATTAAGGAATTTTTACAGGTGGAAATGAGATTGGAAAGTATGTGCGTTGGTTGTGTGATGTGGAATTGGGGATGAGTGGGAGGAAGTACATAGATGGTAGGGAAAATAAGCAAGCCAGCTTCTGAGGACTGAAGAATTTCCATGTAACTATCATATTTCTTTCAAATTATACCTACACCTAATCATGTTCAGTCACCAAATTTTGACATTGGTGGCCATTAGGGTTTGAATTTCTTCTATTCTTGGAAGCAACCTGTCTGTATATGCATGGGGCTGCAGAGAATGCTGAGAAATGGCCCTCGAATGATAACCAATCCCCATCTTCACCTCTTATGAATATTTCCTTCTGTTAACTCATCTGTCTGCCAAGATGATGAACTCTGAGTGTATTTAGCCTATAGTCAGTGCTATGCAATTTGTGTCTCGGGCATTGTACTTATGCTTTCTTCACCTGGCCTTGTGCGAGATACCTGAGTTTGGACAGCCCTTTGCAAAAAGTAGATTGCAGGGATTTCCTTTTACAAGTAGAAGTTTCTCTGTGTCTTGTGCTATACCTCGGATAACCGATGGAGTTCCAGTCATTGAATAAGAAACCAACCCTTTGCTCACTCCCTTCATACTTAAGTATGGTGGAAGGACAGTGTGCTATTTTGATACCTCTCTCTTCCAGTAATTTTTAATTAGAAAAGGTGCTGTAAATATTTCTAAAATAGAGGCAGGAGGAGCCCATTGGCAAAAAGGAGAGAAAACAACAGTGACTTTCTTGATTTTTCTTTGTAATACTGGGAGTGAGTAAATTACCTTGGAATTCTCCCCCAACTCTGACAGACAGGGGTGCTTTGGAGTTTAGAAGCAGAGGAATCCTCTTTTAATAATTTTGAACCTGGAAGGTAAAGCAAGCATGATTCCTGGAAAAAGTGATCAGTATGGAAAATCTATATACAGAAACTTTTGAGTGTGTGCAATGCAGGTGTTTAAGACATACATTTTGATCTCTCTGTGACGATGATCTGACCATAAATTCACTTGTTGCAGTCCAGAGTGATATTCTTGTAATGGTTGATCAGTGCAGATGGTAAAAGCTGCAGGAATTTAACAAGAGTCTTAAAGTTAATGAATAAAGTTCACTGTATATAAAGTGAGGGGAACCCAGATTATCTGGAAGAGGAGACAGAAGTAGCACCTTCTCATTTCAAAAAGTAGTAAAAGTAATAGCTGAAGACATTAATATTGGAGCACGCTACTGTCAGTAGGGTCACTGAAACCTCAGCCTATCTTTCTGAAATTCAGTATCAAAACAAGCATGAGGCCAGTTCTGATGTGAGCTCTTAAACTTTAATGCCAGCTGTACAATACCACTATATTTTGCTCTGAACACAGTGTAAGCAAAGCTGTATTCTTAAAGCTTTGTTGACTGCACTAGTTGTTTTGGGGTTTTGTCTGTTAAAAAAACATAGCAAAACTGCAGTCAAAAACTGTAAGGGAATCTTCAACTGCATTAAATACTTTTTGTTTCTAACATATTTAATAAATGCAGGGACATGTGTGCACATCTGGGTACAAAAATATACCAAATTTATTTCATCCACTGTTTACTGAAACAGAAACTGATAAATAATACTTTCACATTTTTGTTGTGTTTTATTTCTGCCACACCAGGGGCTCAAAAAATGAATGTGTCAGTAAAGGATTTGACAGTGTGTTACGACAGTCATCAATCCAGCAAGCCCTGTAGCCATAAATAAGCTTCATACAGTGCCACACTAAAGAGGACAGTTTTTCTTCTGCAGGACATTGAAAATGTCACGGCAAGGGAATTGTTTGTCCCTGTCGCCACGACAACGCCACCAGCACTTATCATTAACTTTCACACCAAGATTTTAATCAGCGGTCTTTGTGGCGTAAGACCGAGCCAACATCAGCCCAAATTTTCAAAGCCGTTATTCTAATTATGACGAGAAGCTATAGATTGATGAGCTTAGTTTTCTGCAAGGACTGGTGGCAGTTAATTCCTGTGACCTGTGTGCCTCCAGTAGTCTCTTTTCGAGATGGAGTCTTGAAAGTTCGATTATTAGTGACAGGTTGTAAGTGAGAAGAAGCTTATCTCTCCACAAGAAAACTGTAATGAGAAAATACAGACAGCCACAATTTCGCAAGTTGTAAATTCTGGTAGCCTTCAGTTGTAAATTCTGGTGGAGCCTGTTTCACTCAGCTATCTGATAATGTGTGAAAATATTTGTCCTGCTGCTTCTCCTGCATGAACACATAGCGCTTTTCAGCAAAAGCATTAAACATTCAGAGCCTTGGTATATGCAGTTCCATCAGGTTTGTAAGTCCCTGAAAAATGAGAAGAAATATGACATTTCCCTATGTAAAAGGGAAAAAGAGAAAATAGAAGTACTTACTGCCTCATTTTCATGTGTATTGAGACTGGCCAAACCAGTATTATCATTGCTGTTAATATTATTTATGTGCAAACAGTGTGCTCAGAGCTGTACAAGTCAAACAAGACAACATGTCCTTGCTCTGAGGGGCTTGTAATCTAAGTAGACAGACAATGCAAAATGCACTAGGAAAACCCAGAGGAGAATTATGTCTGAGTTTATTTCATTTATTTGTTCTCGGTGATGGGTAGGCAATGTTATTTTTGCTGACTAGAATCTGTGTTTGCAGAAGGAGTGATGTCAGAAAGGTGAGGGCCCTGCATGTGGATTGAATGGGGAAGTACGGGAGCAAAAATGTGCGAATGGTCTGCAGAAGGATTTATTAGTGGAGGAAAAAAAATTGTTGGGCCAGTTAAGCATCAGTATACTTCTTTCCAAGAGAATAAATGGGGAGACAGAGAGGCAGAGTAGTTATTGAAGATCATACAGTTAGGCAGTGGCAGAGCTGCAACGATATCTCAGTATTTAGTATTTAGTATCTCTCTAGCTGGAGATGGATGTTACTCTACTGATTAATTGCCTTTTGTCTCTGATTTCTGTTAGGGATTAAGTAACTTGTGGAGCTGTACCAACTAGGTAGAGAACTAATTCTGGGAGATCCCTGACTCCCTGCTATTTCTTCTCTTATTTGCACTGCATTTCTTAAAGCATTTTGGGGAAATGGATGTACAGGAATGAAATCCTGCTGAGCTGTGTGAAAGAGGTTTTCTTTCAAGTGGTCTGGAAACACTTGAGTTACTTCTAGGATCTCCAGGTCTCATTTAATCAGTAAGGCCATGGCAGATAGGTTCGTTAAGTGTGTTCAAAAAAATCATGAGCATAGCCAGGTACTACAATGCCTAGGAGAGCAGGCAGAACAGTGGAGAAAAATAAAAGAACAGAGATATATGGGTGGCTTGAGGAAAAAGCAAGGACTGCAAGAAGCACCCAAGCATGTTTACCATAATTAACAGTAGTAATGGAAATTGTCTGTTGTATCCCTGATTCTGCTGCTCATTAAATCAGAGATGTCACTCTTCAGTGCTGAGTGCTGTAAATATGAAAGCTGTTGATCTCATTTGCTATGGGAATTAATAAAATGCTTCAGCTGAATTCCTAAAGCTGCTTCCTAGTGGAAAAAGCAAAAGCTTTCAGGTTCTTTTAGTTTCCTCCTTTTCTCCCCGGTTGTTTCATTGCTATGGTTGGCAAGCTAATGGAAAAAGACATGGGGGCTCGACAATGTACATTGTCTTGAAGGTTCAGCAAATCACACAGTGAAGACTGTTCTTTTTAAAAAGGATTTTGAAAGATCCATCTGCTTTTGAAGGATGAATAGTGTTCAAACTTGCTAGCAAACCAAATGAAAGCAAGTTTTCAAAATCTTGAGTACAGAGTACTTTCTCTAATCTGTTGTATTGCCTATCTTGAGCTTTCAATAGGACTTTTGTCTGAAAGTGTTCCAGTCTTCACTGTGGCCAGATAGGTATAAATTGCAGTTGGAGTGTGAGCACATTTTCAATGTGGGTGCCATGTAGTTGTGCATAGCCTTCCCTAGTCGTGGTTTAACCCAGCTGGCAACTAAGCACCACACAGCCACTCGCTCACTCCCCGCTCCCTCAGTGGGATGGGGGAGAGAATTGGGAAGGAAAAAAAAAAAAGTTAGAGCTGTGGGCTGAGATAAAGACAGTTTAATAAGAGAAAATAATAATATTAGTAATAATGAGAATGGTAACAGAATATACAGAATATACAAAACGAACGATGCACAACGCAATTGCTCACCACCCGCCAACCGATGCCCAGCCCGTCTGTCCTAGCTGTGCTGTACTCCCAGCTTGTTATGCACCTGGCCGAGCAGGAGAAGCTCAAAAAGTCCTTGAGTAGTCTGAGCACTACGTGGCAACAACTAAAAACATCAGTGTGTTATCAACATTCTTCTGGTACTAAATCCAAAACACAGTGCTATGCTAGCTTCTATGAAGAAAATTAACTTTATCCCAGCCAAAACCAGGACACCCTAGCAGGGGGCTCGCATGTGCTGGGGCACTGTCTTGCCAGTTGTGCTGGCATAAGTCTGCTGGCAAAGTTTCCTAGGGGAGAGCAAGGTATCCCAGAAGGAGGGGCATTTTCATCTGGTGTTGTTGAACCTCCTCGAGCAAACGCATTGCCATGCCATCCAGACCACACCTAAACCACAGGTTTTGCTGCCACTGCTGTCATGGTATTTTTTCCTCCCACTCTTCCAGGTGAGTTAGCTGTGCTAGCAAAACTTTGACTGCTTACAGCAATGCAGCTGCTTCTGTCTCTAAACTTCAGTTCACAGGTGTAAGACGAAATTTTGTCTGAGTCACATTTTTCTATTTAGAAATTGATAGAAACTGAATTAATGTTACAATGAAACAAACAGGAAAAAAATGTAGCGGGCATATGAGTATTAGGAGGTGGGGAGGGAATCCCTTTCTTGAGGTTATCAGTATCCACTGGAGATAAGCTAAAGGGGATGATCATAAATGAGGGAATATATAATTAAGATTAAACTAGACACTGAATAAGATATTCTTTCGTCAAGAAGCAGTATTTTGTGTGGTGACAGCTCTAGTCCACAATGACACCAAGATTAACAAACTTACATAAATGTATAAATTGAGCATTACAAAGTTAAAACTATGAATGTGTGCAAAAACTATTGATGCTTCTGCAGAAACCTAACCCTGATTTCAAATTATCATGTAGACATTGCTGCAGCCCGAATCTCTTCTAGCTGCATGTAGTATTCAAAGGATGAGTTTGAAATTAAATATGTTTTGCAGAAGCAGTGGATTGCTGCACCGCTGTAAGTTTTTGGCCCCTGATTTTAATCTATTGAAAGTTGTTGTAACCAATGGAGCTATTCAGCAGGTTTTTTTTTTTTTTAATGCCTGTCTGTCCTTGTTAATTAGAAGTGTACATATTGGGAAATTAACTATGAAATACTAAAAATGATAAATTATTTCTTATTTGAAAGTATAAATTAAAGGTTTAGTGTATATAAAATTTGTCATGTTTAATTGCAAGTTCAATTAAAATTCAGGATAATGATGATTTATACAGGTTTCTGTGTAATTTGATATTCATTAGCTTAGCCAGACACATGCTGATATTAGCTCGTTAATTATGTTTCCTTTTGTTGAAAGCAGCCTTGTGAAAGCAATCTGCTCAAAGTTTTTTAAACTCATTCTGCTAAATGAATATTTGGCAGCTGTTCATGTTATTGAGATGGTCACTGTGGCTTCACTTCACTCATATAGCATCAATCATACCTACTGTATGACAAACAAGGGTTTCTCGTTACAAACCCATTTATGAAGGTTATGGTTGACATTAAAGAGCTATTGCATGGCAGCATGATATTGTTTTACAGTAATGTTAGAGTATAACTACAGCTAAGCTGGCCTCTCCCACACAACCAAAACAAATATAGTTTAATAAGCGGGGAGAAAAAAAAGCTGTTTCAGATGCAACTAATGTAACCAGTGTATGAAGTGCTGAGGTGCTTTCACATCTCTGGAATGTGGAAGGCAAGGTACTCAACACTGTAAAAGTTGTGAGATGTTAGTGTTTAAAAAGCAACGTGTGTAGTCTTCTGGGGTGTTAGCTCGGTGCTCTTCAGGTGTTCTTAACACTCTCTTCTAAGTGGAACTGACCTGAATAATTTTAGAGATAGATGTCATGAAACAGTTCCCAGAGAGAACTGTCTCCCAGCTGGGGACGGGAGCCATCCTTTGGGAGGAACCGGCCCTGCTCTGGAGGCCTCTAGCCTTTGCATTAAGTAATTTTGCAGAATTGTCAAGGCTGTGGGGGATTGAGCAGCTTAACGTTTTCAGGATCACTAGAGATTTTTATCTGAAAATATTTGAGGTAAATGCATTTACTATTTAATGAAAAGACAAGTATAGCTTTGAAGGATTGATGGCATGAAATGTAATCCTTTTGTTTCTACTAAAAAGAAAATGCAACAAATGTACCGAGGGTTATGGCACTCAAAAGGAGTTATCATTTCTCTTAGTGTTTGCTACAGGAGTATATGTGTATCTTTATCCTGGAGTGCTGTCTATCCTCTGTCCTTTTTGTTAGCAGTCAGCAGTGTCACGGACCTGTTGGGATTCTGTTTCTCCGATCTGAGGAGGAGAGCTTGCTTCTGGAGTCCATAAGTCAGTTTTATCTGCTGAAGTGGGGTAAACTCATAGAATTCACGGAGAGAAGAGGTACTGGACTGGTGTATGCCTTAGACTTTTTGTCACCCAAGAGAATGAATGTTGAGGCTTGGGATCAGAGTGATGGACTGGGAAGAACGCCCTTTTTTTTCTGTCCCTTTCAGAATTTGCTCTTGTGATGTGCTTTTCCTTTTTTTGCACGTTACCATGCCATCCAATAATGGTAACTCAGTATATTGTTCAAGGAAGGGGCAACAGCCAAAATCAATAGATTCTCCTCCCACCCACCTACATCCCCTAAACTTTTTGGGGAAGTTCTAACTATGAATTCAGTTAAAAACTCCTCTTAGATGGGAGTTTATGGTGTTAAATCAAGTGGAGGTTTACCTGTTGATTGCCTTGGCTTGGACCAAGACATTAATACGCAGTGGCTTTGTGTTCCATTGATGGTGGCTAAATCACTGTTATTTATCAGCTGGAAGAGTTTCACTCATCTGTGGTTACTTTTCTTACAACAGCTCAGCTTGGTTAGTGTAAAAGGTACTCTTTCTGTCTGTTAGTTTTCTTGTATAGTGGTATATTGCTAGTAAAGACTTTTTGACATGACAGTTTGTCATTGTTGATTCTCTTGGAGGTATAGCCTCTTAAGTTATAGAGCCAGGTGGTGTATTTCTGTAGGCAGTATGCTAGTAGCTACTTTAGGCTTGGAAGAAGAGCTTAATATGAGAAGCAGGTATGTGATAGAACACATTTGCAAATCAGGACATTAAAATACTTTCAAAAATTTTAAAGGGGATAAAAATTTTGCAGAGATGATAGAAACTTCTTAACATTCTTTCTCTGACCCTGCAAAGTGCCTGGCTTCATGGTTTTTGTTTTGCTCTGTAGATATCAAGCATCTGCTTTGAAAGTGAAAGTAATTTGTTTTCCGTAATTGTCCTAAATTCTTTTTATTGTGTTGAATATTGTTTCAAGGCTTCAGCTGGATAAAAGCACCCATGGAATATGTGTCTAGGGCTGTGACTGTTAGGACAAATTTAGATGCGTGCAGCAGTTTGAGCGTTGTTGCTTTTCAGGTGTGCACTCAGTGTGTTTTCTCCTGTCCAACTATAGAAGTGAATGTTTTAAATAAAATATAATAATAAGAATGTGATAAATTATAAATATTTTTCCTTCATTATTTCACTGTGAAAAAAGCTGTTAGAGCTCTGTTTGTTATGAAGTGTTGCACGCAGATCCTCTAAATGTCATATCCTTGATGAGGAAGGAGCAGAGTGGTTAATTTGTTTTATGCTTTGTATGGCCATCCTTTAATTTAATATTTCTCACATAAAAGAAGGCCCGTAAAGAATCAAGGAGGTAGAATTCTAAGCAAGCATGGATAGCAGACCTATTGACTGAACCTGCTGGTTTTTACCTAGTTATTTTGAGTAGAATTGCATTTAAGCTTCTCTTTGATAGCGCTGTCATTAGGCAAGACAAGATAGAATGTCCTAATCAAGTAGTGCACAATATTTTAGGAAGTGTTCTGGAAAAAGCTTTGCATGTTTCTTCTTTTGCTTTAAATCTAAATGGTCTGTAAGCACATGGACTAAACTTGCTTTGTAGAAAAAGGGTAAATCTCTCAGGTTTGTTGTGTTTTTTTTCCTGGTGTATTAGTAAATTTAGTTTTAACTTGGGCCAATATGAGGAAACTTTTTTCTCCAAAAAATACCAGTTAGCAATTAGAATTATTTTTTTCTTTCTTTCTTTTTTCAGTGAATTGGAAAACCTTTTTTTCGTATATTGTGTTTAAGGGAAATAAGCCTGCTTCTACTGTAGAACAATATTGTTATAAAGCATGGAAGATTTTGATTATATTATTTGTTGCTATTTTGATTTTCAGGATTTTATTAATTTTAACATTCAACAGAAGGAAGTATCCCACTGATTACAAGTGACAGCAACATGTCTATAGAAGCACCTGAAAAATCACTGCAGGCATTTAAGAAAATCTTTCATCCCTAGTAGCAAAACCATGCCAGTAACTGATTGTTGAGCAAGACCTTGTCAGCTTTTTATCGCAATACATTGTTGGGTAATAGTTTTAAAATTATTTATAGAATGGAATCCCGGCTGTACTGAAAATACCATCATTTAATATGTTGTCTGTGATTCTCATTAGCTTTTTTTGCCTAAGGGTTATGAAGAGAACAAAGGTTTGGCTGTATGTCTAAGATTGAGCACTATATAAAATTTTTGTCAGGGGACTTGTTGACCTTATGTAAAGTTACCTCTTTGAGAAGCTCTTTATATTATGGCTGTGGTTGCTATGGAAGTTGCATAAACCTAGCAACAGCCGGCGTGCCCTGGCACAACGTATTTCAGAAGTTTGGCCTCTAAATAGGTATGTTAGCTTACTGCAAAGTTTACCTCCAGTATATACCGCCAGTAATAATGATCAATCAAGTGAACTGTGTATTTAAAAAGTGTAAGCTGATGTATTTTTCACATGCCTGCATATATAAAATGTGGGAAATCCGTTACTCCACACAATTGTACTTTCTCTACTGATATCTCTGGATATTAAAAGTAGCAGCCTTTGAATAACATAGTTTATTTTTACATTCACTTCTTCTCTGTAACTTGAGGTAGAATATTGCAGTACCTTTTAAGTATACTTGCATTAGTTTTATATTTTGTTCCTCATTTTGATACTTGTTTTCTTGTAGTGTGGTAGCCTCTCTAGCGCTTTCATCTTAAATTGTAATGTTTGGCTATTATAAAAACGTTGTGTTGATCTAATATATTCAACCTAGAACATCACTTTAGTGACACTTAGCTGTTGTTTTGCATCTGGCACTGCTCCTGGGAAAGGTAGACTTGAGGAACAACGTTATGATTGCTGTCTGCTTGTATGTATGGCTGACTCAGCAGCATGTGGTTAGTCTGACTTAAAGGATAAGACAAAATCCTACTATTACCCTTCTCCTCAGGGACAACTGCCCTTCTCCATCAAGAAGACAACCATTCAGCCAGAAAGACTTGACTCCCAGAAATTCACCACAATCACTTTAGTATTTTAAATTTCAGGTGGGACTAGAATTGATGGTGTTGAGGGCAGAGGCTCAGAGCCTTGAATCTTTATGCTTAAGTGAGTTAAGCAAAACTGCTGGCTCTGAAGAAGTCTCTGTATTTCTTTTTAACAGCTAGAAAATAGGATAAATGAGGAAGGAAAAATGCAGTCACTGTTTGGAGTTGGGGAAAAAAGACATTTTAACCCTTTTGATGATGAGAAGCTGAATAATTATTTAATCCTGGGTGAATCCTATGTATGTGTTTGTGTTGGTGCGTGATTGGCTTAAAAAAAAGTTATAATGAGCATATAGTTTCTATAGTAAGTCAAGCAGTAAGAAAAGTTGTTGAAAAGAGCCTTAAATCTAAGGGTTAATATACTGTCTTGTTGATAGTGGATATCAGCAAACCTAGTAAGCTGAAGTTGCACATTTTTTTATAAAAATAAAAATAAATAAAATATAAAAAAGAAGCTAAGGGAGATTAAAAGAAATAGTGCAAAACCAAACTAGCTTTTTCTATTAAGTGCTTGATTCATGACAGATAGTGCTGCTCCTGTTTGCTTGCCGTCAGAAACTGTACCCACTCAGTCAGGTTACCCACATTTCTACAGAATGTTCCTTTAGTCTGTGTTCATTCATACAAGAGATCAGTGGAGCTTTCCTAATGCTATAATAATGTTCTTTGAGGTATCTCAGTCTTTGAGAAGCTGAGTATTATTTGCATTTTGAAACTGCACTAATGTGTTTTAATGTTTTAGAAACAAAGCAAATCAGACAATGGAAGAATATCAGCAGAATACCAACATCTTGGTTTTTTGCTGTTATTATTGAATAATTTTAATAAAAATGTAGGAATAATCTTCCAGTATTTTATCAGACTACTGTATGAACACACTCTCATTTCTGCTCCTTCCTCAGCAGGTATTTTAGGTGGAAACTAGAAAAGGTAACAAATCAACAGAGGAAACAAACGTTGTCATTCACTATAGCTGATTTTATTTTTTTGTAGTGACACGTTTAGAAAACTGTGGCAAGTTTCAGAGAACGTCAGGGTAACTGGAGCTCCTGCTTGCACTTGACTGTTGGTTCTGTGTTCTTGAAAACATAATGTGTTTGAAGTAAAGCATGGCTTTTGCATAAGCAGAAAAGTAGATTTTTATTTATTTTTTTTTTAATGGAGGGAGGAGGTATTTATTGTTTAGAGCACTACTGCAACCCATAGTTATAGGCCGTTGTGACATTTGGGAAATTCTGGTAGTGAGAAGGTACCATCATTTTTCATCAGCATGTTGAAAGTAAATTTTTCTCTGTCATCTTTCTGGTACATGTGTGAATTTAATCTCTAAAATAAGTGGCGGGAACTAAAAGGACATCAGTCTTTGTAATTCCAACTTGTTGTTTACTCCGCCTTTAGAGCATCACCGCTGATGAAAAGGGTACAGTCATATGAACACTGCTCTTTCTAGCACTCTCTAAGGGGTGGCTGCTATTCATTGCCTTTAATCTGAAAATGGGTTAAAATCACTATACATGAAGTGTAAATGGATGTTTATTTCATAATAAGAACTCGTATCTTTTTTTGCTAACATTTCCATATGCATTTTTGGTCAGCTTCACTTCACAGAAATCTGCTTCCTCCTTTTAAGATGCACAGGAATCTAAACTACTGTTAAAAATCAGGTTGCTGTAGCCATAGTGTATAAAGTTTATCTCACCTTCAGGAGAGAAATGGATAGGCTTTGTCTGGTTTTGGGAATACATTTCTCTCTCTCTCTTACAGTATGTAAAGCCTCACAGCTTTAATTACAAATATTGGGATGGTGAGTATGGTAAAGAAGGGAGAGGATGACTTTTACAGCTGAATGTTTATCAAGCTCTCAGTGATTTAAAGCAGTTCTGTGAAAGAACCAAGACATTTTCCTCTAAGTCAACCTGATAATTCTTCCGTCATATGAATGATGATGTTTGTATCATAAGGTGGAAATTACTTAAGCATAATTTAAAATTAAAAAGACTGGTGTGTAGAATGTGTGGGTTGTTTTGGGTTTTGGTTTGTTTTTTTTTTTTTTTTTTGATTGTGATAGAAGAACCTGCAGATGGTTCCTTGGTTATTTCCTTTAGTTTACCTTTAGTATCCTGTGGGATAACTTACGTGGTGTATTGAAAAGTTTGCTTTCCCTTTGGACCAATGAGCATAGCATGATGAACTGTAACCCCCTCCCCACCCCACTAAAAAAAAACCAACACCCCCCCTCCCAACCCAACAAAAAAATCCTCACCCTTCAGATGAAGTGGTTGACAGCAATATTGGTTCTCTTCTAATTGTTGGAAGACCATAATATTTTTATGTGGTTATCTGAGGAAATAGCAAAACATTCTAAACGTTGCTAACAAACATGTTTAATACCTAAAGAGGCTCCTTTGCCTTGGGAGGAGCGTGTGAGATGGATTTCAAGGAGGTACCACTGAGATCTATGTTGTTACACAGCTGCTAACTAATGACCCTATGGCAACTAGTCTCTCCCTCTATTTTTATTCTGTTTATCAGTGTCTTCATGTAAAGTAATATAAGATATAAAGAGCAAAACCTTTTTTTTTTTTTTTTTTTTTTTTTAAATGGTGATGTCTTTGCGACAAGTTTGCCAGAAAGTTGAGTAGCAAGATGGGTAAAAGGGGCATATAAGTGACCCTTTTCATTCTCCTTTATTAGTAAATTGCACTGTTTTTCCAGCTTGAGGTCATTGCTCATTTTCTGGCAGAAAATGTATGTAATGCACAAAATGATAATGGCAAAGTGGAGAAGTTATGTTTAAAGCTGTCCTTAGCTACACAGGGAACATGCAAATTCTCAAATGCTTTTCTTCCTTTATCATGAAAATTGACTTCACAGATTCACGTGGATAATTTTGATTTACAGATATTCATACCCAAATAGGCTCCTAGGCAGTGTGATTTCCTACAGGAAGTTTGGACATAAACAGGGTTCAGAAAGAAATAGTGAGGTTGTCTGGACCCAACTTTAATAACCTTCCCGGCAAAACTGACACACAGAGGTTTTAGTACCAGTACCTTTGGAATATTTCTGTTTGGTTTTGTAAGTGGTTGTCAGACAAATTGTACCGCATAAGATCTGACTGAAGTATTGTCACGGTGGAAGTTTGAAAGAACTGATTGTATGTAATTGAATCAAACTAACTTGAAAGGAGAAAAGGAAGTTGCAAGCATCAAGCTTGCTTTTTTTCATTGAAGCTGAATGCCTAAATGTTGGTGGTCTTGAAAAGCTCTTTATTTTTGTTGATGTTTTTCTTGGTTACTAGCTTCAAATAGGGAGTTTAAATTCAGAATATTTCTAAATACCCATTGTAACCCAAATGTAAGTTGTTCTGTTAGTTTTTACCTCCTTGTGGAGCTATTTCATGTTTCACTGTCAGTTGAGCCTCTCCCTTATTGGCTTATTTTTCTCCAGAGAATATGAAGTCTTTAGATTATCAAACAAACCAGCATCCCCCCTTGAAGCCCCTCTAGGTCTGTCTATGTGGATTTAATTTGTAGATGATGAATAGTGATGGCTGTTCTGGTGGCTATGACCAGACACTATGAAATGGGTGTTCTTGTTGCTTTTCAGTTGGGGGGGGGAAGTACATGGTATCATTAATGTCCACTTCATCCTGATTTTTATTTGTCTTTTAAAATTGTTCCACAAGTAGTATAGCATCTAAGTTGGAAGACGATCTTTCACAATGCAGTACAATAGTTTCTTTAGCACCCTTTATATAGAGATGAACTTGCTCAGAAGCTGAGAAAACGCAGCAGAGGGTAACGGTTCATGTTTGAGCAGAGGGGAGAGGTTCTGAAGTAAAAGCAAAGATGTGAAAATTTAAGAATATAAAAATGTACAGTGAGCAGTTGTGGAACCAGGGAAAAGATGAAAGAAATAAAAGAATAATGAAAGAAGTAGTTGTAGTGGAAAGCTGTGATACATGGGTTTAGTGCACTGTTTGAAGGGAGTTTGGTAAAGGCCAGGGTCTCGATGGAAAATACTAGAGAAAGCAAGTAGAAAAAACCTGTTCGTGCTGAGTTGCAAACTGGAAATGGTAACATCAGTAGTTCAGTAAAGAGGTTTAAAGGCAGCGTAGTATCTTTAATGGGTTGCTTGAGTCAGAACTACATTCTTCAGTGTCTTCAATATGGCATGAAAATAAGAATGTTTTAGTAACAGAATAAATGTGACTATTGATGTACTTAAGGATCACTTATGCTTTTGCTGATTTGTATTAATTTACATTCACACATTCCCTATTTTTCTTATTGGGTTAGTCCTCACTCTTTTTAAACAAAACTTAGTGTAAAATTAAGTAATATATCTGTTTATCTTGAAGTTCTTAAAATTTTCAGAAAATTCACTCAGTGTTTTCATTGGAAGGGAAAGAAGGGTGGAAGGATTTAGGCAGAGTAGCTCAGTGATGTGGGCTAAAACTGGGTGTATAACTCACACCCTATATGCTTTCCAGTGGTCATGTTTCCCCTGAAAATGAAAATCAGTGACATATTAATATATGGTGGGACTGAAATAATGCACTCAGCTTTGCAGGTAATGTAATATTTGGTTGCAATTGGTTAAAAGAAGGGAAAGAATTTCAGAGGTTTTGTTGGCCTCTAATAATCATGATAGAGAACTTGGAAATTTGGTGTGTGTGGTTCAAAATGGGAAGAATTGCTATTCAGAGAAACTTGAGGAGGATGAATGTGAAGCGTAACTATTACCTGCTTTCATGCAAAGCCGCTGTAGTATGGGAAAACCATTCAGAATAAACTCATCCTAAATAGACCTGGAAAAGATAATCACGCTAATCTGTAATCAGATGAGCAGCTCTCCTTCATTCACTACTTTTGTTGGGGGTTATCAGATACCGTTTCATTGTAAGGCATCTGTGTTGAGACTATTGACTGAATAGCTGTTGCTGGCTTCATTTAGTGTTGTCCTTGCCTCTTTGCTTTAAATAAGTTCCAGAAGTCTGAACTTTGCCTCTTAACATGTTTTTTAAGAAATGGCAGGGTGAGCCTGAGATTATACCTGAAGCTGAGAGCTTAGATACACCAAACAGACATAATTCTCTTCCTTGGTATAGTTGAAAGAGTAACTTCGTTGATGCAACTTGAGCTACCTACTGTGTTTGTGTACTTATAGCAGATTTTAATTGTATTGAATTGTAAAAAATGCACAGCGGTAACAGAATGATGCTTGGCAGAAGCATTATTTACCACTGACTGTCGCCTGTCCTCTTGCTACAAGGGAAAGCCAAGTTACCAATTGCCAAGGGTAGGATTTAAAGGCTGTGAGCTACTATACTAAAATATCCCATTAAAAAATTTGCCTTTCACACGAATCCTTATCTTCCAAGAATTTTGACAGCTTGATGAACTTTTCATTTATACCTGTGTCTATTTATATAGATTTATCTTCCTGTAGGTAAGAATGCAAGCCTTTGTTTATAAAACACTGCATGGAGGGCACAGTGGTGTTTATCATGAGACATGTCTCCTGATTGTACATTAACAAATCATTTCATCTGCCCTTATAAACAGCAAGGGGTGGGGGAGAGAGGCTAATTCATTCCTTGTTTTTTAAGTGTGTCTGTCTGAAATTGGCTATGAGGCTTACATGAAAGATATTCCTCAAGAGAATGTTATTCCTGTAGGGATTTTTTTAGTCCACCGAGAGAGAGTCATTGTGGCATGGGACCAAGATGTAGGCCAAGTGGAAATACAGCAAAGTGATTTAATAGAAAAGGTAATTCCTATTCAAACTGGATGGTCCCTTATTCATTTCCTCGGATTATCATCAAATTTATGTCACCAGCAAAGGAGCTTTATTGAGTTTCACAGATATATTCCTTTTGCTTTCATTGTCATTAGTTGGCACACTGACATTTTCATATGTGTCTCAGCTAATGCCTCAAAATTACTCCATCTACAAATGTAACAATTGAACAGATAATTTTAATAAGATTCAGCTTGACTTCAGACTGCACTCCTTCCTTTCTTTATAGAATGCAAATTGTAACCTGTTTTTAAAGCCGTGCAATGCAGTGAACTTTAATGGGATTTGACAACATCATATTAAGCACAACAACTACGCATAATGTACCGAAAAATTGGACGTGAAATTGGAAACATAGCTGAGAACAAAGTAAATTTACATGGTTTGGTAGTTTGAATGTCTGATATCATATTCTCTCATGCAAGCTCCATAAAAAGCAAGGGATTTAACAATGGATATCAGCGGAAAGTGCTTTTAAAGTTAAAGCTGATGGATGGCTTGTCAAAAAAAATAATTGCATTGGTTGGAAAGTCGGGATGCGTGCTGAGGGGGAGAGAACAGGATATACAGAGAGGATGATGGGAAGTGACAGTGGTCTGTCAAGAAGCAGTGGCTGCCCAGAGAAGTGTGAAGCCAGAGCTATAAGGTGGCAGAGTAGAACAGGCTGTCAGAGCGGGAAAGTGGCTTTAATACCCTGAAAAGCAAAGGAATCCGCCTGTCAGCCTTGCTCAGCCGTGCTGAAAGAGGAAAAGAACATGGCATAAAGTTAGAGACATTAAACGGGAAAAAAAGAGAGGCCAACGAAAGCCAGGAAGGAGGGGTGGTGAGCTGTTATGTTTTTAAATAGACAAATGACACATTTCTAGGTGCAGCAAGAAAGCAAACTGTCTAAGAAATTTAGAACTGATTAGAGGCTTTTTTGAAAAAGAAATACAAGATGATCAGCATCTATTTCTGGCATTTTTAAATGTACCACGTAGCCCTGTGACCTTCCCTTCACTTCCATCTTGTGTGACTGTACTGACCCATCACTGCTATGAGAGGCAGAAATGGTTTTGTTATGGAAGCAAAGCAGCTTTGTCCCTGTAAGCACTGGAAGAACTTGGTCTTTGAACTAAAATGAATCATCTCAGGGGTCTCTCTTTAGGCATTCATAAGGTATTATCTTATAATAGCTGATTATCAACCTAACCAAACAATTTTTCTTTAAATTTTTTTAAATGTTGAGTTTAATTCAGCTATACGTCATTACGATTTGTACCTGGTACCACTGCAGTGCCACACACATAGCAGCACATATTGATTTTAAAGGTTTTCCACAAATGCTGAAAAATTTATTTATATCTTAAAGATTGTAGGAAAAAAACCTGAGTAACTGTCAATACAAATTTTAAAAATAAAATCAGTATTTTTCAAATACAGTTCCCTCAAATCACCTCTCACAAATATATTTTAAGGAGAAATAAAGAAATAAAATATAAAAATTTAAAAATCTTTATATGTGATATATATGTGGTATAGGATAACACATTAAAAGGCGCTGTGCTACATAGCTGCTGCATAAGAAGGCATTAGAAACACAGTCCATACTATACTTTTTCAGTGTGTTGTCTTAACTTTTCTGAAGAAATAGCATCCAATAGAAAAATGCAGATAAAAAGCAAGATACAACTTGTGCACAGGCATTTAGAAAACACACACCGCATGTTAAGGAAATTCTGGAATACAACTAGATCTTGAAAAATACTGAGCGAAATGAAAGCTGCAAGGAAATATTTTTAGGTAGATTTCAACACTTTTCAGGATTTGACTCAGTTTATAATTGTGATAGAAGTTATTAAATGCAATTAAGTTTCTGGGTGTTGCTTCACAGAACTTGTTCTGAGTGCTGCTAAGGCTGTGTTTGAAATAAAATGCAAGTTAGCAGTTCTCATGTGCAGTAGGAAAGGAAACAAAGGTCACAGTTTTTGATCATAAGCAGTTCCAGATTTTGGCTTGTCTCAGTTACAATGACAAGCTAATTCGAGTAAGGACTCGTTAATACTTCAGTCCGTACATGCTTTCATGTTTTATTTCTGTTGCAGTATGTCGAATGGGAAAATTCATTTTCCATCTACAAATACATATTATCTAATTAATTGAAAACAATTATGTCATGATTATAATACAGAGACTAAAATCCACATAATTGGTTGCTCTCATAGCATACTTACTCGTTCTGTTGGTCTGAATATCGTGTGTCCAAAAATGTATTGCATCCTGAAGTAGAAGGCCTGCAGTTAAAATGATGTAAGCATTATGTTGCTAGTCTTTTTTTGAAACAACAGAAGAAAATCAAGAATATATTAGCATGAAGGAAAAATCTAGAGTGTTGCTAGGCATTTTAAACACATTTTTAAAAAAAGGTGTATTGAAAGACAGCATTGTTTGCATTTGAAAATCAACATGTTCATTAATATCTTTTAGAAATGTATTAAACATTGAACGTGTATGCTTTGGGGTTGTATGATGGCCCCAGCTCTTAAGGATTCTCCATGCTGGACCTAAAGGGCATTACGTTTTTTTATGGGTGTGATTTCAAATTACATAATGAAAAAATCAAATAAGAATCTTCACTTCTCCCTTTGCACATTAGCACCTAATGTAAACTTGCAAAACTGAATAAATGAGGAAATTACAGTAATCCATGCCTTTTATGTCTAGATATTTTGCGAGCTTCTAAATGGGAGATGATCTTACAGATTGTATTTCTTTATCCAGGCAATTTTCCTACAGTGTCTGTTGCTGGTGCATATGAATACGTTACAGTATATATAGTCTAAGCAAATGCATGAATGATAAAGCTCTCTACTTGGACAAAATGAAAAAAAAAAGAACATTCCTTCAGAGTTTGAATAGCAGCATTTGCCTGCCAAATAAGATACTTTCGTTCTCCCCTTCTTTAGTCAGTACAAGTCCTAACTAGAAATGAACGAATGCAATAAAATGCGCTGTATTTGCTAGGCACGAAACGGCGATGTTAGAGCTAGAACTGCAACCTCTGCTTGTTTTTCCTTACTCCTTATATGTTCAAAAAATCTGTACCGTTGCTTGCAATATAGTGTTTTGTGTATTAATAGCTCTTTTGCTTTGCAAATAACACCTCTTTGTGTCACTTTGTGGTTCCAGAAGGGTCACTGGTTTTTTACACTTTAGGAAGATTGCTGCTGTTATCTGTAAATCTATTGCTTGGACAAGAATGGGATTACATGATATGATTTAAAACAGTATCAGCTGTATTTTATTCTTTTCACAAGGAAATGACCCCTTACCTTATACAGCTTAAATAAATAAATAAAGCTTATACGACATACAGCGGCAAAGCTTTTGCTGTTGTTACCTCAGGAGTATCTGAATAAAATGTCTTATTAAGCAAGATATAAAGGCAATGAAGAGAAGAATAAATCAAATTAGTTGGCATCTCAAGCTTGGAGCACCATATATAGTGCTAGTAGTTATCTGTTTAGTAAAATGGATTTAATGAGAAATATAAATGCTGGTATTTAGATGGCTGTATTTTGGTAACTTGGATATTGGCTTCAAAAACTGTATGATGGTGCCATAATGCAGTTTTAAAGTACACTAGGAACTGTTGAAATTAATTTTGCCTCAAGGTTACAAATAAGAATGTGTTGGGCCTTAAAGAAAGTGGAGCAAATACTGGATTATCTTTTGTAATATTGTACCCCAAACCCAACAGGGATTGGGTTTGTCTCATACCACTGGTTGTATATGGAGTTTGCATAACATTAACTGGCAATACCGTAAGGTATTTGGCCACTCTTGTGTGCTTGAATGCAGAAATTGGTGGTTAAACTGGGCTCTGAGAAACCACAGTGTATGTAATTTTGACAGATATGTTGCATATTTGTTGTTATCCTGTGTGAGATATTGCTTATTTATAGGCAAAATTATTTCTTCCATATTAATTCCATTGATGGAGTAAAACTTGCACCTTGGAAAAGGTAACTCCTAATACGCAAGGAATCAATTTTCTGGTGTTGAAAATGCCCTGACCTTCCATTCATTATGCTTTACTACTGATCTGCCCACCCAAGATCCTCATATGACTTTCATCAAAATAATTTTGGAAAATTTATTTCTGTAATACCCTATGGGGTATGTAATTACTTACAAATAGGAAGTAGAAGATCAAGCTTCCTGTTGGAATGACTCCAGGTCAAATTAAAATCTTTTACACAGCAGGCAATTTAAGTCACTCATCTCAAAGACCACACCTCTCTTCTCTTGCTTCCAAAGTTTATATGTATTTTAATTTCTTTTGCTGCACCAAATATATCATGTCCAGGTATGTATATCCATATATATATATATGTATATATGTCCTGGTATTGTGGGGATTGGTCAAATATATCCGTCTTTGTAGAGGAAACATGCAGAAAACAGTAGCATGTGATACTGCAACAAAAGATGTGTTAACTTGATTTGTGTGTCTTTTATGGCTTTGGTAGGGAGCCAGACGCTATAAAGAAAAGCCCCACTTATGGTGATCTAGAAAGCAGCAGGATTTTGAAGGTTTTCAGGCAGACCTCTTAGTAAGGTCTTAGAAGAGAATAGTTGCTGCTTAGTTTGCCTGAATTTAGGTTTCCACATATTAGAAATAAAGGATAGAAGAAGTGAGAACTAAACCGGGTATTTCTTGCTGGGTAAAGGATCAGGTTAACCCATGTATTGAATGAAAGCAGGTCTGCACAACGCTTGAGCCTGTATCAGTTGTACTTGCAGTCTAGATTTCTCCAGCCTGTAAGTGTTCCTCTTGCTAATTATTACTGCTTAGGGTTTTAGCCAAACTTAGGTATGTGAGCTAGCATAAAGCACTTTGTCATGGCGAGAAGCAACAGTAGGAAGAGAGCTTGCATCTTTCCATTTTACTTTCTGGGACAAATCACCCTTGCATGATGTCCAATGCACTCTTTTCCCATTTGTGTATTTAATGGGAAAGGGCTAAGCCTGCACATGATATGGAACAGTGCTTTTATAATTGTAACAGTTTGGGATCAGGACTTGTGGCATAGTTTGCTGTAGTGAAGGGTGTATCTCAGAAATTGGGTGTAGAGATTTCCTCTCTTGTCATGCCCCTGAAAATCTGGGGGCGGGCATGCCTGATGGCTAGGTGTTAGATATTGACTCATCTCTAACCTGAGACAGCAAACAATAATAAGCTGTTATTGTGAAAAGCTAGTTACTACTCGTTGCTTTTGTAGGTAGCTCTGATAAACTTCAGGCATTTTTACCTAATATCCAGCAATGACAAAAGCACCTTAATAACATCGTTTGCAGGCCTGTTTGAAATATTAGTAGAGGGGATCGAAGCTCTGTGAATTTGTTCAACCAAACGTGACTGTAGCCGCATAAATAACAGATACTAACTTCCTTTTCTTTATTGAACAAGTCATGTCCTGAAGGCTTCTGTAAGTCACTATGAACCAATATTCTGCTTAGAAACTGGTTTTATCGTAATATAACTTTATATGACTTAAACCTTGTCAAAAAGGTCATGCAATCCATTACTATTTCTGTTCCAGTTAGGTGTTTTGTGGTGTTGTTTTTTGTTTGTTTTGTTTTTTTTTTTTTTAACACAGAAGTGATTTTTTTTTAGAGCCCCTTTGTAACAGAACTGAATTTGCTCTGTTAGATTCTTCTCTCGCATCTAGTTTTTCTTAATTCTTAATACAGCAAAATGTTTTCTTGGCATTCTCTCCCCTCTTTTCCCTGTGGGTGTAGGATGTTTTTTTCTTCTGAATTTGGTGCTTCCTTCTAGCAAGTAAGGACCCTAAAGATACAAGGGCATTGAAAAATATAAAACTGGTCAAGATGGATGGCAAAACCCACCATGCATAAATAAAGTACCCCCTTCGCTCTCCCCTTCTCCCCCCTCCAAAAATGAACAATGATTGTGTTGTTGAAGACCTGGCTGAATAAGTGTGTCAGGTACTGATTGGAAGAATGATAAATGGAGTGACCTAACAAAGGATTGACTTCTCCAAAAGACAGGCCTTTTTTAATGGATGGAAAGGGAGGAAGCCTCATTTAGAAGGGAAAGGCTGTTGGCAGTGCAGATATGACAAAGGGGAAGTCGACAACCATTGATTTACGTTCGGGAATGACAGTTGAAAAATTCAACAATAATCATGACAAATGAGAAGCGATGCAGTCAGAGGAAAAAATGCCAATACGTTAAGCCTGAGAAGAAATGCCAAGGTCACAAGGAAAGGTTCCCAAACTTCTGCTTTTGACAACCTTAATGGAAATATTGGAAAAGATGGGGTACAGGTTAAAAGGTATGGTTTGGAAAGAGGAATTGTAGGCGATGCTAATTAGAGTTTGTTCTTTTCAAGGAGGTCGTGTGTGTTGCCTACAGTAGTGTTGAGGCGAACTGACCATTAACAGACTGTTATCCTCCAGAGTATCATTTTTTTTCTTGAGGAACTGCTGAAATAAATTAATAGCAACAGGCAAACAATCATGTTCATTTTAAAATATCACTTTGTTGCTCGTTGAATAAAGCAGATCTGTAGATTTGCTTACCCTGGTCTTATGCATACTATATAACTTACTAAAAAAAAAAAAAGTAATTGAAGTATAAGAGTAAATAAGATTATAAAATATTTAGACGGATTGTTAGGTCAGATCTGAATAAATAAGTCTGGCATCTGAGAACTCTTTATGAAATGTAAATCTAACCACAGTAGCATAATCTTGTAGTGAAGAGGTTTTAAAATAAACAGTGCCCCGTTTATTTTTGGTTTTCAGCTTATTGAAGCAGTTAGTGGAATGGGCAGACCATGTGTATAAAACAGTTTTCTTCTAGTGCATTAGGTTTACATTACATTATTAAGTAATTTACCAAATTGCAATATGCAGATAGTCACTAGTGTAATGAAATGAGCAGGTCTCTGTTTACTTGGAAAGCTGAGAAAACAGCATTGGTGAGAGAAACATGCCTACCTGGTGTATCTTATGGAAATGAGTACAAAGGCAGCGAATATCAAAACCTGTTTTATTTGTGTGGTATTAAGTGGCACGAATTGCTTTCAGATGTATCTTACTTGGCAAATATTCCATGATATTTATTAAAAAAAAAAAATTCTCCACGCAGTGAAACTGCCTTTAGATGGGGCTGAAAAAAAGAAGTTTCTTAATTAGAAGGAATGATCAGCTTTATAATAGTTCATTATTGTAGTACCTCTTTAAAATTTAACTCATTTCAAACTCCTGACTTGTAAAGGGTTAAGCCCTCACACACAAGTACTAATTTAGCATGCAGTGGTCATTTTAATCTTACATGTACTGAAGAAGATTATACATTTAAAAACAAATCTGAAATATGGTCTGGGCAAATAATACCTGAGCTTGAGGGGGAGAAAAAAAAAAGACACACACACACACACACACACACACGCACACCCCCCAAAAAAACCCACCAAACAAAACAACCCAGAAAGATTATAAATTGCTAGGACTTGTTATTTGTGGTAAACCTGGATCTATAATGGGTTTTTACTAGTCCACTTATACCTGGGGCTGCAAAGTGGAATATAAGGAAACTAGCCTCTTTAGATTAAACATTTTCTAATCAGCTTTATCACTCATATCTGAATTTATCTTATTTGAGGAAAATGCCAATATATTAGCAAGCATATATGATACACAAGGTGACCCTACCAACTTAATGACATAATACATTATCCTTAATGAAGTCAATATCTTGTCTTTTAGCTGTCTGTCTATTGGGGCGATTAATTGCAGTGTCATTAAAGTTAGCTCTCTTTTCATTTGAGCTTGACAAGTCGCATAAAACTAATGTTCTTAGTTATCAGCCACTGGAATAGGATGGAGGATGGAGGAAATTGTAGGACAAATAAGGGGGTACTGCAACAGCTAACTTGAAGGAATTTTTCCAATGACTGTTTCCCAAGCCTTCTATTGCCAGCTATGCACTAGTAGTTAAAACATTTGAAACAGAATTATCCAGATTGGGGTTTTGCTTCTGTGTATTGAGCTTGAAGGAGAACATAATGAACAGCAAACTATCAGAGGCCACTGTGTTATTAAGACATCAGGACTGAAAAATTTGCAGAAATAGCCCCATGAGTAAAGTTAAATGAGATTACCTATCCTAAGTTAATGCAATAAACAATATAAAAATATGGGTTTTTTTTCTCTTACTGTAGAGTTTCTCATTTATCAGAGTTTGAAATAAATATAAAGCAATTTAGGAAATGAGTTTATATGAAATAATGGTTTTGCATCTTTGATAAAACAAGTTTCAGTCACTAGTGATGATAGCAATGAAGCTCTGGTGCCCAGTGCTAATTGTAGCGCAAAAGCATCACTCCCTGCCTTCCCCCTACTTCTGAAACTACAAGACAGGATGGCTGTAATTTACAGTGTGTTATCTTTGTCTATAGCGGCAAGATGATATGAAGTAAATCAAGGTACGAGTAATGAAAGACTGAAAATTTATTCCTTGGAGCACACTTTAAAGTGTAGTATCTGTTATAGTGGCACTGCCTGAAGACCCTGAAATGAGACTTGGATGAAGGGCAATAAAGAAGCATAGAGGCTCATGTTAATGTTGTTTGTCTGAGGTTAGTAATTGGGTTCCACTGATGAGTTGTGTGAAGACAAAGTGAGAATCCTAGCAAGTATTGTAAATCTTACATTGTTGGAACAAGAAGCAATCCTAACAAATATTGATCCTTCCTGTGCCCAGAGGCGAGGAAGAAAGCAGCATGCTGCTGAGCCAGTGTTGTTTCAATAGCACCAATTACCTTAGTGAGGCTAGTGCTCTGCATGAAATCCCACCAGGCTCACAAATTGTGAATTATCAATGATTAGGCTTTTTAGATACATCCCCTAAAATCATGCCAGGTTAGCTTTCTGTATCAATTCTCCTTTCAGTCCCCAAAATGTATGTCTCAAAAGCCTTTATTTTCAGCTTTTAAAATGCTGTGGATATGCACTTAATTCCCCCCCCAAAAAAATACAGATCTCAAAACACTTGAAAATATTCTTGAAAATTATTTATTGAAGATTTCTTTAACTTGTATTTTCTTGTTTCTAATTTATATTAGCTACTAGAAAATACATACATTGAGACAGATTTAAAGGCTTATTTTAATAAAAAGTCACATTCTGCATCTGAAACTTCAGTGTACTTTTGACTCTAAATTCACATTTCTTTCTACAGAAAACTCTCACTAATTAAGTAATTTACAAAATTAGAGTGTGCTAAAAAATGGTTGACTCTAAATTTGTGTGTAGTTAAATGCCTCTGCTTCCATGCTTGCTTTTTGTCTTCTCTCATTTGAGGTTATCTATCCATATAGAGCGAGGCTGCTAAAATGCTGTATGAAGGGAAGACTTCTGGTAGGGTGTGAAGGGGAGGGTGCCAATAGCAGTCTGGGGGTTCAAACCAGTGATGTAGCATCATGACAAGTCCCTGTGCGGATGAGCTGCAAGCACGTGCATGCCTGGGGCAGAGAAAGGGGGAGTCGGAGGTGAATAGCAGACACAAGAAGAGATCCTTCTCCTGCCATCTTCTAGTCCTGCACTGTTTCTGCTGGAGCATGCATCTTCTATGGTATCTGTGGTTATTGATGACTTTAAGGCCAGGAGGAGCTTTATAAAAATTTTCTTGAGAATCTCTGCTATGCTGTGTGGAAAGGGAGGCCTAGTAAGGTAGAAAAGTTGTGCGTTAACATATACAATTGTTGCTGCATTGACCTTGAGGTTAGCTACTACCTCAACCTATCTTTTGGGGAATACCCTGCAGTGTGGCAGACCTTCTGGTGCGAGCTATCTTCAGTAAAGGCCTGTGCCTTTTATCTAGAGGAGTGGACTTTTTCTCCATTCCTACCAATTTTAGCTTTATCCTCTCCCACATTACCTCTTTTATTTCTCTTACACTTGCTTTTGATTTCTCATCAGGTTGTGTTTGCTGTATTGCCAGGCTGACAGATTCTTAGCTGAATCAGGTCAAGAGAGTGGCAGGACAACCCTTTGTGCCTCGTCCCCTATGCTATGCTAACTGAAAAGACATGAAGGGATATCAGGGAAGGGTTCACAATTTGAAATTTTTTTTTTTTTCCCCTTTCTTCATAGGTAGTATACTGTCGCTGCTTGAGGTTGGCAACTACTAAAGGGGAGCTAGATTGGGGTGTGTGTATCTGTGCTACAGGAGCGTGTGAGTACTGGGGGGACTCCACTTGGACTGAGTAGGCTGGATGTGAGGGTTCCTAGCACCTGGTGTCTGGTTTTGAAAGGTTCTGTAAATTTTTGAACATGAGCCTGCCTGAAGTTTCCATGCAGGTTTAGAAGATGGCATTGAAGGCTTTGTGTTTTGAAGTATTTTCCTGCAGAAGTTGAGAACCAGCATCAACTGTTTCGTTGCACAGTTCTTTTTCAACTGATCACAAGCCAGCAGCAGTTCCAGTGATTTAAAGTAGTTGGTTGATAGGTTTAAGAATCTGTATAAATGCTATCATATCTGCACCAATAGCATAATGAGAAATTCATGGCTTTATTGTATAATAATCATAACATAAAAATGCTGAGCATTATTGCAGAAATGGAGCTGTGAAGCTGGTGGCCTGTATATGTGATACTTAATACTATTTAGTGTATATTGGTATGATACACATAGAGCTGAACCCTCTCTGTGTTGTAAACATTTTAATTGCTAGTGCAGAAAGTACCAGTCTATTTTCAATAGGCCTACACAGGACATTATTGAAACCATGTTTTTCTCTGGGGCTCAGATATCTGTTGGAAGGAATTCTGCACTGCTTATAATACCATTAAATATATTTCTATACAATATTAAACAAACTGGGGCCTTGAGAAAAGAAGACAGCTATAGTAATGGTCAATTTTCAGTATGAGATAATTTCCCAATGTTCAAAGAGACTCTTAATTAGGAAGGAAACTATGAAAATAAGTGTATCAACAGAATTTGGAATAGAATTGGGTTGTTTTCTTTCTTTTACTGTTCAACTTCATTTGTCTACTATTCTTGAGTAATATAGTTTTCCCAAAAGAAAACGCTATTTATTTTTTTTATATAATTTTTGAGTTGCTGTATGTCAAATTGAACTACAGGTGATTGACCCTCAGGTTAGAATCTGGCTGACAGTGGGCTATAATGTCAAAGCTGAAGGCTAAGGGAAGTTGCTTTTTTGCAGGAGTCAACTTCTTCTATTTAAGAAATGATACTTGTTTTTTGGGAGTGCTAGTCTTTGAATATACTGTATAGCTTTGATTCCATGCCCCCGCTATAATATACTTTTAATTGGTTATGTTCAGACATACAAAATCTGTGATCCTCCAATCCCAGCATGCCAGCAGCAGTTCCCTCAGTAACTTCAATTTTGTATTTAATTCTAAAGGAGGACACAAATAATTGTGATGACAGTCATTCAGTGTTTTGTAACTTTTTTCTCAATCTGCTTTTAGATTTTCACGATGGGATATATGTTTTATCATCTTCCATGAAGCTGAGGTTTGTGAGCCTTTCTTTTCACTTAGAACTTGCCATGTTTACTTACCCTGGCCATTGTCCCACTCCACCCTATTGTCTGACTACCACAAAAAATGTACGTGAGATTTGGTGCGAGAGGCTATTCAAAATCTTTAATTAGCTGGTTAGTTCCCATGTTGAACTTATTAGGGTAAGTGTAGAAAACTATTTTCCTGCCCTACCTTTGATTTACTTCTTTTTAGCACCTGCAAATTATTTAAGGCATTATGATAATCTCTGGAAATCCAGATGACTCAGCTCACTGTACAATATCGTTTCTTCAGTTTGCACTGTCACCACTGGATACCGTGAGTAGCTGGCATATCCTTAGTGTTTACACCCAGATGTTTAGACACCTAGGCTTTGTTTCTTGCAGCTTTCTGTTGTTTCTGGATCTGGTTCTGTGATCTAAGTCCCAAACTCAGTAAGCTTTAGGCTAAGATTTACCTGTTTTAATTAACTTGTTAATCATTTGGACAGGCATCAGTTCTGGGACAGTAATGGATGGATGGATTTTGATTAATCTTGGTGACTGGTTCTGCCCATTTTACAGTATTCTTTTCCTAAAATTTAATTTAATATATATAGACTAATTAATTCATAAGTAGTTTCCTTGGGTGCCTTACAGTGCTCTGGGAAGCTTTAAACATCTATGCTGTCCTGATTTCAGCTGCTGAATAACCTCACTCTTTCTAGAAGTCCAGAAGTCTGAATAATGCAAAGAAACATGAAGTTCTCACACTGATGTTCTCCCTTTTTGCAGACTCCAATATTCCTCTTATATCCTATGCAGTATTGGAAAACAAATGTGTTTTCCCTTGATGTAGGTAAGCCATGACTTAAGTTTTCCATCCTGTCGCTTGCAAAGCCAAAGTTTCTAAGGGAAGGCAGAGAGAAGAAGCAGTCTTGCATGCTTCCCATCATCTAGCCAGTTACCCAGCTGGAATAAAAGCTGTGGATCTCTGTGGTAGGCTCATAAGTGTGTTTAGCTGCCCTTTACATTTGTGTCCTTCGACTCTGGTACCTATTTCAGAACAAGGCCAGACATCCATTGGCTTTATGACTTGGTCCTTATACTCTGTCCAGAGATGACTGTAGAGTCTGATATGGGCAAGGCTATTTAGTAAAATTGTGTGAAATGGTTAACGTACTCCATGAAATTCTTTATTGTGCTTTTCAAAACAATTTTCATGTTACCCAGTAACACAGCAATATGGTTTTTGCATGCATTTGTTTAGTTTATATGTAGGGAATATCTTCAAATTTTGAGAGAAAATGCTGAAAGGTAGGGGGATGAGGATACAAGATGCACCACAGAAATCTGAGCAGCACAGTAATATGTTATGAATAACATTGCTGTAAAATAACTGTTCTGAAGATGCAAAAAAAGCGTTGGAAGATTCACAGGTTTCCAACGATTTTTAAGCTAATCACTTCATGATTTGAAATAGAAACATCTGCATTGAAGATGTTTATTATTTTTCTGTGTTTTAATCATATGTTTTATCACATGAGATTTCTCTTGAAAGCGGAAGTTTATTCCAGTTTCCTGCAAGTAATTATACCACAACACTGGAAAGATTCTTCTGGACTAATAGTTGTATATATTTGAATCCTCCGGATTTGCGATTTTTCCACAATGCGAGCAAAGGATTAACCCTTCTCCCCTTATATGTGTGCATGCAAAATCTGTATCTGTCAGCCACAAGCAATTTGCACTGCAAATTAAGCACAGACTACAAACCCTGTGTTTATTGTACAGATAGAATGATTTTTTTTATATTTTTATGACACAGATAAGTGGTGAGTATTCGTTTTTGCCACCTAGCCCCAGATGCCTATCATAAGAGTGTAGCTGTTAATCATACACTGATCTCTTTTCCTAAGCCTCAACAAGAAACTAGGGACCACTAAAAACATGCTCCCTTTCATTAAAGAGAAAATTATTACCATATATTTTTGTAATAACCAATAACATTTCAAATTACTCACATTTATAGCTTGTAATCAAGTTTATGTTTAACCTCTAATCCCCATGAAGTAGGTAATGACTGGTTTGTTAGTTAACCACTCATGGGAACTTAAGGGCAGTTAACAATCTACCAAACCAGTCATTAACTACAGTAGTGACTGATTTCTCAGGTGTTATTGGCATTATAAACTTCCTTCAATGGTTTGTAACAGAAATATTAATTTGTAAAGAAAATAAGCATATTTCAGTTACTGTGCCCTGACAGGCTGAAAAATTTGGTAGTTTCATTTTATTTCCCGCCCATGCACCAGTCAGTCCGTAGGACAGGGAAAGTACTGGCTGTAGTCTTCGTCTCTGCGTATGGGTCCTTTCAGAAGAAGCACAGTGGTAAGTATGTTAATAGGATTAGTTTAGACAAATGTGGACAGCTAGGGTTTGAAGCCCTCTTGGATGAGATTTCCTGCTGGTAGGTAAATATGTCCTCCCTCGGTAGCGCTCAGAGCCTGTAGCAACAGTGTCATGGCACTGGTGTATTGTGATATAAATGAAGATGATTCAGTATGACATGCGCTTTAATTATGTGTTTCATTTAAGTACTTTTTGTTCCATATTATAAAGCATACTAATTAAACGGTAGTGTTTCACAAGCGTCATTTTGACGCAGAATGAATAGGAGTAGCCTGTTTATTTAGGTAATTTAGGTAACACGCAGAGGTTAAAAGTAGAGTCAAGCTAAGAATTTTCATCACTTATGCAGGTTAGCTTTTTCTTTGGTTTGAATACTTTAATAATGAATTAGCTAGCTGTTAAATACCTAATTTCTCCAGATGAATAGCTTCCAGCTTTTCTGTTTCTAAAATTGTGCAGCAGCATGGATTCATACAAGTATCAGCGTTTGCTTATACTAATCAGTTTAAATCATTAAGAACTTTCAATAAATGCCTGGTACCTGATCTCACGTTTGCTTCATGTTCTAATTACTCTGAAGCCCATGTGAAGCTTAATTAAGAGGGTCCTTTTTTGGATCCTGGGCTTTAGAAGGTGTTTGGTACGTTCTTTATCCCGTGAGTTCTAAACTCACAGAAAAGCACTCTTGGAGTTTTGGAAGCTTTCATGCTGCTATATCGGTATTTGGTCTACTCTGCATTTTCAAGTAAAGAGCGCTTTTTCCTCTTCATGTGAGAGAGATCAAAAAGGAAAGGAAAAAAGTAGTGGATGTCTTTCCTCAGGCTATACCATCCAGGACTTTGGTTTTAACATGGAAATGTTTGAATTGTGTTTAAGCTATCTGTATATCTCTATATTCAATATCCCATTGAATCCCTGTCTTCCGAAGAGGGGAAAAATCCCCAGCTTTATCTTATATTTAGAATAGAAGGTATCAGCATGAAGCAGTTGAAATGCTTTTTTGCATCTCTCTCTATTGCACTGTTTCTCACTCAACTCCAGGTCTTGGCCTTGTTCCCTCAGTTTTTCTGTTGTATATAAAATCTGCCAATTTGGCAGAATACTTGAAAATTTTAAATTAAAAAAAAAAAAGGTAGGAAACTGAAAGTACTCTTTTAAACTGAACTTTCTGTTTTAATATACTCTCTTCTATGTGCGAATTATAAACACTTGTGGTAAATACAATCTGGAGTTGAAAATTTAATTAGCAGATTTCACGGTTGTTCTGTGGGGGTTTTGTTTGTAGTTTAAGTTATCTTAGGGAAACATTTGCTTTACTGGAAGGCAATCTTACAGGGCTAAAACTTCCAGCCTTATGAAATGTAGGTTGTGGGTGTGGGTCTTTCCCAAAGCAGGCTGTGTGTGTATAGCAGCCCCTACTTGGAGTCAGCGCCTCTGGGAACCATGTCCATACAGCCCTTACAGTTCCTCAAGCTGCTGGAAGCTCCTCAGATGCTTCCAACAAGGATGATAATTGATGTCTGCTACAGCTGTATGTTCCATGTGGAGTGGACATCTCCCTGATAGGTACTGGTCTGAATCTGCTCATTTCACATAGGTCATCGAACAGCTGTCAAATAGTAACAGCTTTAGGTCACAACTAGCTTGGCCCACGTTTGAACCAGTGACCTAGGGGTGAAAGGCATTTTCCGTCGCTATCAATCCCCTCAGACATCAAGTCCCCATCATAGGCTTTCCACTGGAACTTCTAGCAGATAAATTGTGTCTGTGATTTCATTTAATGTGACACCAGATCTTGTAAGAAAAAATATCTCACTGACTTGTCAATGAAAGTTCTTTGGTTTGTATTTAACAATATATAGCACCGCTTTACAAAGCAGCACATTTTTTATACCTTGGGTATTACATGGGTTAAAGATAGCCATACTCAAATTGTAGTTTTGCAGTTACAGGCTGATCTACTGTACTGTATGTCCCTTTGGGGGGAAAAAAAAAAATGTGAGTTCTAGCCACAGATTATCAGAAAATTCCAGCCAAACTGCAATTGCATTGTGATAATGCAGTACTTTGTTACCGAGCGGGTTAAGAACTGATATCCTCATTATGTAGCATATCATGAAATGAATGTTATTGTTAAGCATAAGGACAGGACATATTAGAGGTATCTTTTATTACATAGTCTTCATTATAAAAGAACAGCTAGTGCTAAAATGTTATCCATATGATAGGTAGAGGTACATTGTTCTTGTGCTGCTGTCTCTGATTAAGACTAGGATAATGCACTGTTCCTGCCTTTTATGTCCATCAGGAAACAAGACAGACCAAGGTAAAATAGATGAGTGTATGTTGGCAAAAGATTAAAAAGACCAGCAGTAAAGTCCATTAATAATTCTCATATTTAGGATTTGCTTGGTACTGTACTTACAGAATCTACAACGTTTAATCTCTTTTCAGAAAGACCAGCTGAGAGAACCTTTTTCCTCCTCTGAGTGATAGGCCTAGATTTTCGGAGGCAGCACATTTGTCTGTCAGAGCTCTTGGCTGGTGTCGTGATTTAGTTTTCGTCAAATGATGCTGGTGTCCGGTTGATGATATAGCCTTGCTGGATATGGGGAAATTTGTTACCTTTAGCTTTGACAGGAAGATAATTGCTGATGGTTAACAGAACTGTGCAGAATCCATTGGTTTTGCAGCAACACAAGCAATGGAATCTGCCTCAAGAAGTCTGTCTTTTCACATAAACTTCTGTACGCTGCTTCTGCATAAGACCAATTTTGGTTTTTGTTGCACCAAAGTATATCTGTGTATCGGTAGCTTTGGAAGGTTATTGACCTGAATGGAGACAGCGTGTCTTACAGTGATGAAGATTTGATGATGTAGCATCATTTTTTTTTTTTTTTAATCACAGCACTTATGATCATTTTTTTTAACAGCTTTCAAAAGAAAGGGAGGGGTCAGTGATTGTTTGCCTTTGCTAACTGAAAGCATCTCCTATGTGTATAACTTGTTAAATATAAATGGTGAAAATATTAAAACTGGTCTCAGAATTAGAATGGAATAGAGGAAAAGATAAAGCAGTAAATATTGAGTTAATACAGACGAGATTTTAAAATCCACTTCAAATGCTAGAACAGATCTTAAAGGAGTTACCATAAATTAGGGTCAGTGGCAATTTTTGGGATCTCTTGCTTAATTTTCAGCTTTTTTTTGGACAAATGCTTCACTGGATTTTTGCCAAGAGTACTATAATTGTTTGCAATATTTAATTGTTATATCAATATACCTTTTCCAGATTTCTTGTGGGGATAAAAGCATCCTTCCTGCCTCCCCACACTTATTTCTCTGGTCTGGACTGTGAGATACAGAATTGCTGAAAAGCTTCTCCCACTCTTCCTCCTCCATATGACAGTGAAAAATAAATTGGTTTTTAATAGCAGGAGAATAAAATCTATAAATGTAGTGACCAGCAATATCACCTTACTTGTCTTATTGGTAACGTTTTTTAATAGTCCTGGACTTCTAGAATGGTTTAAACAAGGAGAAATTAGACCGATATTGGTAAATATCTCTATTTGAGCTCTTTTTCCAATAGAGGAATTCTGACAAAAATAGGACAATATTAAGCTCATGCAGAGAGGATTACCTGGTCTCACACAATATAGGTAATATACGCAGTACTTTGCTTTTAAAATTGCTATTGATTTTGGGGTGTTCCTCTTTAAAAGGTTTATGCTTGGATTAACTGAAAACTAGACTTGTTTTCATACCTTTTTTCCCATCCACTTTTCTCTATAACCTAGCCACCAAACATTTATCTACTTGCTCCCTTCATCGTTTCTCTTCAGTTTCCAACATGTGTCCTCACACGTTTCTTTTTGTTTTGCCTCCAAAAGTTGCTTTCCATGCACATACTTTTAAATCCTCATTCTTCTTCTCTACTCATTTTGGGCTGCTTGCCCATCTGTGTGCTTTCCTCTCTGGCTGTCTCCTTTCCTACATCCTAGCCTGCAGCAGCCTGAAAGCTCAGGTTCCCCTTGCGTGTGAGCAGATCTCCTGCATATCTTAAATTGGCAAGCCAGAAAATGTTGAGATTGTGGCAACTGCTGGCACTTAGCTTTCACGCTTATATCCTATATTCGTATCTTGTGAGGAAAGAGATTTGGGATTAAACTGCCTGATCATTCCTCAAGGCACAGAATAACCAGCCATGGCTCTAGGAAGGCTTATTACTGAAGTGTGGGTCCTCCAGCACGGGTCCTTATCAGCAAGTTTCATCTGCCCTCAAAGGAAGCACGGCTTTCCACCCTGTCAGCCTCTGGTGCAGAAAATCTTGGAAGTCAGGCCATGTGATTCCACCTGCCAGGATGACTTGTGAAAATAAGAGCATGTGGGGGAGGGAAAGTGCAGAGACCCCACCTCCCCCCCCCCCTTTTTTTTTGAGAGAGAGATATTAGCCATGTAGTTTACTTTCCCATTGTACTAAGGAAGAGGGAAATTCATGAAGTAATTTGAATTTAATTACTTTTTTATACCAACCCTGAATTATTACAGGCTTTGTGTAAACTGGTTGCCATTATGTATTAATTTCCCAACAGAGCTCTATAAGGTATTTGCCATTGTAATCCAATGTGCAGGAGGTATTTCTTCAACCTGGTACAAGTATTTGAAAATACAGCTCTTCCCCAGCAAAGAGCTGTGTTGGTCAGGACTCTGACCTAAGAGTATGACTTAAAAATTCCGTAATTTACCCATAGCTCTCTTGAATTGCATTTATCTACCTTTTGTAGGGCTGGTTCAGTAGTTGAGAACATGTAGGTTGTGATTTGAAGTGATGGAATACAGAGGATGATTTCACTGAAAGTGCCACGTGGCATCAGCTCAAGTTTAATGACTTTTTAAATAGCTTATGGGAAGAAAGGAAACGGTGGTGTATTCTCAGTGAGATGTCACCAAGATCTAAAATTAGAGAAGTTATTCTGAAACACCTAACCCTTCCCCTGAAAAACAAAGAATGTTTAAATTGCATGTTGTGCCTCAAAGTTTCAGTCCCCTCCCACTGCCCCCTCCCCCACAGCTCTGCATCATTTTATTTTCTTTACTTGGTTTTACCACTGTATGACCTCGTGTTGTATTTTTTCTGAATGACAATGAAAGTAATTGAAAATATTGATTGGCAGTACAGTTAAGTTGTCAACACAACCGTTTAATTTGTCAGGAGGACTTGTTAAATTGTCAAAAATCATATAAAAAAACTCCTTCAGTCACTGATGATATACATTAGAGATGTTCACGAATCAAATGGGCCATTTTTGAGATAAGTGTTGAAGAAAAATTCTGAAATGGCTTTCTCCAGATTTTTTTTAAGGTCAGATTAAAAAAGAATACCCAGCAAATACCTGGCTGGCAAACACATTCAGCAGAGTACCTGGACAGGTTATTGCTTATTTTCCAAAAGCACCCTTACATGCTTTGTATTTGTAACAGTCTGGGTTGAAGTTTGGCGTTGCTTCCGCAGCAAGTATATTTATTTCAGCGGTTTGTTTGTTTTAATGTTTGGGTACTTTGATCTCAGGTTTTATACGTAGGCTATGCCATAAAAGACAATGCTATTAATGTTTTATGGGCCTTATCTCTGTTTTAGGATAAATATTGTATTTTGTCAACGTGAAACTATGCAAAAATCTCCTTACACATGATTTGAATCTGTACACTTAATCTTGGATACTGGTATGGCTTCAGGTGTGCTACAGTTCAAATGAAACATTACCAACTTCTCTGCAGTGTCTTGGATTATTTTGTTAATGTAATGGTAATTTGAACTGTAGGTGAGATTTTCTAGGCTGCCTCAGGCAGTTCGTTGCACAATTCCGGTTGGCCTCACAAATCCAACCAATTTATAATGCAATTCAGAGGGAAGTGTTCCCACTGACCCAGGGCATTTCTGCAATTCTTCCTGTATCTTTCCTTTTCTTGGGGCTGGCAGTACTCCGGAAGATGTCAAATATTCTTGTTTTCCATTGGTTTTCCTAAGCCAGCTGGGGGAATTGGAAAGCGAGTTCCTTAGTTCACTGCCATTATAATCGATGATATTTCCTACATTAGGACTCTGGTAAAGGAAGGTTCTTAGCTTTTGGTCCTGCAGGTTCACAAAATGATGGAATTTTTTGTAAATGTATTAGAGAAAAAGATTTTGATTTTTTTCTTTTTTTAAAGTAACTAAAAATATTCATAACTTTTTCTTATACCACAGCATTTTGTCTATGGTATTTAAGAGCCTTGACTTCACAGAAAAAGGCGTTAAGAAATTTGCAGGTTATGATTAGGAAATACAAGGAGCAACATTTTAAGATCAAAAGTTATATACTGATATGATAGCAATATTATCAAACCATTCGAAGATATTAAGTGGTGTTGTCATTTCAGTTGTGGACAGTTGTAAATGAAATTGTGCTCCATATCGTGTTCTCAAATGAAAAGCATGTAGATGTTGCCTGCTTTTCTCTGTTGATCAGAATACTGTATTGAAAGTCTTAAAATGTTTCAGACTAATTTTGCCAATCTAGGCAGAAAATGTACTTTTAAACATTTTTTTTTTTTTTTTTTTTTTTCTCTCTGCCAAGCCCGTGCCCTTTCATTTCTATCTAAAGGGATTTTACTTACCTGGCAAAAAAATGAAGTAGTCCTGGTGTGTGGAGTTTTGCATATCTGTGATACTTCGCAGATTTGTACATTTTTTTAAAGTACTTTGGGATGTAATGCACTGCATAAATACATAAATACACACAATTAATTATTACAGCTTATTGTCTTTGAATAAAAAGCTTTCCCTTTTTGTATTAGATCTGCCAGCTAGTTTGTGAAAATACTGGTATTTAAAAAGTGCCTATAGTATTTACAGCTGCAACTCATTTTTAATAAAATAGACTGTTCAAAACTGAAACCCATTTCTCTAAGCAATCATTCTTCAACTTGAAGAGCCATTAAGAGGAAAGCAGAGATCAGATGGTCTGCAGCTGGATTTAGGAAAGTGGAAGACTGATGAATAAATAAATAAACAAGCCCAAAGCACAGCAGTGGGGTTTAGGGAATAGTTAGCAATAATAGCTTGTCTTAGGTCAGAGAATTTCAACCTTATCACATCAGTGTGTTAAATAACATTTTCTGAAATATGGTTTTGCCTTTTGAGGTTGTAAAAAAAGTCTCCTCCTCCCTTCCACCAGTGTGGAAAACTATACTATCCTCAGTGTCACTGTCCATGCCCCTCCTGCCCCCAGTGCATACATTTAAAAAAACCCTACAGTATTCTAAATACAATTGTCAATATACCTTAATTTATCAAAGATCGTTTAAGAAAAAGCTTGCATGTTTTATAAGCATGTTAAATTAGCCATGTGTTCATTATATTGGAGATTTTACATTTTAATTATGATTTGTGATGTCCAAATTATAGGTCGGTGTGTATGCCTTTGTTGCAGTGGCTTTCTCTCATCTATCAGTTCATTTGAGCTGTAATATTACTTTCTTCTAATAAAATTTTAAGCTCATCAAGTCAGGACAGGAAAATTGTCCATGGATTGGTCTCCTACTGAGCTCCAAGTATTAAGAGGGAGGTCGGGTGTCTTCAGAATTGCTCATTCTGCTTGCAGGATGCAGAGAAGCTTTGTGCCAGAGTCCTGACATATGAGAGAGAAGCAGCTCTAACCTCAATGTTGGAGAATCCTGACCTTAATTGTTCAGGACAGGGACAATGAATCTTGATCCTTGGAACAGTCTTAGCTATTCTGGGAAATGTAGTCATCTCAAAGTATGACAGTTTGGTTATTACTGATTAGACATGTTTCAGATGAGATTTCCAGGGATCAGTGATTAACATACACCATCTACAAGTAATATTTTTTCAGGGTCATATTCTGCGGGGAGCTTTGTTACCTCAAATCCTTCTTAAGTCACTGCTTTCTTATTTAACTTTTGGATGGGTGTTGGTACAAAATCTTGCAATTTCTTTTTTCTTTTCCTTTTTTTTTTTTTTTTTTTCCAAGTGGGTAAGTATACCAAATTACTTACGGAAAAGCTAATACAGCTAAAGATATTACATAGCAGAGTATGCTGACTAACATTCTCCTGGGAAGTGCTTTCAATAGAACACACCATAAATCTGTTATTTATGAAAGGAGCTCTCTGTCTCTCTAAAGGTGTAATTTCTTTACTGTTGCCAAAAAAATATGTAGCAGTCCTTACTTCTGTAAATGTTTTAGGCTAGATGCTGAATTTGCAGTGCTTCAAAGAAAAATGGCGTAAAACATTCACATAATAGCATGAGAGAGTTTTGATAAGTACCAAAATGTACATGCCTCTAGAAAAGATGCAGCGGCTTGCTAGCAGAAGATAACCCAAGGTGATGACGGGACATTAGACTTGATTGGCTAAAAGGAAATGTGAGCAGCATGGCAAGTGTCATGGCTGTGAATTGTATCGGAGGTCTTGTGGAAGAAATGGATGTTTCCCTTTAGTCTTGGAATTTCCAGTAAGCTTCCAAAAGCTTATGTGTAGTGCAACATATGTATGTAGTACTATAATTAACACTAATGGTATTTGTTTGAGGATTTCCCTTCCTGCATATTGCTAGATGCAGTATGCCCTGTTGAGCATTTTAGACCTGTAAAATATTTTCCTGTAAGTGATCTTGCATGTTGAAGGTGCTCAGTGCTTTGCAGTATGTGATTCTGTTTAAGGGATGTGGAGAAAAAGTGATCTCAGTAGTGCTTGAACTCTAAAAATGTTGGAGATTAAACTATATACCCATTTGGCTTTGTAGTTTGCTCCCATTTTGCTTTTTTGTTGGCTTGGTTTTCTTGCCATGACTTTACAGTCTTGAGTTGAATTGCCACTCACTGTTGAGTACACATCCATTTTAAACAGGGTAGAAAAATATTGTTGCTAACCTGAGGAGTATAGCCTTTCAATCTACTAAAAATGCAGGTCTTGGCATCATTGCGTGTTCTTCTAGTAATCATAGAAATTTACTTTGCTCAGAACAGTGTATTCTATTAAAAAAAATTTCTAGTATATATTCTGCTCTTCTGTGGTCTCACTAGCATGTAGAGAACAAGCAGAGAAAAGCAACATGTCTTTGTTCTCTATATGGTGCATAAAGCACATTGTAAGCATTTTAGAAGCATAAAGTATGGCATTTTTATTTAGTACTTTCTACTTAGTATGTAAAGATGAAGATAGAAATGTGGGACTCCTGCATAAGGAAACTGGCCTAAAATTTATCCTGAGTCAATTTCTAGCACCTTGTCAGGCTTTCATGTGATCTTCAACAAGTCTTTTAATTTCTTGTGCCCCAGTTTCCTTTGCATAAAACACAGCTAAAACTTCTATTTGTTGACAATTGTGTATACTGTGCTGATATTTATGTAGGTCAGGGGCTTGTTCTTTTACAATCTGGCTTTGGCCTCTTGGAATGACTATGGCCTTGGTCTTGGATTGTAATGCAAACCACATGCTGGTGCCTATAAAGAGATTTTTGTGCTTGAGGCACCTAGACAGTCTTCACAGCAGGCAAAGAGCTGAAAGAGGCTGGCAGAGTAGCAAATTAGTATTTGTCTACGTGTTTATATCTGTGGTTAAATAATAAATTAAAAGTTTTGTATAGTTATTTATAAACCTCATACTAACAGTTGCATTCTAATCTGCAAAAGACCTTGTACTGTTAGGTTTGCTTATTTGTGAATGACTGATCCGTTGCACCATCAAAAAATAATAGTTAACTCAGTTAAGTGAAATAACACGATAAATTCTGAACTCTTACCAAATCACTGTTTCACTCATCTTTGATTGCTGTTTGCTTATTTATGTTCATCAGTTACTATTTGTGTTGTCATTCTTTTATGGCTATGTCAATGTGATAAAATCATACATGTAGCTGTGCCTCTTGCATCTCTTCTTACAAGATCTGCACTGCATTTTTCATTGTGTCCTATATTTTTATATCAGCTGCTCACACAGGTGCTGGTTATTCCCTTTAGAAAAAAAAAGTATGTTCCATCAAAGTATTCAACTATGGCTTCCTTACTTGCAACTGTCATTTTTTGAAGAACAGGCTCTGATGTGGGTTTTGGTTTATTATGGAATATCTGGCACCTATTAGCCTGTAACTGTCAAAAAGTGATGAATTAGCGATAGTGACTCACACTTGGTCCTTTAATGCCTACCTACACCCGGAAGTGAGTTTAAAACTTCTTTCGTCTCCTTTTGGTACGATCTTCAACAAAATTCAGATAAAAAACCGTCCCCCACACTGACTCTAACTCTGCAGTCTTTGAACCCAGGACTTGGTGACGAAACAGTATTGTATTAATTCTTGCACCATTTAGTCTCCTTATCTAATAACACAGGCTTATTCTTTGTAACTAACAACAATGAAGGGCGCCTTTAAGAAATCTCCAGTGAGCATCGAGGCATTACAGATTAGGTCAGTAGAACTGCTGCTAGGTTGAGCATGATGGATGAGTGGGAGAATGAGTTTCTGCCGCACGGTATTGTGAAATCTTTTCATTGTCACCAACGGGCCTATGAGGGGCTGATGAATGAGGGAGCAAGTGTCAGAAACGCCCTTCCTTGCCCTGGTACACTTTTAATATCTCCCAGAGCTACAGGATGAGTATTGATAAAAGTAAAGTTTAAAAATAACCATGGAGTGATAGGTAGCAATGATTTAAGGAGAAAGCGGCGATGGGGTTAGAGAGGGTTCATTTTCTAAAAGCGCACAGAAGAGAGGAAGCTGGAATGTGCGGATCGGAGAAGGAGCAGGAGGCTTTTTATAAGAAGCTAATGTGATGAGGATGATGAGTTCCTTGATGGATGAGTTACTTCCATCTGGTTGCAGTATATGTAATAAATAGCTGTGCTCATGTTTGACCTCTCCCACTTACCAGGCACATCTTTGTCTTTTGGGATATCCAGGAGGGAACTGTCCATTACGGTCAGGGGGAAGGGGCAACAGGGAAGGGAGAAAGAGTGGCCAACATAAAGAGCTTGGGAGGCTTGCAGGTTTGCACATAGGGCAAGGGAAAATGGTATCAAAGTTGTATAAAGTGAATAAGAGAGAAATTGTTCTGTTACTTCCCATGCAATGTCATTTTAGAATGAGGCATGTTTTGAAACTGTTTCCTGCATAAAAATCTTACGAAGTCTGGTTGTTCTTGTTCTGGATTTGTAGATTAAGTTAATTTTTTGCCTTGACTTCTATTTTTTTTTTTTCCAGATTCTTTTTTGTGTGTCATCCAAGGAAAACGTGACAAAAGAATTGTGTTCCTTAATGTAAACATCTAGCTGGAGGGCAGCAAGAGTTCTTGCTTATGGATAGAACATGTCTCTGCCTTTGGAAGGTTTTATCACAACAGATAGATGGGGATGAGCCAAAGATTTCTTTTGCTTGTTGTGGAGAACTTCATTCTGGAAAGAAATAGCTCATTATAGCTTCAAGAAGTGTGCTCAGAAACCAAAATGTGCTGGATGTTTTACTGTTGCCAAAGCCTTCAAAAGTAATCTGAATTCCTATTTTTCTATCGATTAAGCTCGAAATGGTACGTCGATAGAAACATTGGGTGAAGAGCCTGAATGAATCCTGTGAATGTAAGGAAGTCAAGGTCTTGCACTGCAAACATTAAAACTAATTTCCCTTGCCTTTCCATTGAAATGCCTTCCCCCTCCCCCCTGAGACCAGGATTTCTTCTCCTCCTCTGTTTCATACAGAGTGGATCATGTAGTCCTGGAGTAATAATATGAAAGGGCTCCAAATGACTTAGCATTTGTTTGCATGCGTAGCTGACATAACCTCTTTTTAACACGTGGCTTTTTATGAAATTTATGGCTGAAAATATTTTTGAGCTCAATTTTTTGTCATATTAAAACTCAAACAATTATCTGTCACCTAATGCTAATATGAATT